>NC_089789.1:26373605-26493605 GCF_040412425.1 Macrobrachium rosenbergii
GCAAAATTATCAATAAAATATAAATTGAATCCTCGGCTATCTCACGAGAAAACAGTTGCTCGTTTGATTTTAGTCTTCAATGGCCGATCTCGCTCTACGCCTCCTCGACAAATAAAAAAAAATTAATTTATTTTGTATGCATTGCGAAATATACTTGTGGAATGTAATCTTTCGATATTACATAAGCATATATATATATTTCTTCCTTATTAATTCTTTAGCTCGCTTTAAATTACAAATATAATTTTATTTTGTTTACTGTGGAGCGCAGTACTTGTGCTGATGATTATAATTTTCAGCTCTGTAAAAAGTTTTACTCTGCTCATTCTGATGAGTAAATTGTAGGTTACAACTTACTCATCAAGAAAGTTGTCGAACACGTTAGTGTAAAATCCGTAGAGTTTATCTCCGCTCACCTGCGCGTTTCAAAATGTTTTGAAGTACTGTACCTTTAGAACGATTAATGTGAAGAGGAGAACTTTCCTTGTTTAGGCAAAGAAAGAAAGAGAGAGAGAGAGAGAGAGAGAGAGATCACAAAAAGTGTTGACCTCAAAATTTTGCTAATTGCAAAGTTAAGGTTTCCGGATGTGAATATTTTATGTAGTCATGTACTTGTTGACATTTAGGGGTCATGTTAACCTGGCTTCGTTGCAACGAACGATCATCACCAGGGCACTTCCTTACTCTACCTCAGACTCAAGACACGCACACTCACTCACTCACAAACAATATGCACATACACCCGGGATGGGGGAAATACACTTATCCATTATCCTAAGCCGTGATTTAGTTATATATCATTTAATATCGTATTCACTGCACATTAGGAATAACTTCCATCCGATGGGAATCATACCTGAAAAATGCATCTGGACCGTGGTTGAGAACAGCGGAATCTTCTGATCTTCAAATGTTTAAGTTAGGGACAAATCCATTACTGCTTTCTTGTTTAAGTCCCCTGAGTTCAGTTGTATCGGTTTTATTTTCGTTTCCCTCATATTTATCACCTTTTCCTACAGCTTGCCTCTCTCTCTCTCTCTCTCTCTCTCTCTCTCTCTCTCTCTCTCTGTGCAGCCGGATTTTCCTCTGGAGGCCATTCGGGTTTATAGTCTGTCGATCCTGTCCATCAGGGCTTTTCAGCTGAAGATTTACCTAAAGAAAAAATGAAAGAAAGAAATAGTAGACTTTACCCATTCGTCTTGAATTCTGGCATGACCAGATTTACTTAATTACAATCCCTTGGGCGCACATTAGTCCCATAACATGTGATCCAAAATCAAATTATATTTGTGGCTTGATATTCGTGATTGTCGAAAAAGTCACTCGTGTATAAGGGAATTAGCGACAAAAATTCATATATTTCGAAAGGAAGAAGAAACTTAAGATGAAGAATTAACCCTAATACACCTTTATCTCGGTGCCTCATTTAATCGCCTACCCATACATCCGTTCACCCAGTAGTTCATTCATTTACTTGGTAATCTATTCACTGACTCACCCAAACCTTTACTTACCAGTTTCTTTTCCTGACTACCAAACAGCTCGGCTATTCATTGACACCGGGTTGAACTTTAAGTGACCGTGAAGCTTCGTACGAGAGATACCGTAAACTAAATCTGGACTGGTCTACTTTCAATCCTGAGATATCTCACAAGGGATCAATTATTTACCGATATCTCGGTATTCTTAGGCTAATCAGTACTGGCTGACTACACCCAAAAACAGATAATATTAATTTTAGATTGTTGGGAACTATTTCAATTTTATTAATCATATTGACGTATACTACAACTAATAGATTCACCTGTTTAAACAATAACACGAAAGACAAATTAAAAATAGATCACTACAAATGATACCATCTACTCAAAAATTTTATCAAGTGTAGATGGATTTTCTGCACAATGGTCTCGGACTTTTCAGGAAGTCGCTCTAAGATAGAAGTAAAAAATGCCACGCAGTTTCTTCGGCGCAATCGAGTTTTCCGTACAGCGTATAATAAAAAATAGATTATCTTTCGGTGGTCTCGGTATAATGCTGTATGAGCCGCTGGCCCATGAAACTTTAATCACGGCCCGGTGGTGGCCTGTCCTATATCGTTGCCCGTCGCACGATTATGGCTAAATTTAACCTTAAATAAAATAAAAATTACTGAGGCTAGAGGGCTGCAATTTGGTATGCTTGGTGACTGGAGGGTGGATGATCAACATACCAATTTGCAGCCCTCTAGCCTCGGTAGTTTTTAAGGTCTGACGGAGAACAGAAAAAGTGCGGACGGACAGACAAAGTCATCTCAATAGATTTCTTTTACAGAAAACTAAAAAGGCTGGCAACTAACTTTTAAGGCATTCGAGAAGAAATTGAACACTGACATATTTATCTATTAAAAACAGTTGTTACACAGAGTTATGAACACATAAATGGAGGTACGTCAGCTGGACGAAATTAGGCCGACAGGATAAACCTGGATAATAATATAATGATAATAAAAGCGAAAGTGTTAATGAAAGCTCTAATATTCATTCAGGTTTCTTGTCTTGTCCTTTTTGCATGGAAAGCCTGTGTGACTAAGCCTAGTGTATATATATATATATATATATATATATATATATATATATATATATATATATATATATATATATATATATATATATATATATATATATATATATATTATATATATATATATATAATATATATATATATATATATATATATATATATAATATATATATATATATATATATATATATATATATATATATATATATATATATAATATATAAATAATATGTATAAAGACAAAATCACGAAGGAAGAGAAACAATGGGTGCTGCAAGGCCTTTCGACTTATCGTCCTTTACTTAGCTAAGTAAAGGACGGTAAGTCTAATGGCCTTGCAGCACTCCGTTGTTTCTTTCCTTCGTGGATTTTGTCTTTATTTATATATTCATCACGTTCCATATGTTCGTGATTCAATTATACACACACACACACACACATAAATATATATATATGTATATATATATATTTGTTGTGTTTATGTATTTTTAATTTTTGAGGACTTTATATATATCATATATATATATATGTATTTTTAATTTTTATGACTTTATATATATAAAAACTAAGTCATAAAAAGTGAAAATAGACAGACACCAGTCGCACATTCTTCTACACGCATGTAAAAGAATTCCTCGGTAACATATGTAGTTTACCAGACTTACGACAACATTTGTGACCAGAAAAAATATTCTTGATGAATTTCTTGTTATAATATCTGCCAAAGAGAATGATATACTATTCGACGCTGTTATATTTCCTCCATCTTTTTCCGTGTGATATCCTCTTCTACGTCCTCATAAGTACAATGAACTAAGCAAAGGAAAACATAGTAATTTTTAACTGATCTTTCTAAAGAGGGCATTATTTTCCAACCGTTATCTGATAAGGGTACAAAGGTTTTAGAAGATTTGAGCTGGTTCTTATGTACAGATTCATTGTTACCTGAAGATCCGGTCACGCTGTCCTAATTTACAGTATTCTAAAAAAATAAATTCTAAAGTACTTGGTCTCTCCTCTATTTCTCCGAATATACATCATTAATGTGCGGGCATCATTAGTACTATTATGGCACCATCGAATCTTACCGAACATGGTGTGCGCAAAAGTTATGCCAGTCTCTTCTCGTACCCCACCACCTTTCTTCACCATCTAACCATCCCTCTCTAGGGACTCTGGTTTGGCTCTGACTTCCCACGTCATTTAGTTTGAGGATCCTTCTACAGGATCACCTAAGGATTGCTGCTGTTACCACTCATGCTCCCTTTACGAGTACACGATCAAGTTCGGGCGCCATCCAGACCTGTCTAGGCTGATCGCCAGCACCTGATGAAGTTCACCTATTTTGGTTACAAGATTCCCTTTGACTCTTGACTGTCCATGTCGTCATTCTCATCAAATTCATCGTGCATTTATGTGAATACAATTCTCCGATGCATTTTCCTTGTACAATGACGTTCTTTTTCCTTTTTTCAAAATTTAATTATGATTTATATACATTATTTCCTGGAATTAGTCTATTACACGTTCTTCTGTTCTACATTACGCTTTTGGCTTCAGTGGCGTAATTAATCATTTATTTTTCAGTTAATGTCTTCCATTCGTAATCTGGAAGAATAAGGTATTGATACCCTCTGTTTATATAATACCAGTTCCATATGAGACGATGATAATGTTGATTTAAATGTCATCATCATCATCATGGCAATCTTCATGAACCGAACATGTATTCATGCTTGTCTGAAACAATCCAGTAATTTCCTAATTTGTGATGTTTATGAATTATAATAAAGCGCTGATACATGGCACGAGCAGACTTGCCTTCACATTTCCATCTTTAGGCAGGCGCAGAATGAAAGAGTCATCTCTTTCTATCTCGTTTATATTACTTTGAATTTGTTCAGGAGCTGTACACGTGCCATAAGAATATTGTGAAGGAAAATATCTATATGCTGTGTGTGAGAGAGAGAGAGAGAGAGAGAGAGAGAGAGAGAGAGAGAGAGAGAGAGAGAGAGAGAGAGAATGTGGCAAACGAACGGATCGAGAATGCAGCGAAGATAGGAAAATGTGCCCCAGATTTAGAATATCTTGATGAATTAGCTGATAATTAACTGAATCACAGGTGAAACAGGCCACTGCAGCTGTCAATCATCAGAATGACTGACAGATAAGAAGGTCCACTGAAAATGGGTCTATAACTCATTTTTCAGCCATGTTGCTTTATTTATTGCAGCTTTTATCACCTGTCGGTTTCGGATGAATAATAGTTGCAGTAATCTCTTTCACCTCTGATGTTGTTCATCACCACTCATTTAATTTAATCAACTTATCAAGACATTTCATACTGGAGGTGCATTTGACATCTTCAATGATTCTTGGATCTATTCATTCGACAAGTTTTTTTTAGTTATATAAACCCTACCGTTCCACTTTAAGTTAACAGATTTTCAGATTTTTTACCGGCGGCCTAACTTCGTCAAAGTTCATTCTTCTGCCTTCAATCACGGAACTGAGTGCCTGATAATCAGGTGAGTGTGGTGGGTTGTGACTAGGCGGGAGAAGGGCATAGGCCTTTAACAAACCTCATCCTTACAGTTTTGTTGCTATGGCTACAATTTTCATTGTTTGATCAAGATTCTTATGTACCAGCGGGGTCTGGCTTTTCGAGTTGGTCATCTATCCAAGCACTGAGCAGTAAATGCTGTAATACACGGACTGTTATGAAAAGGTCAGGTTGTGTATCGTTCTTTTGGTTGTCCTTTTTTCACTCGGTCATTTCTAACATGTCAGTTTTCTTCCATGTGAAGTTTAAGCGATATCCTACTAATGCTGCGTTTTGTCTGTCAAGCGTTCTATCCTCTGGACGCTTGAATAAAAAGCAGTTGAACGAGGCTGATGATTATCATTATACTATGAAACTAGCAATAATAATGTTTGCTCTCAACTTACTAAGAATAATCATAGTATATCATTGGATTTAGAGAATAAAGTGTCTTATGTTAGTTTGTTGAACCTGCAGCAGTCGAAAGAATTTGAAGACCTATAATTCATCCAAGGTCTATCTCCAGTGTTTGTAAAGGAGAGGGAAAAACAACTCTTGGTGAAGTTGGGAGCCTTGTCCTTTTGTACACTCTTCCGCTACCTTGTGTCTTGCATCAAAACCTCTGTTACACGATCTATCGTTAGTAAATAACGGCACGTAAAATTCGTGCCATTATTTATCCGAATTTACTTACCTGATAACTCTGACTTCTTGTGAAGTAGACTTGTGTAAGCGGTCCTATTGGTTGAAATTGCTCTAGAAGGCGGGGCCAATAGAACTTCTCTTGCCGTGATTGGTTACCTGTTGACGTCAGAGGAAGGTGTGTCTTGGGCACTATAAAGGTGGTTGTGTTCCAGAAATTAATTGAGTTGTAGTCAGGCTGGCTCGAGTCTCCTACGTTTGTTAGTGTACTTTATTCTTCAACTTTCAAAACCGACAAAGATGTGTGGTAAGTGGCATTTAACAGATAAATTTCTATTTTTTCTAAGCAATGGATAAATTTCGAACAAATCTTAGCATAAGACTTCAGAGGAAAATATATATTTTGTTTCATAAAGTAAGGATCAATACAGGAGAATATAAATTATATACAATCTCCAGTTATTAAATACATAAATGTAATGGTAAACTTACACATTAAGTAAATTGCAATCAACTTTTAGTGTTGACGTGTCAACAAACGATTTATTTTGTATTTTAATATAGTTTCTAGCAGAGACAGAAGTGTGGAAAATATTTTTTTGATAAAGGAAAAAACACAGTACAATGAAATGTTGCGTACAGCAAACAACAAAATACCTAAGGTAACTCTCTAAGAGACATTCTTTTTGCTACATTACTAATTTTTGAAACGTAGAATTATTAGTGAAGCACATCTGTCGTCTGTTTATTTTGGTTTGCGTGCGTCTGTGTGTGACAGTTCTGTGAGTAAAACAACTTTCCTCGGTGACGTGGCTGTCGGTGTTCTGTTGGAGGCTGTTATAACTGGGAATTTGCTCCCACTTTGAAATGTGTGGTGAGTTTCTTCATAAAACCCAATTATTAAATTAAGATACATGTGTGACATCGTGTTGTTTAGGCTGCCGGTAGTCAACTTAGGATCTGTGAAAGAAGTCAAGTTTAATTACCCAAACTTTGATGACCGTACCAGTATAGCTTGTTCATACAGTTTCCTGTAAAACTTGGCTTCAGACTCGTATTTTCTCATGAATTGCATCATCTGGAAAATATATATCGTGATTGATAAATAGGAGTAGGCTAGCTCAGGCCAGTGCAGATAATCCACAACTACCTAACCTAACGTGGGACTCCTAGACCAGAGTAGCCTGGATATTTTATAACATCACAACTATAGTAGTCTTGCATGCTAGTTTGTAGTCGGTTCCTTTACAATTTGCAACATACGTAGCGTGGCCTACGCTGCCATGGACCTTAGGGTAAGTTTTTGAGACATTTTAACCTTTACTGTAGGCTACCGTACTCGAGTCACTGGTATAATTGCAGCCTGTAAGATAAGTCCAGTGTACCATCACTGTTAGCTAACACTTGTTTTTGTCTTTGTCTTGCCAATCAATGTCACTCAAAAAAAAAATAACACGAGGGAAGCTACAGTATATTTCAGTGATGCTGAAATACACAAAGGCAAGAAAAATGTGAAAAATATTTGAACGTCCAGGATGTCACCACAAAGGTAGAAGGAAATTTTCACCCTAAGCATCCCCCTTTCCCCTTCCAAATGGAAGAGGTATCCATTGTTATCTGAAATACATTTATCATACTTTTGCATTGGATGCTGTTTTCAGTAGTATCAGGGAAATTTGGGTATGCCTCCTATGATCCTTTCCTGAAATTAACTCCTAACCTTGTGCAACCTCACATAGCATAGAAAACCATGTGCTCAAGAGAAATATTCATGAGACCAGACCTGTTGTGAGGAGAGGGATGTTGTAATCCACAAGATGAGGCATCACAGTTATTTCTGGAACCAAATTGCAATCCCATAAGTGTTCTGGTGAGGAAGAAATCAGATAAAATTACAGGTTTGATTTTCTTTCTCTAAGTAGATGTGTTTAAGATGCCACTACTAGGGTAGAGGCAAATTGACCTATCCCCCATAAAAAATTTTATTTATAATTTGTACATTCTAATCTTGAATAAGATGCACTGCCCAACTAAGGTTGGAAGGGCTGTGTTACCCTAGGACCACATCCTGGAATTGTACCCTAACCTAACCTTGTATAGAATCTGACGCTCTAAAGTACTAATGCGTCCTAACCTACTTTGACTGGTGGGATGGTTTGTTGTGGTCCTTAAGAGAAAAGTTTATACTTGTGCATCACACCATTAAATTTATAAATTATAGGAAAATTCTAGTTCTCTGTCACCAAAATTGTAAAGTCCTTGAAGTCGTTGTGTAAATGGAGCACAAATGCTAAAAGATGCATCAAAATGTGCAGAAGATGCAAAAAAAGACAGGTATACAGTGAATGGTTGGGTAATATTGAGTCTTGGAATATATCTGGTTTGTTCTCACATTTACAAGGGAACTGTATAGTTGGGGATAGGTAGGCTGTTGTATAGACTGGTATCACACATTCTTCTGAAGTTCAGAAATTAAAAAGTGAATAGTGATCTCAAATTTTTTAGTTTTTACATTTCAACTTTTTGAACTGTAAAAGGAATAGACCTGTGAGCTGTCATGCATTTCTGTTTCAATATTGGGTAATTTTTTTTTTTTTTAAGATTCTTGGAAAGAAAATATAAATTGAAATATTGTTGAAAACACTTTAGTGAGTGCACTGACTTAACCTGAGGCTTCATAAGAAATAATGCAAGGCACTCCAATTGTATGACAAACTCTTATAAGGCATGTCTTGGAACAAATGAATATTTTGTCCTGAAACTGGCAATTGATGTGTAAACAAGAGCTGAAGTTTGGTAACGATCATCAGTATTAATATTGATAGATATGACTTCATTATGGGATAATTCTGTCTCAAAGAGGTTTGTGACCGTAATCAAAATCATTCACTGACTTCATTATTATTATACAAAACTTAGATATTTCAACGAAATATCTCTTACCCATTAATATTCAAAATTCACCTGACAAATGCTAACAGCCTGTAGAAAAATGTAAATATTGTACTAATGACTCAGCAAATTATGGTTGAAAAATTAAGAAATAATACTGAAATAATCAAAGCTACAAAGAAATAAAACCCCACTTCATAAGTATGCATATTGTATGAGTCTTTGAAGCCTTGCAAAAATTAATGGTTAATGTTGCAAGTGCCCATGTATGTGTTGTGTAGAGAAGTATATGTCCTTTACATGTGAAAGATTTTGCTGTTTAATAAAAATCTTATTCACTTTATCCAGGTTAGCACAGTACTCTTTTTTTTTGACATGAAAATTTTATGTTGCCAAGGTAACAAAATATTTTACCATCTTATTTAAGCCCTTCTGTTACAAGATGGTTCTCTTAAACATTCTTCACCATTTGCATGTCTTGTACATTTTTGCCATTGAAAATCCCATCTATTTATATTTTGTATTCTCCAGCCCATGCTGTGGTACCACCAGATGCAAAGGCACTTTTCTGGATAGACTTGTTTTGCCTTTTTCCTTCATGTCACTTTAAGCCTTGGAATTACAGTACAGTACTATGTTAATTTTCAGTCTTATACTGTACTGTATTTTTCAGCCAACTTCCAAATTTAAAACCTAAGATCTCTTCCTCTGATTTAAATGTTAACATCAAGTCATCTGCCTTGTAGCAGCTCCCTGGGGCATCCCTTTCAGCATGCCTTTGTAGCTTCTTCAATTGGTATGATGAGCCATAAAGGAATCTGTATTGATCCTTTGTGGACCCCAACAGTTATCTCATAGTACTCTGGTATTCTTTCCAGTGTCTCCACTCGAGACCTTGTGCTTTAGTGTAGTAAAATCATTATCTTACTGAGAACTGTATTTCTGGTACCTCTTCTTTTTTAAATCTGATCAAATTGCTAGTCTTGGTATTTTTACCAATATCTCTTTATCCTAGATGATAATAATGGTAATGCATTATTTAGAGCAATGGTTTTGTGATATTTCTAGTAAAATTTCCATTTTGATGGTGAAAATTATCAAACAAATTTATGAAATCACCACATTTCTTGGGATGGTCTGAAGTAATGATTCTCTGTCCATGATTGAGCTTCTGGTACATGGAGTGTTTGTGCTCTATTGCCTTAGGTAGTTTCTTCGGGAATCAGTTCTACTTATAGTAGTTGTAACTGGTTTGCCATAGAGCATGGCAATATAGAAATAAAGATTTATCCTTGCACCAGGTGCTTTCTTGGTCAATTCTTTCCTTATGAGTGCCTCTAGGAGCCTTTTGTTGTCATGAAGAAGTAATCTCTGGTAACTCATCATCGATTTCTCTTAATTGAAATTATTCTGTAAAGCTGTAGACTTAAGAAAGGAATGCATGACTCACCCTTATATTATACACAGGTAATCTTCTTGGATAAGACCAAGTGAAGAATGGAAAGTTTCTACGTCTTTATACCTCATATACAGTAGTTCATAGCTCACGTGGCTTTTAAACTGGAATTAAAATGTTCCAATTTTGAAGGTGCGTTTTCATTCAATGAAGTAGCAAGAGCAAGTTTTCCTAGAGGTTATTCTGTAGGTCATTAAATTAGGACGTGATTTTATGCTGTGCCAAAAGCCTGCTTTTAGTTGTAAAATCGTATTCAAATTCGGAATCTGGCGGAATTAGAGGTGTTAGTCAAGCTCGTGTTAGCATGATTTTATATTTTTTATGTATTTTATTTAAGCAACGAGAGATATTAATGGTTTGGTTTCATAGGCTTTAGATTTTCGTAGGTATATTCATAATTTACGTCGTTATCATAACTGTCATAATGATGAAAGTTGACTTTGACTTGGGTGAAAGTCGAACGTTGCTCTCCTCATGGGGTTATTGCCCGTGGCCATCACTTTCTCTCTCTCTCTCTCTCTCTCTCTCTGGTAGGTATAAAGTTTTGTTGGTCCTAGCTGGCGAATCTGTAAAACATGTCTAACGAGTTTTACTGGTTCCTGAAAGTGGCTCACCGTCTGTGGGGTTTGCGGATTTAAAATCAGAACACGATTTAGGAAAATGAAATAGATTGCTGAGTGAGGATGTTCAGTTAATCTGCCTTTTTTTGCAAAACATTCAGATATTCAGGCAATTAATTATATTGTTACTGAGATGCTGTTGGACTGTGTTCCATCTCGAGTAAAGACCCAACCTACGTAGGCTATGGTTAAGAAATGGCAATCATACCTTTTAGAAACACCTTGGCGGTTAGTCTCTCTCTCTCTCTCTGTTAGTTGCTTCTCAGGTTTTCAGTTTTTCCTTTATGTTCATCTGGCCACCTTGAATCGTAAAGTTTCATCAGGACAAGGTTCGGCTGGAGAGATTGAGAACAGTTGGGTGAAAGTGACTATCACGTCCGCTGTAAAAAAAGTTTTTTTTTTTTTTTTTAATTCATCGAGGCCTGTTTGGTTATTGTGTCTTCTTCTCGCATAACTCGCTATTTAGTTTTGGTTGAGAGGCATTACTATCTCCAGTGGACCAACAACCAGGAGTCAAATGTAGTGCTGACGTCTAACTAGGAATCGGTTTTTGCGCCACTGATGCGGAAAACTGAAAATGATTCAAGGAACACCTTATTCTGTAATATTATTTTCATTTAAAGGAAGCTCTTTTTGAAGCCGAAGTTTTCCCATGATGTGCGTTCTTTATCTGTCCTGAAAACGTTGATTGCATTGCTCCTCAAACAAATGCGCCAAACGAAAAATGAAATGATCACATAATACAACCACTGACTGCGTTTCCAAAAGAATATAACTATCGGCTACTTTACCAAAAGAATACAACCAGTGATCGCATTACGAAAAGCATAAGAAATTGAAAACTGTCGTATCGGACACAACAAATTTATGGGATGTAGAAACTAAATTTTAAAATCTTTACTGTAATATTGGAATGAGGCGCGGTAATATCAGTGGGAGTACTTTAGTAATCTGATATAAACATTACGAAATAGGTGTGAAAAGGCCAAGCTTTCAGCAGTGATCCGGTTAAAACATAATCTAGGCTTTGATAAAGGGCTACACACCCAAATTTCTCTCTTCCTTATCGCCACTTTACGGTGGATACATGATAGGAGAATGCCTCTCCCACCTTGCTGTTAAATACAATCTTCGTGAAGCGTTTAATTTTGATTACACTTTCTAATTCTTTTTATTTATTTCTTAATGTATGTTTCTTTTCAGCATCCTGCGTGGATTTGGTGAAATGGTAGCTATATATATATATATATATATATATATATATATATATATATATATATATATATATATAGAGATATATATATAGATATATAGAGAGAGAGAGAGAGAGAGAGAGAGAGAGAGAGAGAGAGAGAGAGAGAGAATATAATTATTCATTTGGGGGATTTAGTTGTAAAATATTTAATATGTTTTCACCTATGGGTACTTAGTTTCGGGTACAGACTGTAGCTTAACCTGATGTTGACTAACAGCATTTACTGTATGCTAATACTTCTCTGGTGGTACGTGATTCACGTCCAAGATACTGTGTATGTATATATATATATGTATGTATATATATATATATATATATATATATATATATATATATATATATATATATATACATATGTATTATGTATATGATGTTATTCCCTGACTTTCATTCTAATCTTGGCAATTACATATGTATCATTTGGAATTTTTACTCCTCCTGTAAACAGAATAAACACCCTTTCGTATCAATATGTACTACTTGATACCTTGCTGTGTGTCGAATAAAGTCTATGGAGGTTTCACGGTAAAAAATGAGCTCAAGCAAGTTATTATTACTATTATATTATTAATGCATTATTAGCCAAGCTACAACCTTTGTTGGATAAGCCGGAATCTTGCAAACCCAAGAGCCCCAGTGGGGAAAGCAGCCCAGTACAGAGAAAGAAATACAGAAGTAAAGAATAAACTATGTAAGAAAGATAAAGAAAAATGAGAATACTTTCACATGATTATGAAGATTAATCTTTAAATTGGTCAGACTTGGAAGAAAACTAGGAAAATTGAAAACCTGTAATTTTATAAGTTCTTGTGGAAAACTAGGAAAATTGAAATCGTGTAATTTTGTAAGTTCTTGTGGTTTCAACAGTCAGAGGATTTTATATAGCAGCTTAAATGAAGAATAAAAAAATAGCGTGACACTCTCCCAATGGTCTTGGAAATCTAATCTAATCTAGGCCAGATTCCTAGATTTACTGCATCTTGGGAATCTATCGCTATGTATTCACACGGTTTTGACATTCTTCTCAATTTTATAAGCCGAGAAGTTGGAAGTCTGATATTCGCATGGGACGGGAGCTTACGTAAAGGTGAAACGTATCTGTTGTCTCAACCAGGGACTGTAGACAATCAACTTTGTTCGCGTGTGTTTGTGTATGCGGGGTTGGGGCGGGGTAGGCGGTTGTTGCGGGTAGGAGGGTGGGAACATGTTTCGTTGAAAAATCAGCCACTTGCAGTTCTTATCGTTTTGGACTTATGACGTAGGACATGACACTAAATCTAGTTTCTGTCCCAAAATGTTAATTTGTCGTGTCCAGAAAGTTGGACCTCATGATGCTTAAACATAAATGCGGCAAGTATACATTGCACTCTCTCTCTCTCTCTCTCTCTCCCTCCCTCCTCTCCTAACCCCAGAAAACCCCTTCTCTAAGCAGGGTTATCACATAACATGTGGAGGAAAGGTGAATAATGGCAAAGTGCTATTTCAGGGTGCATTTTCATTTACTGTTTTGCTCATATTGTTCACCGTCAGATGAAGCTTTCGCGAAAATTTCAGGTTGCAGATAATTCTTCGTATCCTGTCCCCCCCACCCCTCCCCACAACGAAAGAAATGCGCAACAAGATTTTATGTAAGTTCCTGGGTTATCGATGTTGAAACTGGTGTTTGGCGACGTGTAGACATAGTAGCTAACATATAGCATTTCTGCTTCCTTTTTTATCTATACATTTTGGCATGTTTTATTGTCATTGTAATGTAATTTGCTTTTTTATAAGAATTTATATATATATATATATATATATATATATATATATATATATATATTTACTAACAGAACCTCACTGAAACTGGATGATACCTAGCTGAGATGTTTATTCAATAAAAGTAACTTTTATTGAGTAAATATCTCCGTTAGGTACCATCCAACTTCAGTGAGGCCCTGTCAGTAATTGTATGAATGCACAGATAATTGTGTAAGTGATAGAGTTAATATATATATATATATAAAATATATATATATATACAGTATATATATATATACAAATATAATTATATTTATAAGTAAATATATATACGCGCGCACACACAAACACACACACACACACACACACATACACATATATATATATATATATATATGTTACTGTGTTGTGTATAGAGATAAATATCTGGGTGTGAAAAAGTAATTACTTTTTTGTGTACCTCTTACTCTAGTATCAGTTAGGCTAATTACTGGAGAAGGGATAGAACCATACGGTACTTCTTAATGCCAAGGTTGTTTACTGCCTCTCTCTCTCTCTCTCTCTCTCTCTCTCTCTCTCTCTCTCTCTCTCTTCTCTCTCTCATTGTTATTCGGCTGTGTGCTGTATTCATATTTGGCAACGCGTCCTCTAGTGTTTACCCTTTTTTGGGTAGGTATTTGATATTGTGGATTGATATTTGTGTCTCCTCTTTTTCCTTTTCCTGTATATGAGCATATTCAGTTTTTGGTGTACTTCTTGTTTTTTCGGTAATCTAGAGCATTTATTAGCAGAATCATCTGCAAGTACTTTAACAAATGGGCGTGTATGATTTATAATTTGTCTTCGGTTCTACATTACTTTCCTTTCTCTGCCAGCATTTTATGGCTCCGGGGTGCAAGGTTTTCCGTGAGTACTTTATCGAAGCACTGTAGTTTTAATCATTAGTTATGGTCCGCAGAGGAAGCGAGTGCCATTATCCAAGGAAAACGAGTCGGTTGTGTTTGGTGATCACTGACGAGACACGTGACTACTTCTTCTTCTTCTTCTCCAACAGGGAAGAAGTCGAGTCTCTGACGTGGACGCCCTTTCGTGTAGTGAATGTTTTTCTCTAGACACTTGTGGTTAAGCAGACTCGTATTTTGGAGTGTACAATGCTGGCTTGCGACGTGCAGAGGGAATATATATATATATATATATATATATATATATATATATATATATATATATATAGATAGATAGATAGATAGATAGATAGAGAGATAGATAGATAGATAGATAGATTTTTAGATAGATAGAGAGAGAGAGAGAGATTTTTTATCTTTTATATTAGAAAAATACATTTTACAGTTCATTTTACTATTCAACGAGAGAGAGATAGGGCATGTTGCTGACGCGTGTTCAAGGTCACAAAATTAATGAAAAAGTAGGAAGCTTTGGAAGTAGAGTAAGAGGCCTGGTCAGTTGTCTAGTAGGCAGATCATCGTCCGCATTCATTATAGATCAGATAGATATTCTTATCAAGACGACAGTTTAATGTCTTGAAAGCTTTACTAGATTTTATTAAACAGTCCTCAGTTTGTTACCCTGCTAATTTTTTCGTCATTGCTTGCTTGTGCAGAATCCGTATTCAAAGTGAATTTGGTTCTATCTTCTCTCTTTCTTGAATGTCAGTAAAGAGGGAAAAAATCGAAATTAATCAGAGCAAGCTTAAACAAGAAAGGCTCGATTGTGACCAGTCTCATTAAACGAAAAATAACTGCGCAAGTGAATTTGTTATCTGGACCCCGTGGAATCCCTGAGACCGTGGACAACTTCCTCAAGGTGATCCTCTTCCTCAGTTCAAGAGCTTCGTTTTTGCTCTGCATTGTGGAGTTTCTGGTTCTGAGATGATAAGTCAGTTCTGTGAAATTCATACCTTTTGGAGATCTTCATTGGTAGTGGTTAACTTCGTGATCTTGATATAGACTAAACTTTTTTGATAAACTAGACTGACTCTCTCTCTCTCTCTCTCTCTCTCTCTCTCTCTCTCTCTCTCTCTCTCTCTCTCTCTCTCTCCTTGTATGTCTGCCTGTCTAGTGTTGTTCAACCAACCAGTTTCTCCAAGGTCTTTAAACGGTTTCTTCAACCACACCCATCTCATGATAAAGAAACCAGGCGCCTGCCACGTCTGGGGAATGTTTCTAGACTCAAAATCATTTTGATTTCCATATTTATTTTCATTCCCTCATATATACTGAACGGCATTGCAGACCTCTTTATCACTGGTAGCCTATTCTTCATTTTTCGTACTTAAGTCTGAATACAGTAGGTCACATGTTACATAAGCAAGTATATGGAACAGTCTTCAGTAAACTAAGATACTGAAAAATGTTCATGAAAGTGAGATTCCATGATGTGTCCAGCGCTCTTGTACGGAGACAGACAGGTACACAGACAAACGCACACATATTAAGGAAAACTGTAGATAGACAAACGCACGCACAGATATATTAAGAAGAATTGTCGACAGAGAAACGCACACACAGATATATTAAAAAATTGTTTGGGCATTAACTTTATTCTTAAAGGAACTCAAAAAAAGAAAGAATCATTTGCGTATGGCTAGCTCGAAGTGACTACGTCTTTGAATTTAGCCAAAAACATAGCGTCAGTCCAACCTGCAGCGGCCATTTGACAAAGATATTATTATGATAGATCATGTATCGAAAACTGGTTTTATAAAATTTCCACCTATAAAGATAATTATATTCAGTGCAGCTTGAGCTTTTGCACTTTGTAAAATGACTCCTCAGTTAAAGGTTGGCACTTTGTGAGTGTTCGGTTAAAAACAAATTAGTTAAAGGGTTGGGTCTTAAAACCGATGAATAAAATTGAAAGGGGTAGTTATTAAAAAAAAGGTATAAATAGTAGTAGCAAGATAGTCTTCTCTTTCGGAGTCTTAATGATCTTGCGAAATCCGTTATCTTGAATCCACGCGTTGTATTGTTGGATAGCTCCATGGCGCCTACGTCGAGATTGTATTTGTGAAAGTAGAGGATCCGTAGGAGTGTGTGGGGGTTTAGGCCTAGTAATGTCGTCGTTAGTTGCTAGTTGTCTATTCAAAAGCTGCCTCAATAGTGAATGATTACACCTTAGGTTACCGCTCTATGAACAGTATCCGAGCTATGATATATGTAATTCCGTTCTCCTTTTAAATTCCAAATCAATTCTGTGGTCAAGATCTTATTCATTGGACTAGCCACAGCACCGTTTTAGATGCCAGTAAAGCTGCCTCTTGTATGTTTCAGAAGTCACAATTAAAAAAGTTACCTATCTATTCCACAAGCATAATTTTTGAAACGTTAACGTGAGACTTATATGGAATTCCGTTTTGCCTTCGTCGGCTCCACTTTTTAGTTCAGTTCATCGTCGTTTGATTGGGGCTACGGAACTTAAAAGTAATGTCGATCTTGCTCTTTTTCTGTAGCTAGATGTAGGGAAACATTTGGTAGATATTTAGGATTTTTTGGTGTTCAGTGATCATACTTCCACTTTAGTTTTCATACTTTCTTGTCAGTATTCATACTTCGCATAATTTTTATGACTACATCACAACCGTGATCTTGAAAAAACCGGTTCGCCGAGTGGACACGTATGTAGAGGAATCCTCATCTGTTCATTTGTTGCACCTGTTCATATTCTGGTTAGAACAGGTGTAGCAGCAGGTGTCCGTAAAGTTTTATCAATAGACCGGTCTTTAGTGTGTGTGTTTAATGTATTTTGTGGTCGTAAGTTTGTTATACAATATATATATATATATATATATATATATATATATATATATATATATTATATATATATATATATATATATATATATATATATATATATATATATATATGATGTATTTGTATATGATTTTTAGTAATAAAACTCAAGTGATATTGTCAAGGCTTTCATCCTCATCCAACATCATATATATATATATATATATATATATGTATATATATATATATATATATATATATATATATATATATATATATATATATATGATGTATTTGTACTATGATTTTTAGCAATAAAACTCAAGCACCAAAGGCCTCATATTGTCAAGGCTTTCATCCTCATCCAACTAGAATAGCCGTCGTTTGTTAATATATAAACGAATAATATGATAAAAGGACCGGGACCATTAAAAAAACCAAGGAAAGAATGTGTTTGTAACTGAAATCTCTTGAAAGAGGAACCACAAACCAATCTGCTAAATTTATTGCCTGCGGGCCACTGTTACATAGAAATTATTTCACGGCAGATCCACGAGAGTGTAAGGGTATGAAAACTGAACTTGATAATAATAAATCAAAACAACGTGAAAAAGTAGGACACGAAACTTACGCGACAGCAACTAAAATGAAAAAAAGAAAATGGGAGAATTATGATCATATGTTTTGCAGGTGAACTTATCAGTACTCAGGTGTTCTCGACAGCGTTATTATTCCTTCGCAACACAATAAAGTCACAATGCGGATCCTCAACTCCATAATAATGAAGCCGACAAGGCAGCGTGGTCATGATCTATCTGCCTTTTTAGATGATGTCTTTTGCCTTATATTGACTGTTCAGGAGGTGAGGATTCCAAAGACTTATGTCTCCTCCCTTTTCAAGGAACCTTTTACCCAAAGAAGGGATTCTCCAAGAAGTACAAGCCACCTAGTTGTGAGATATTCAGATGTTCTTTTGGGATGAGGCTGTTAGCCCCATGCCCTTCACCACAGTCAAACAGTGACTTAAAAAAAATCCTTAAAATCCAACTGATCCATGGGAAATATCTACGGCATGTTTCCTATGCAGTTTCGAAGTTTCAGTTGCTTTTGTTTCATAGTCTGCTGACTGCAGTATGGACTTCAGTCTGAAATTTCCAAACAGAAGGACGCAATAAAGGCAAGTCTGTTTACGAAACTTGTTACTGAAAACGGAAATGTTTGGTACGACGGAGGGTTAGAGACTGGCATGGGGAGAAGGACGAATCAGAATGTTTTTAGGTGGTCTGACGTTGTGGAGAAAATGGAAGCAGGGGTAACATGAAAAAGCGTAAAATTCGGAAGTGTTTGGGTCTAGATGTTGCGGAAGAAGTGGGGGAACCGAAGGACCCTGGTGCTGGAGGGTCCATACCAGATACAAATTAGTGTGGTGACGCCCTTCTGATGCAGGTTTTGTTGAGGCACAGGAAGAGGATTTTAAAGTTTTCTGCTGAGAGGTTCGTCCTTGATTCAGCGGTTAAAGGATATACCTGGCTGTGAATGTTGTCTTGTTTTTCTCTGAATTCGCTTCCTACTAGCCTAAACTGAACGGCTTATTGATATATATATATATATATATATATATATATATATATATATATATATATATATATATATATATATATATATATCTTTGTATAGATATATATAAATTTATTTATTTTATTATATGCACACGCACACATGTACACACGTGCACACACATATGTATATATATATATATTATATATATATATATATATATATATATATATATATATATATATATATATATATATATATATATATATATATATATATATATATATAATGGTTCTTGGGATTTTGACTTCAACACCTTGGCTACGACGGAAATTTACAGTGTATAATTGCAAAAAAAAAAAAAAATTTTCATAAACCAGAGAGTGAGAGAGCGTGTTTGTGTATCCTTGCGTACGCTCGGTTCGTGACAGGTCTGTTAAGAGATTAAAACCTAGAAGTGAGTCTTCACACTGGAAAGGTTTACAACCTTCCGTTTAATTCGAAGCCAAAGCGCATAATCCTAAATGTTGTGATTGTATGTCCAGAGTATCTGTCAAGGGTAACCAGTCACTTGTTCAGTATCGTCTTCCGGCAAGACCCTGTACGATTTCTAGCCGTCGGTTGACCACAAGAATGCAGCAGAACTTATCCCAATAACCTTTAGTTTGGTCTCCTTGAAAGTTTGTCTTTAATCTTGCCGCCAAAGTGGGTTCATAATCATTAATAATAATCAAATAATAATAATCATACCTACGGTAGTTTAATGGTAACAACTGAGACCGAATCCTTAGCAGTAAAAGATATACTTGGAGGATTATTGTTAAGATAGAGCTATAGCAACCTCATCGCTAAAAAGCTTTCTAAGAATCTGAAGGTTGTCGCCGTCTGGAGTTACCTCCTGAAAGGGTTCAGCTTTTTAGATAATGTTTACAATACTACGTTTCCAAGGTTACCATGTCTCTGAATTACTATTTTACCGCTTATGCCACCTAGTGTTGGTGTGGAGTTAATGCAATTAAAATAACGGACTGTGAAACCAGTGGCTCAGCTTTTTAGAATCTTACACATGGACAAGGGGCCAGGCATAAGCTACAAAAAATTTTTTTATTGCAAATTACATTGCAGTGAACTTTACATTTTGTGCGTAAGTTTTTACAACGTTTGTAGTTCCACCTACTCAAAAACCTTCCAGCCTTCTTTTCGAAAACCTAAGTGGTCATTTTACAATTATTTTTCTCCACGTGTATTTAGAGCAGCCTAAAAACTAGTGGGAGCTGAAGTAGCCTTCAAATTGAAAAAAGTCCAAGCTACTTTGATGATAACCATTGACATGCAGTGCACGCGGAAGATCCATAGCGGGTGAAAGTAACGATTTGAAGATCTGTTTTTGAGACCCATAAAGCTGCATTTTTTCCTGCGGGTCATCTGTTCTCTCATGAATAGGCTCTCGGTGTGGGTACAGTAGATCACAGCCGGATTGCTGGCAACGATGGGGAGCAATACTTGCAAAAATCAAAGTAGGTCGTCAGAAGAACTTGGATAATTTGACCAGGCTGCGTTTTCATATGCCTGGAGATTGGCTCTTTCAACAAGCGCCGTTAATCGATCACTTGAACTTTGGCTCGTACCCTGGTTGCTGTCATTTTTATAGTTTGTTAATGTTTACTTTTCTTTGGTGTAATTCTGAACTCACACTGAAAATATGTTAATCATTTATAAGCTGAAGGGCAGACAGTGCCAAAGTTTTAGTAGCCCTAATTGAACTTTCAGCTAGTGCATCGATATGACTGTTCATTTTTAGTACCCAATTGTTATCATTATTATATTATTATCATTCGAACCACAGAGATCTCTTAACCTCTCGATTTTATAACTTTATGGCATCATGTTAACATTACATTTAACGCATGTATGAGACCATTAGATCATTATCATCGTTATTAAAACGAGGCCGCCGAATCAATTCTAGGCACTCGAAGAGCTTGCTCGAAGGATTTATTTTCAAATGAAAGATGACAACTAGAGCTAGCCAGAGTTAAAGAAGTTGAACAGCCTAAAGATGGGAGAAAACAAAAAGGAACGGAAGGAAAGTAAAAGGCAAAAAGCAGTGCCACTAAAAAAAAATGGCGTACCATCCCTCGTGTGCCACGCAAGAAGCACTGTATGCAATATCCCATTAACGGGACTCCTCTTCTTGCTCCGTTATGTTAACAAGAGCAAGCTCCCATCCAACAACAAAGAGCCATCGGGCTAAAGGTGAACAAAACACGTTCTTGCAAGAGGAAGTCCTTCGAATGGACGGAGCGAAAGGTTCGACTACTTGGCCTTGTTTGGCATTACCATACTCCTGTGTTCCAGGCTGATGTTGGCAGACCTTTTTCCTTGCTGACGTTTGTCATTTTTGTTTTCTTAATTTCCCTGCTGACGTTTATAGAGGTTTTGTGGGAACGGTAGCAGTTGAATGACAAAACCTGCTTGGATGTTTAGGGGCAGTGTTATGAACGTCTGAAGTCTTCCTAAACGCTAGGTTGTATCATCAGTTAACAACGGAATTGATGAGGACAGTACAATAACCTGATAACGTTACACGCTCTCTCTCTCTCTCTGATAAAGAGGGATAATTGCTGACCTGTTTATGCATATTTTCCTTAACACTTGACAGTAGTACTATTAAGTGGAAATCCTTTATCTGAGACCGATATGCAGCAAAAATAACTAGTCTCAAAAATGACACTCAGATTCTTGATAAAGCAAACGAATTCTGATAAACTATGAAAGACTTATCAGATGCTTAAACGACAATATATATATATATATATATATATATATATATATATATATATATAATATATATATATATATATATATATATATATATATATATATATATATATATAATTATATATATATATATATATATATATATATATATATATATATTATATATCCCTATGCTCAGACGTCGATAAATGGAATAAGGCAGTAAAACATAAGAAGAGTAAATCCTTTTAATTGCCGATAAAGTTACTTTCGTCGGAGAGACGAGTTAATTTCAGTGTCGTTTATCTATGAAAACAGTACTTTCAAGTTAACGGTTACATGAAAGGAAGGGAGACTAAGTTTATGTATTCAGGTTAGGCTGTTTTAAGGCAACGAACACTGAACACTGATACACTGATCGTGTAAAATACTGCCGTGTTTATTATTCTTCTTATGGGGTTGATGGATTTTTTCCTTTAGACTTAAGAATTCATCACGTGTTGTGGATCATTTCTTGAAGTTATCAGTAATGATAAGTTTCAGTTGCTCTCTGAATCATTGTGCTCTTCGACCGTGTGTGTTTCTTTGTGAAATCATGTTCTTAATCTTTACAGTTTTATTATATCAAGTGATGCTTTGTTCACTTAAAACACACACTCGCGCGCGCGCGCACACACACGCACACGCGCACACACACACACACACACACACACACACACACACACACACACACACACACACACACACACACACACACACGTCAAGAGAGCAAGCCAAGAGTTGCTTCATAGAAGGGAGATAAAACAAGTGCTAAAATATGGAGTAAAAGTTTAAGTAGAAATAAAATCTGAAGTCAGAACAATTCAAGCAAGACATGAAACATGTTTGTATGTAACTGTGTATGTATGTGAAGGAATGGTGGCTATATGAATATAGAAAGCATAAACAGTGGGATCAACCTTTTTAGTTATATCCTTGGACCTAGTTTATGTCTGTTAATACGTTACCAGTCACTAAAACGAGTTTTTGTTGAAAACACCTTTCGGCGAATCTTTGTTCGTGTTTGTATTAGGTATATAACCCGGTTGTTTTTTTATGCTGCGGAGTATAGTTTTGAAACAACTGTAATTTAGTTTACTATTTGCCACGACTGGTATAACAGCGTTAATGTAGTTTTATACAGATTAATGATAAGATTAATTTGTAATAAGTCCATGCTGAGAGAGAGAGAGAGAGAGAGAGAGAGAGAGAGAGAGAGAGAGAGAGAGAGAGAGATGAAATTGTATCCTGATTCATGTGTCAAGCAGATTGGCATCACTGTAATAATACTCTTGTACTCATGACATTTTCTTTTTGTTTCGCAGGAATCTTCGCTTACTTGAACTATCTGACTCCCAAGAAGAGGGAGGAAATCTTGGAACTTCTTATTCGTGGCCTGGAGAGACTCGAGTACCGCGGCTATGACTCCGCAGGTAAGACTTACCTGAATTACAAAGCCTTTTTTTGTTGTTTTTGGGTTAAGTTGGAGTTGTTCCAGCGCGGGCTCATGCTCGCATGATTTGCCAGTGTAACTGACGTTCCTTTTACCCCTGTTACAGGATATTAATATATTTCTCTCTTCGTAAATGACTACAGTATGAAGGTCGTTTTGCAATTGCATCGTGCTTCTAGTATATCAAGTACATTATGTTACTTGGAATTTCTTCTTCAAGATTTTGTGGCAATTAGTTGTAGAGTTCATAACCTGAGGGTATTCGTTGCATGCAAAAAACTGATATACGGACATGGCATATTATCCCCTTGCATAGTTTAATGGAAATTATTATTGTGTATACGAATATTTATATTACATTTCAACTTTTCGTTTTACTCTATGATTTTGTGGTTTTCCATTTTTTTGTCACAGTCTATTTACTAAGATATACTATTAATTCTTTTGTCATTCCCAATTCCCTTTTACCTAATCTTCAATAGTCAGATGTTACTTGAAAATATGTCTTTCTTTTGTACATTTTCCCCGGTCTTCCTGTTTTCTTGCAAGCGCGGTCCTTCCATGCCATCACAAATATCGCACCAAACACGTTTAAATAATGCTTGCTTGCTCGCTTCTTTCACTTCCAGGTGTAGGTATCGACACCGTAGATGGCGGGGTGACTTTGGTCAAGCAGACGGGCAAGGTCAAGCGCCTCCGAGACAAGATCGAATCCCAGAAGGACTCTCTCGGCTTCGAACAGGAACTCGAGACGCACATTGGCATCGCCCATACCAGGTGGGCAACCCACGGTGTGCCATCGGACATCAACTCTCATCCCCAGAGGTCCAATGAGGCAAATGAGTTCGTCGTCGTCCACAATGGTAAGTTGTCAAGGACGGAAACATACCGTATATGTACACGACTTCACGTGCTTGTGATCCGCGTGCTAGTTTTATTCCCCACTGGGCATGCGCAGGCAAACCTGTAACCGTTCTACCTCCCTCCCCATATCCCGTCGATCCCGACTAAAGTAGTCTCGGCTGAAATAAAAGAATTTCATCTGTTAGTTTTGTGTTTATGGGCCCTTAGGATCATAGGCATAAAGGTTTGTCTTGAAAAAGATATTGTTTTTCATAATGTTGCAGTGCTAAAATAATCTGCAAATTTTGGGGGGGGATAAGTCAAGAGTACTACTAATGTTTTTTTGTTGTGAAATATTTAAACCACCTCAGTTTTTATTTCCAAATCTGGAGATTTATATTTTTGCATTTCGTACATCATTAACGAAAACAAAAGTGCGAATTCCTCAAGATGAAGAGATTTCAGAACTCGGAGAGGGATCACTGATCAGCATCCAGGAAATGCCAGGCTTAACGGTGAAGGGTCTGCGGGTCTGCCTACCTGTTCTTTTCGGGGGGACGATTGGCTGCGGATTAGATTGGGGGGTGGGGAGAAGAGTGGGTAGGAGGGGTTAAAGGTCACCTCGAACTGCTTCCATCTCCAAATACATAACGAGAATGTGATTACGTAGAGAACAGTTATGTTTCCCAAGTGGTTCTTACTGTGAGTCAGGGTGCATAAGTAAACGTCACTTTCATCTCAAATGATTCGCAGCGTTTCAGTCGATGCTCTTCTGTGTCGGTGCCTTTGCGTGTTTAGTGTCAGGGTTATTTGAATTAAACGTTTTGTTTGTAGTGGTAAGTTGCTCTCGTAATTTTAACCCCAAACTAAAACTGCATTGTAATTACTCTTATGACTGTGATTCCGCTACAACCAGAGCTCAGTTTTTATACTCATCTATCTATCTGTCTTTGACCGTGAGGAACTCTGACAAGCAGCATCCCTTACAAAAGAAATGGAACACAGTTAAAACAAACACACTGGCCTTGAGCAAACCACTGTATATATGGATTATTTAGTTTTTTTTTTCTATCCCAAGCGTCGAAGTGTAGTGCGCTAGGTTATGCTTGTTTCCATGTGTCTTTTAGTTTAATTACTACTACTGCTACTACTACTACTACTACTGCTACTACTAATATTATTATATTGTATAATATTTATGTAGAAGGGATAGAAAAAATATGCCCCGAAACTCTGTTCGATTTCTCTCATTTTTCTTTCTCTGTTTTGAAAATGGAGGGGATTAATGATGTTGTAAAGTTGTGAAAACTGCTACAACTGTAAAATTATTGTCATTTCTTCTCAATGTTGTTTATATTCGTCTTCCTGCAGGTATCATCACAAACTACAAAGACGTCAAGCAATTCCTGGTTCAGAAGGGACACAAATTCGAGTCGGACACAGACACCGAGGTCATTGCCAAGTTGATCAAACACATCCACAGTCTTCACCCAACTTATTCCTTCAGGGAATTGGTTGAGCAAGTCATCCAGCAGTTGGTAAGTCTCTCTCTCTCTCTCTCTCTCTCTCTCTCTCTCTCTCTCTCTCTCTCTCTCTCTCTCTCTCTCAACATTTTCCACGGCAATTTATTTTCCCGTACATGACATGAGGATTAATTTATTCTGTTAATCCTGCATGAATATTCATGGGCGTATGGACCGCTGGTCAAGTTCTTTATGAATCACGAGTGCCTTGTACACTACTGATATATATATATATATATATATATATATATATATATATATATATATATATATATATATATATACATATATATATATATATATATATATATATATATATATATATATATATATATACATTGTGCTTGTGTGTGATTAAGAACTAACAATCCGGCTTCAAATCGATTAAAAATCAACAAACAAACAACATTGATACCCCCAGCTTCCCGAAGCCCCACCTGCAGTTGGTAACCGAACAGGCAACCAGAAGTAGTTATGGATCTCTGTCGACCACTTTCACTCTCTCAACTCTTGCTCCAAGCGGGTAGAAACTCCCTTTCACTCCAAATGCGAAGACGCTGGGCCTGAGCAGTTTAGCCTCACGTGTTGTGTATTACCACAGACCAATGTCCCAGACGTTTCCCCGACTCGGTTAAAAGAGTAAATATAAAAATAAAAAGCTATACCACAAGCATCATACAGTTAGTCACACAGTCGCTTAGAATGGAGAAAGTTGTAGCTTTTATTGCCATCGTTTTATTCTCTGAGTTTTAAAAACTGTCACTTAAATCTTTAATGAATCTTTAACAAACAATTTTCCCCTCCCTCTGCATACGCGTACTCTGTCGTATCTTGTCACACTTTTATTTAGTTAAATTTACAGTAGTTTGATAAAAGAAGATAGTCAGACTAACGAGTGTAGGCTAGACAAGGTTGGAGGGCGTTGTGTCTAGGATGCACGCGAGAGTGCCGCCGAGTGATGAAAGCTCATTGATTGAGTCATTTCTGTCGACTGAGGTCGCCACAACTATCGTCATCAACTCGCACAAGACGTAAGTGAATGGTACAAAGTGCCTAAGAGGGTGAGTTGGTGATGACAAGATGCTTATGAACCTTTAGTGGGTTATATGAATTGGCTGCTTTTGTAAAAGCTTATTGCACTAGGATATGCTTTGATTCTACTGTTAAAGGATGAACTCTGCCTGAATACAGCATTTTTTGTCATTGATAACACTGGATTAGAGATTATGTATATATATATATATATATATATATATATATATATATATATATATATATATATATATATATATATATATATATATATTATTATTATTATTCAGAAGATGAGCTCTATTCATATGGAACAAGCCCACAGGAGCGATTGAATACACATATAACTATTTTGTATTCTCAGATATTAGCCACTATTATCATGGAACAAGCCAGAGGAAATTATAATACACATATAATCTGACCTTGTATTCTCAGACCTTAGGTCTAAAAAAATTGATAGATTGTTGAATTTGGAAATTATAATTGGGACAGTGCATCTTATCAGTTATAATTCAAATGTAAGTTATATATATATATAAAAAAATATGATAGATTGTTGAATTTGGTATATATATATTATATGTCATATGGGACATAAGTGTGTATCAGTTATAATTCCTGTGTGTGTGTATATATATATATATATATATATATATATATATATATATATATATATATATATATATATATATATATATATATATATATATATATATATGTGTGTGTGTGTGTGTGTGTATATATATATATATATATATATATATATATATATATATATATATATATATATATATATATATATATATATATATATATATATATATATATATATATGTATATATGTATATATATATATATATATATATATATATATATATATATATATATATATATATATATATGTATATATAAAGGAGTATGAAGATTATGGGATGTTATTTTCAGGGTTTTGATTATATTTTTTCCCCATTTTATTAATATAGGAAGGTGCTTTTGCCTTATGCTTCAAGAGCAAGCATTTCCCTGGCGAGGTTGTAGCAACTCGCCGAGGCTCACCCCTTCTTGTGGGGATCAAGACAAAGACCAAACTTGCTACAGACCACATTCCTGTCCTCTACAGCAAAGGTAAGTCAGTTAATATCCTTGTGAGAATTACTGTATAATATGGTTTTATAATATTGTTTCCTATGCCTCTAACACTTGCAAGGTGAGATTCCTTGAAGTTCATTTTTTTTATTTAGTTTATCAAAGCAATAGGATGAAGTGTTGTCTATTTGCTGCTTTACCGTTCAAGATTTAGTTTTGCTTATTTGAAAACAGCATACTAATCCAAATACAGCTGTAAAACGTTTAAACTGTATTAATCCCTTCTTCTAGATGTTAAAGAAATGACAAATTTATTGGTTAGCAAATATTTTAGAATAAAACTTCATAATTGTTTTATCCATATCAGGTTTTACTGCAGTTCTTAAGTCTGTTTTGCAATTATGGGAATTGTGGAAATTCCAGTTTATAGTAGTTTCACCCTCATTTATTTTTTTTTTTAATTTGGAGGTTTAAGAATTTTGTGCATTCATCTGTTAAGTTCAACTAAATTATTCAGTTATGGTATATAAATCGCAATTTAGAATTTCTCTCATTTAACTGATTGTATTTTGCAGTTGAATCTTGTCCACTACAGTATGAAGCAAATATTTACAGTACATTGTTTTAGTGTAAAAATTGTCTTGCAAAAATACAGAATAAAGATATGATTATGTGACTTATATGTAACTAGAATAAGGATGCTATATTATTGGTTTTGGATTAATTTATGTTTATTAAACATTATGTTAATGACATTAGGATACTGTAATGTTACGGAATACCCCATTGCTTATACTATATTAGTTTTTACACCTGGATCAATGGTTACAGTTATTGTTGTGATTGCACAATGTTTTGGTGTTTTGGCTTTCTTACCTGCAGAAGCACAGACCCCCGGTTACACAGAAAACACATTGATTTTATTTGAAAACCAACTCCAAAGTTTTGCTTCAGTATACTTGCAGTATTTATATACTGTGTAAGTGAAGGGAACAGTCCTCATTTGTATGCGCTAAATTCCATTCCATTAAGCAAAGTGCCTCAGTGCTAAGAACATGTCGACGTTGTGGGTGTTTCATTTAGAATTTGCTGTTAAATGGCACAGAGTAAATCCATGGCTGCTTAAAATATATATATGCTTGTTTTAAAACATCAAATTACAAAGAGCAGGTAGTAGAGACATTTCTGTTTTTAAATAGTAATTTTAATGTTTAGTAAATTTTTTCATAGCAATGTGTACAGCTTAAAATTTTTAGAATTATCAGTCTTATACAAAATGCTGCCTAAAGCATCTATAAGTTGTGTGTGTGTGTGTGTGTGTGTGTGTATGTATGTTTGTGTTTGTAATATATGAATTTTCAGCAGGAAACTATTTTTTGACAGGAGATGGCTCTTAAAACAAGCAAAACAATAGTCACTGTAGCCTTCACTTTTTAACCTCCAAAACAAAAATAGTATTTATAAAGCAAGATGTGTTCTGCAGGGCACCTCGCTCTGTAAATACTACGACCCTTTCACCTCTGTTTTGCAGTCACCACTGCAGTTAACACAATTGGTACCCTTCTCTTCCTCCCAAAACTTTTGAATTATGCTCTTTTCAAAATCCTATCTTCTTTCACCTCAAAATGGTTTGATCCATTTTTTCACAAAATTTATCTGTTGAATTCCTGTCCCTTTCAACCCTCCTTATCTGAAATACAAGTTCTGTTCATGTATTAAACATGAACAGCATCTAACTCTTTTCATGTTGCTGACTTTTAACATCATCACTTTATTTTCATAAAAGAGAGATGGCTTAACATTCACTTCATACATTCCAGCTTTGGCATCCATAGACACCCCTCTTCTCCCACACTTTGCAGAGATCCACCTACCTTTATTGATTCACTTATTCAGTCAATCACTTTTCTCATCTTGCTGTCTTTCATTGCATTTTTCCTCAAGTACATATACAAATCATACCAAGCATTTGATTTACTTTTACATTTAGTTTGGGACAGTTTACAGTAATGTTTGAGAGTAATGTGAAAAAGCTATGTATGACATAAAGAGTTGAATTGTAGAATGGATAAAAAAGGGTAGCAAGATCTCTAGAAAAAGTGGAAAAGATGTATGTTTATGGAAGGAAGTTTCAATTGTGTAGAGGAATTATAGAGCCAATTCTTCATTTTGGAAATGAAGTATGCATGCTGATGGAACCTGTTGGTATGAACTATTTGTGAAGTATGGGAAGAGTCAGAAGATTGAATGAATATGATAAATGACAAAGATGTTTTAAAAACCATAGCATTGGTGAAGAGATGAATTGCAAGAATGGAATATATGATACAGGTGTATTTAAAATGATGTGCAGTGACTACAGGATTTTTCTCAGCTACCCTCTGTCAGGAAAACAGCATTTATGCATATGCAATATGTATATTTGATTATGACAATGTGATAACTTCACAATTAATCAGGTTGTTCACTTTTAAGGTGTTAATACCATAAATTTTGAATTTTCCATACAAGACAAATTTTTGTCTATAGTTTATTAGATGTGTTACAGAGAACTTTTGAGTTGGTTTACTAACTATATGAATGTAACTAACACTTTGGCATTATTTCTCTGCATATTAAGATGTATTCGAGTTCGGAGGGCGTGCACTGGGCACAAGAGATAGAGGCAAGTGTGGATTAGTCACATCTAATTGCATGCTTTTATTCCTGATGTACAGTCTTAGTTTTTATTATATACTCCTTGTCTTTGGTTACCTGTAACAGCTTAGGTGCATTACTGCATGGCTTAATTGTATGCCAGAATGAGCTTGAGATCCTGATATAATTTTGTGCAGTAATATCAGTACAACCATGGTGTTTACTGTTATCAGAAATTTATCTGTCTTTGTTGGAATTTTGGTACCTCCATTTATTTTGAAGTCAAGTAGTTTTTTATCAGTAGTTGAGAAAGCAAATACTGTACATATTATGTAATGTATTGTTTTTCTTCAAAAGTTCTGTCTTCACTTTTGGTATCTTTGTTGTTTAGATGTTAGAAGTGCGGTAGTTACTATTACTGTAGATAGTTTTGGATAAATTTGTACGTAAAATTGTTTTATCCACTTAACAGAATGAATACTGAAGTTTGTTCAGACTGATATTTGTGTCATTAAGAAGGTAGGGTAAGAGGGGGTGGGTTCTCAGTTAGTGGTTTTCAAGTAATTTTTCAGGTGTAAATGCAACACTTTTGTGGACTTATGGGAAGTAAATTGTACTGTATTTATAACTAAAATATTCTTAATGACCTACATTTTGAATAGTAATTTTCCCATTTTTATGTGCAGTGAATGGATCTGACTCATACATTTATTATGAGGTTATTGATGCCAATTTCCTGTAGATAGCAACTGCCTGCATTTTGAAGCACAGCGCAAGAAACAATAATCTTGTTTTAAAGCAGGAAAGGTAATGCAGATGCAGTATAGAAGATTGATGTCACATAAAACTAGTTCTTGATATGATAATTAAAGAATTCCACAAGGGAAACTGATGAAGTACAATATTGTAAAATGTTCACTTTAATCTCATTTTTGGTAGAAGGATGGGCCATACAAATGTAAAAGCCCATAATAAAATATGTATAGATATACATATATTTTTTTAAGTCTGTACAGGGTAGAAGATTAATTTGTTTAGAACAAGTAGAAGATTTATGATAACAGTCAAGCTTGTGGTAGGTTATGCTTATTTAATGGAAAAGTTGATATAGGACAAAGGTGTGTTATTTCTCCAAGTTTGTTTAATATCTGTATGGACGAAGTACTGTAGTAAGAGAAATTAGAGGAGAGAGAGATGATTAGGGGCAGACTTGTGTGGTTGGAAAAGAGGTCAAGAGTGCATGCAATGGGCATTGTGTTATAATGATAGTGTTATTTAGTAACATTGAAGAGAAGCTGCCTAGAACAGTAAAAATAGTGAAATCGTTCGTAAATGGAGAATTTCAAACTGAGCGTTGGCAAGAGTTGTTATGGCCAATGGAATGTCAGTATGCATGGTGGTAAAATGGAAGTGATTGATTTGATGAGGCTCTTGGATGTAAAAAGTGATGGATGAGACCTGTAGTAGGATAAGAGAAAAGCTGAATTAGAGGTCTCTGTTTAAGGCAAGTGAGATCACAGAGGTAGATGCTGTTGAAATGAACAATTTATACATTATATTTGGAGTAGGAAGGGTTGAAAGGGAAAGAAATGAATATACAAAGAATTTGCGATAAAACGGTTAGCATAAGCAAAAACGTAGGCAAGGGATTTGAGGTTGGCAGGTCACATATGAAGATCCAGTAGCCATATATGGGTGAAAGTGTATATAATTGAGAACCTTGGGAGGAAGGAGAGGTAGTAATGGAAGAACCTAAGGATCCTGAAAGCACAGTAGTGCAAAGCATGGTAAAGGCAGGGAAGGGACTTAATGTGCTGCTTAAGAACCGTATGTATAATTATGTAGGTACAGTAAATAGAATGAGGTAATTGCCTCATTTACTCAATACTGTTTATAGTTTTCATTATCATTTATTTTCAGGATTCTTTTTATAGATTCATACATTGCTTATAACCTGAACAGATGGCTATAGTTTCCTATTTCTGAAAGAAGCTGTAGCCTGTAATGCCTGCTGCCTTGTTGAATATGTGATCTTGTTTTTTTATTCATCTCTGACAACCATGGCTGCTTTTAGATCTAGCTATTTTCTAACAAGGACATCCATATGTGCTTTTATTTCTAACTACAGTGTTTTTTTTTTATATTTACCTTCCCATCTCTGATATTTAAGTCATTGAGAAGGGTAGCTTCAACTGTTTACAGTACCTATTTATTGCTTTTTTAATCTTGAAAGTCTAACATTTGAGAGGTCATTGATAGTATTTTATATTGGTTCTGGTGAATCTTGTCTCATTAGATTTATCATACAATACATTTGATAGCCCTCCTGAGTTCGTAGTGAAATAGATGCTCTTGCCAATAATTATCAAAATTATGATAATTTACTTGACCTTTTAGTGTTGATCTTTTTATTTCAGTAATTTAGCTTGATTGGTTAAAAGAAACTTATTTGTTTAATTGTATAACCCACACAGATAAAATTAAGAATTCTTTCAGTGAGAAAGTATCACATTTTATTCTTAGAATAAGAAATTGCTTTAAATCTAAATGAATAAGAATTCCAACCAATAACAAATATTTCCTATGAAGCTATTGAGGACAAGAATCACCTCAGCTCTCAAATGTCTTTTGGCCAGTTTCTCAATCCTGTGACTTCTTTATAGGTTAAAGATTTAGCTTGAAAGCTTGATTGTGATGCTTGATTTATCTAATTTTGTGGTTTGTTTTTCTTGGGTTGTTTGTCCTCCATTCACCTCCATCATTATTTTACCATCTAAGACATGCAAATCTTGACCCTTGTTTTTATTGACAGTTGACGTGAGACTGATTAGTTATTGGACTCTGAAACTGTAATTTGTATTTGTTCAGACTTTTCACTATATGAAAATTGTTGTCAGTGAAGTTCTTTGAAAAATGAAAGACTTAAATTGGAATAAACAACAGAATTAGATTTTGAAAAGTACTCTCTTGTGTAGTCTCCATTACTTCAGGGAACTACTAAACCATTTTTTTTAATTTACCTTCAATCATTTTAGCATAAATTCATTGTACATGTTTAAAGCTATTTATGGGATTTAGGAAGAACTGTTTCAGTGTACTGTACATGCCTGGGTAATGCTGAAGATTTACTGTGAAATTGTTTATGATATAATTTTTTAAGAAATCTGTCAAACTGCTATGAATGTGTGGTTGTGGTAGTTTAGTGGGAACATCTTTCATATTCTTTTACAGTGATGTGGAAATAAGAAGTTTTTTAGCACATTATCTTTCTTTTAGCAGGTGGTTATATGATATTAGACCTTGTTTTTTTCCAGGATTATAATTTTTTCATTTATATTTAGGAATCTGAAGAGGGTACCATGTTGAAAATCTTATAAAGATGGATTCTCCATGTACTGTATACTATACATGTCTCATTTTTCTATTTTGTTTTATCTGTTATGTCTCAGGTTATATTTTCTTTTATGATCTTTGTGTATGAATGGTACAGTATATCCCTTGAGATAATGTGCTGTTTACTCTTTTACTGACCACATTATTATAACATTGCATTAATTATTATTGTATTGCTGTTGTTGTTGTTGCTTGTTATTTATGACTGACTCCATTTTTGAGTGATGTATTAGAAGTTGTATTTATTTTAACACCACTTTTCTTCTCCATTCCGTTCCTGCCCTGCCCTGACCCTCACCATCATTGGCAGACTCCCCCGAGAAGGTGGAACTGAAAGGTAGTTAGTGTTTCTTCTCTGCCACCTCTTTTTCTTTTATCTCCTTTTAGGGTGTAATCATAATCCTATTTCCTCAACCATGGGCATTTGGTTTCTTTTACCTTTTCACCTTGAGCAGTATCCATGATGCTGCCAGTGATTTTTCATTAATACTAATTTGCTTTGTAAGTCGTTGGTATAGTGAATGTATAAGCATTTAACAGCAATGCTTGGGGTCAGATGGTATAGTCAGTACCAAGTAGGGGCTTTCAAGGTTTACTGTTGCTTTCAAAATGAACATTGGGATGTGATTTTAGTGTGCACTACACTTTTCATTCTGCTGGGCTTTGTAGAAGAATTAGGGGGTTAGGTTGCCCTCTCTTTAAGGAATGGTGTTGCAAATCTTGCATCCAAGCCAAAAATAGAAGCCAAGACTTTTTTTAACTATGGAGAAGTTTGGAAAGAAGTTGAAGTATAAAGAAGTTGAAGTATAAATTTCACCACATGTATGTAGCTGAATTGATCCAATAGTAACAAAACTTATCATTTACTTTATTGAAAACAGTTATTCATAAATTACTTCATTCTTAAGCTCTTCTACCCTTCATAGTATTTTTATATATGCATACACAGTTTATTGTAAATAAATTCACCTTTCATTATATGAATTTATTTGAAACTCATATAATGATAGAAATCTGTATTAGATTTAAGTTGTTCAGTTGCTTGTATTAATTGCATTCAACCATTTGTTAAAAGCTGTGGTAATTTTGAAGGTTACACATTCAGGATAGCATGAGCTTCAGGGGAGTGTTGATGTAACCGTCTGTTAGAGGTAAATGATTGTGCCTGTACAGTCAACAATCCTCTTATTTCACACATGCCTAAAACCTTGGCATGTTCAATTAACGATGTGCTCATTACTTTTTTGTTACATAGCAAAGCTTAGGGTAATGTTGGGTGGAACATCCCTTCAAGAGTTAATCTCTTGTCACATTTATTGTGCTAGTCCTCTGCCAGCCTTGTTTCATTGCATAACATGGTGTTGTGAGTACTGTAGTCTTTATCTGCTTTTCCTTGATTTTGTTATGACTCAATGGTCAAGAGACATTGCAGTTCAGTGAATTTTTTATTTCGGTATAATGGGGGTAAAGAGAAACTGTCAAAAAAATTTTTAAGTGTTTTTAACTGTTGTTTACTAAACTTACAATTTAGCTTATATATCAGAAAGTATCCTGTCATGTTTTGATTATTTGTCTTGCAGTTATTAGTAAAAAGCTGCATCTGCTGTGCAAGAGATGCTCATGTTTAGAGCCAAAATTTATTACTACACAGTAACCCCCTCAATTTATCAGGGGCTTTGGGGGTCTGGCCAAGTGGGAAAATCTGATTAATAACAAAGGTCCTGTAATATAGCCTGTACATGAGCATTTAAAATATTTTGTAGCTAACATTAATTTGACATAACTTCTAGCAGAAGCAAAGTTGTAGTATATATATATATATATATATATATATATATATATATATATATATATATATATATATATATATATATATATATATATATATATATATATATATATATATATATATATATATATATATATAATAGCTGAACTCACCCTATAAAGGTAGCTTTGCAGAAAAGCATCATGATCAAATAAGGCCTTTCAGATGTTACCAAGGTTAGTGGCTTGGTAAACTCGTTGGACAATAATAGTATAATGGATATTGAGATAATAATCCTAGTAGTATCCTAGGTGTAATGATGTTATTGGTCCTATACTTGTTACCAATTTGATATTTCCTTGTTGTATATATTACCATACTCATGTGCCAAGGGCAATCGCTTCCCTCAATAGTAATTAAGCCCACTTGAATAGGTTGAAAGGGATTTCTTTTTATACAGTCACATAAAGGCACAAGATCAATTTTGTGATCCATAAACCTTACTGTATACAGTTTTATACTAGGAATGCAATTTTCACTGCACCCTTAATTTGTACTCACCTTTAATGTAGTATAAGTTGGAAATGGTGTTAAATTGTCCTTGGAGTCTCCTTGGTGTCATGGCAAAGTCGCAGTATTAATGACTGCTTTACATGTAAATGCATAACCAACATTTGGTTAGCCATACAGGTCAACAAGGCATCTCTTTGTAAAAAATTATTAGGAGGATGAAGTGGTGACTTATCTGTATTTTGTTGGAGGGTCTAGTGAAGGGTCGTTGTTCTCTTAATTATTCTAAAGAATTGGTATCTTAATTCTTTTATTTGGATATTTCTTCAACAGCTGGCTAATGCCCTTTTGAATAATTGTCAGTTTCAGTGGAGTGTTTCTCTGTTTGGTATTTAGTCATCTAGGTTTCTCTTCAGGATGTAGGATCTTGTTGGGCTATCGAGCTACATAGATTGTTGGCAGGCTGGCATATGTTGGTTTGAAGGAGAAATGTTTCCTGCATTGTATGTGTCAAGTTTCTTCTTCAGGATACATATTAAGGATGATTAATATCCATAGCCATCTTGTGTCAGGGCATGCTTCTGATGGTGGTGGTCGGTGCGTTTCTCGCATGATTACTGATGGCCTCTTCTTGCATCTAGCAGGAGATCCTCCTTGCCAGGTGGATCATCATTCTCTCATTGTAGGAGCTAGGGCATCCACGGACATGGCATTTGTGCTGGTAGAAGACAACTTGCCTTTTGAGATGGCCCTGTAAAGGAGGGGCAGGGTTATTTCTCAGGATTAAATACTTTGTTCTTTTATTTGGGTAATAGCTCACCAAATGAATTTTCTGATGATCACTGGTTATTATTATTATCAATATTATTGAAAATGAGCTTATATTGATAATGGAAAATGCTCAAAAGGCCAGTGACTTGCTGAGCATCCTTCGTCACAATAGAATCGCCATTTATTAAAAAAAAAGGCCATGTTACATGAATATAAACGAACAAAATCATATGAATAACACATAGTACCAACTTTTAGACCCTAGTTGAATGAAAAGCTTCACTTTTCTTGTAAGCTGTAATTCTTCACAATCTAATTACATCATATAAATGCAAAGAAGTTTATTTGTGCCAGTTCTACAAAATTATTTTGAATGGATTACTATCTTTCTTGTTCTATTGTCATGTTGAGAATACTGTACATGTATCCATAATTGCTTTCTGCTCTGTGATTTAGGGAATGACATATGAACCATGTAAAATCAAGTGCTTACCATGGTGCAGAAAGGGCGTAAGTGAAAGGACAATCTTGAATGGTTAATGGCTGTTCTAGATTTCTTAATTTTAGTAGAAACTCTACACTTGCATCATTTGGCCTTTTTAAGAGTCAGTCCTAACTGAACTAAACTACTTGAATATACTGTGTGGAATAGGAAAATTATTTAGAGTTTAGCTTTAGAAAGTGTAATTTTAGCCATTTATACATGTATTTTTCATTTTAAGTGAAGAATACACTCCAAGTTGAAGCATTTTGTTTTCATTGTTTTGTTACTTATATTGAAAATTTTTAGTCTAAATCTGCAGTGGTGTTGCTTTTTCGTAGAGCTTAAAAGATTTGACTACCATGAGAAACTACATTGGTTGTCAGTTTTTACACTGAATAATCTGCATTTGTGTGAAAAAAAATTTTAAAATCTTTCTGAGAGCATCTGATCTGTAACTTGAGAATTGATCATATACCGAGTAGAAGGAAACACCAACATGATAATCTTGCCTTTTGACATACAAAATTCTGCTTATGATGATGGTATTGCTAAAGCATGACATAGAGCTTATTAGTCGTTGTTGTAGTGAGGTCTTATATGTTTGTTATATTTTGCCTAAGGGATGAAGCTTAAATTATGAATGCTCAAGTGCCCTTGAATTTGATAAATATGGCTGGACAAAAATGGTGATTTATGGCAGTGTATGTTTCTTATTGAGAGAAAAATATTATGATGAACTGGTTGATCTTTTAATTTTTATATACAAAGTTTTGAAACTGAAAAGTTATCATTCCATCCAGGTAATATAGTATTTTGTGCATCTGTATTTATCCCCAGGTTAATAAAAGAAATTACTGGTACTGTGCTTTAAAATATGTTAATTATTCCATGATAATTATAAACTGCTATTGGTAAGAGATAACCTTTTTACAGTTCATTTCGCCAAGAGGAGCAATTTTTTGGGATCCCATGAGTGTTCAGGTTATGTATAGCTCTCCTTTTAAAGGAAGCAGCATACATCGTTGTTCTGTTAAAAGTTTTGAATTTAAAGCTTTTATGACTACTGTAGAGTGCTGCACACGGGTGCTGATGATTGAAGGTTGCTAAAAGTATTTTTACTTTTAAAATGATTAGAATAATTTTAAAAATAAAGCAAAATGTCACTCATTCCCTACATGAGGGACAGCAGCTCACATTCCTTGCCAACCTACTGGTGTGCTTTGTCGAACCTTTGTCATGTCCATTTTCTATCTGCATTTTCTCAGTTTTTTCTTTTGCTGCTTTTAAGATAACTTTATTTCTATATGAGAAAAATTCAGGTTGATTTAACTTTATTTGTGAATAATGTAATGATTCAAACTTTCCTCAGTATGCCTTGATTAATTTTGTTGTGGGTTTTGATTCATAGTAAATACTCTATTCTGAATTACCTCATATAATTTTTACAGGTACTGTGTTATATGCTTTTAAAAGCTGGGCTGATTTTTTTTCTTTTTGCTTCTTTCTTGTAGCTTTGTTGTAACTGAGGAAAAATCAGTACTCTTTGTATTATCTTTCTTGTACTGTCTGGTTAAATAAAAGTTGTAATATTGTAGTGTAAATTATAAAAGATACATAACAGTAAACAGTACTGTGAATATTATAATTTTTATATTTTTTGTATAAAGATACACAAATGAACATTTTACCTTTTAATTTTGTAGCTTTCATGTTCTTTTGTTTAAAGAGCGATAAATTGCTGTAAATAAAATATGCTTACAAAAGCAAGTTTGAATAGCTCAAAAAGAGATGTGCAGGACTATTCAAAACCTAATCCATTATGATCCTCTTTACTTCTTCCCAAATCCATACCATCTGCCTCCTTCCACGATCTCTTCCTCCTGCTGCTGTTCCTGATGGTATTTAAGACTTGGAAGGTAATAGATTTAGCCATTTCTCATTTGTTTTTTTTAATGAATTTCTCTTATGTTATTGATATTATTATTTATTGAATCTTTTTGTAGATGAGACCTTGCTGCAATCATAAGTATTGGGTAGGAGAAGTTTCCATTGATTCTACATTTCAGCATTTTACAAAACCACAAATTTTGTTAAGAAATAATTGTCAAATTATGACATATGGTTTTGTAGATTTAATGTAAAACACTCAAGAGCTGAATACTGATAATTTAGTTGTTAGACACCGTAAGGCTGAAAGTTTAATACGCCCACTGTATGACTTTCAGACTATATTGAAGTAATTCTTTATACTGATAAATGAAGATAACAGTTTTAGTTTAAGAGTTAAAGCCATTATAGATTTAATTTGTTCCAACGGGAATACGAACTTACATTTTCATAGATTGTGTACTCAGCGTCATAACACGCCGAGTACTTCATCTATGAAAGTGTAGGTTTGTATCCTAGAAAAAATACAAATTACTTTAAATTTGGTATATTTTTTAACTAATTTTTAATTATGCAAAATGTCATTAATCTGCCATAGACTTGAACATTGCAATTTCTAATTTTAGTATATTATGTCTCCCAAATTCAGCTTATTCAGACCAGTAAGGAATAGAAATTGTCAACACCTCAGGTAGGATGTGAACCATAAAATTGAAAAATCAGTAAATCATTGATGCAGAATACTGTACTGTATAACATAATGCTTGCTAATAACTATATTAGATCATATTAGTTAGAATAATAAAGTGCAACATATTTATATTTCATATTACTATGAGCCTCCACCTTGTCATAACTTTGGAAGGCTCCACACAATTATAAAAACAAGGGAAAGAGTGTTATCAGATATTTTACTTTTCTGGAAGGATCATCAAGCATCCAGCTGAATAATTTTTGATTGGGTACAGAATCTGGTCAACACATATAGTCTGCAATGTACTTTTTAATCAATATACCTTGCTCATGTATTAGTGTTTTTACATTTCTTAATTACTGGTATATTTTTAATTTCTTATACTAGTGTAATTAGATATAGCATCTTTAAACACTGGGATTCTTCTTATTGCTTATTTTCAGTTTCAGTTAATATTTGATATTTACCGCTTTCTGAGTACAGTAATTTATTGTGGAGACAGCCCTTATGTACACTGTAATAAGTTTTTGTGGACGAAAGTCAGCTTTTGGGGGGAGCCATTTTGATTCATATAGGCTTTCTGGAGTCTTTAGATCCAGAATTGCTGCCAAGCTGTCAGCAAAGGTGCTTTGCTAGAGTCTGCAAAAGTAACCCAAGGAAGCAGCTGACTAAGTATAATGGTGAGGAAGGCCAAGGAGCTACTGAAAGTAACTGATACACAACCCTTTTTTTGATGGTTGCTTTAGTTTCAGCCAACCTTGTTTTCTTGTTTTTAGGGTGTTATCTTAGACAAAAGGTTTAAGTGTGTTTAGTTTTCTGCTAATTTGCAGTGATTTGACAACATTTAATGATCATTTTGAGCACAGTTGTATTTAGCAAGTGAGGGAAGCCTTCAACAAAAATTCCTTTAAGAAACTTCAAAATCTTCAGTTTTAAGCTTGATTACAATATAATTTATGAGACAAGATTTCATTAATTTTATTTTATGAGAACATTTATTCTGTGCCAGCCTTATGAGATTTAAGAATTCTAACCTTGCTGTCTAGATAAAATTTTGGAACTAGCTAACTAGCACTGAATATTTTTTCATTTTCAAAACTGTCAGTTTTTAAAGAGCCAATAGTCCAGTGTTTCTTTTTATTCTTTGCGCTTGTTCTAAACCTAAATTCCTTGCTAGTTTTACTTTATTGGAACAGCACATTGCTGTTACTTGATACCTGTTCTGATGTTTGAGGAGTATTCCTTAGATTCAAGGTCCGTTTAAGTTGCTTTTGGGCAAAGGCAGTTTATTTGGAAATTTTAGTGCCAGGGGTTTCTCAGTGACCTAGTAAATGAATAAGAAGAAAGTTAAGGTTTTCCCTGACTTTGTTTTAGACAAATCCAAGGCTCATTTGAAGAGGAGCACAAAAAAAGAAAGTATTGTAAGTAAGCTGATATGCTATGCAGCATCAACTGAAAATATACTTAATTATCTCAGATGCAAGGCAGCTGAATAGAAAATGCATTGTATATAGGATACAGCTAGCCTTGTCCTTAAGCAAACTTAGGTAGAAAGGAGTCAAAGGTGCTTAGGAATGCAACTAAAGGAAGCCATTTTCATGATACTGTACAGCATAATCCTAAGGTAATACAAGTCACTAAGTCCACAAACTATAGATGCCTGTCTGCCTACCAGGATAGCAAGCTTAATGAGGCTAGTGTAACAAGAAACATGCATCACATAGCTTTGTTTGGCTTGTTTAAGGCTGGGTATTACCCTGTCCAAAGCACATACCATTAGTACACTGCTTATAGCTATGACAAGTTTGCATTTTAACACTATAGGAAAATGTAGTAACAAATGCAGTTACTGTACTGTATAATGAAACTGTCAGTAAAAAAGTAATGGCAAGTCAGAATTGTTGACTTTATGCAACTGCCAATGAAAAAGTATAATTTAAGTCATTTATGATAGTTCTAAGTGCATCCCTATTGATACTGTAGTAACTTGAGCACCCATCAGCTGACTCTGAGGTACCTGGATGGATTCCTTTAGAGGAACTCTTTGAAGCCTGCTGCCATTTTATATCTATGGCTTATTTATATTGTCAATTATAATCCGTGGAAGGTATTTTCAAATCTAAATACTTATTCAGAGATGGCTGGTGGTACATTTCCATCAGTCAGCTTGCTCATAGGTGTCTTAGTGGGTTCACTCTTAATAAGAAAGTAAATAGTCAGAAAGCTTGAAGCTTTGTTGTATCATGTTAGAGAAATTTGACGTCGGGAAGATTTCAGTTTTAAATGTTTCCTCCTTGGAGGTTAATTTTTTATGCCAAAAGTTGTGTTGTGAGTCTCAGTCACTCATTTGATGAGTTTTGTACTGTACTGTGTGTGCTGGTTTTTAATCCTTCTCTAGTATTTTTGGGTGTTCTATTTCAAACTTTTAATGAAAAGCTATGAAGATAACTTATATTTAAAATCTACTTTTCAATAATGTACCCCTTTTTTCTTTTCTTTCCAAATCCTGAACCTGTCTTTTTAACAGAACTATCCAAAAAGAAAGGTAATATCCTTTGCTGTTTTATGTTTAACTGTTTATTAATGAGAAATATTACTGATTAATATAATATTGTCAATTATAATCCTTGGAAGGTATTTTCAAATCTAAATGCTTATCCAGAGATGGCTGGTGGTACATTTCCATCAGTCAGCTTGTTCATAGGTGTCCTGGTGGGTTCACTCTTAATAAGAAAGTAAATAGTCAGAAAGCTGGAAGCTTTGTTGTATCTTGTTAGAGAAATTTGACGTTGGGAAGATTTCAGTTTTACATGTTTCCTCCTTGGAGGCTAATATCTTATGCCAAAAGTTGTGTTGTGAGTCTCAGTCACTCATTTGATGAGTTTTGTACTGTACTGTGTGTGCTGGTTTTTAATCCTTCTCTAGTATTTTTGGGTGTTCTATTTCAAACTTTTAATGAAAAACTATGAAGATAACTTATATTTAAATTCTACTTTTCAATAATGTACACCTTTTTTCTTTTCTTTCCAAATCCTGAACCTGTCTTTTTAACAGAATTATCCAAAAAGAAAGGTAATATCCTTTGCTGTTTTATGTTTTAACTGTTTATTAATGAGAAATATTACTAATTAATATAATATTGTCAATTATAATCCGTGGAAGGTATTTTCAAATCTAAATGCTTATCCAGAGATGGCTGGTGGTACATTTCCATCAGTCAGCTTGCTCATAGGTGTCCTGGTGGGTTCACTCTTAATAAGAAAGTAAATAGTCAGAAAGCTGGAAGCTTTGTTGTATCTTGTTAGAGAAATTTGACGTTGGGAAGATTTCAGTTTTAAATGTTTCCTCCTTGGAGGTTAATTTGTTATGCCAAAAGTTGTGTTGTGAGTCTCAGTCACTCATTTGATGAGTTTTGTACTGTACTGTGTGTGCTGGTTTTTAATCCTTCTCTAGTATTTTTTGGTGTTCTGTTTCAAACTTTTAATGAAAAACTATGAAGATAACTTATATTTAAAATCTACTTTTCAGTAATGTACACCTTTTTTCTTTTCTTTCCAAATCCTGAACCTGTCTTTTTAACAGAACTATCCAAAAAGAAAGGTAATATCCTTTGCTGTTTTATGTTTAACTGTTTATTAATGAGAAATATTACTAATTAATATAATACAGTGTTAATTATGATACTTATGCAGTATAAATATTTCAGTTTGCAATGTGGAAAGCATTGTATTATCAACAATAATTTTAGTGTTCATAGTTGGTCTTTTGTGCCATTACACAACTGCTTGTTATGTGACTCTAAGATGTCCTTAAAGATTTAAGATAAATACTCAATTTAAATTGTAAATATTGTTTATATTAGTGATCCGCTTTTTCTGTTGGTAGACAGGACAGAACTTGAAGTCAATATGTTACGGTTTTGGTTATTGCTTCAACATGCAGCTGTAAAATACTGCTTGGAAAAAATATACAGATATCATACTTAGCTGAATATGGACCACACCTTGTAAATGACACATGACATTGGCTAAATGGTGACATAGATAAAATTTTGTTGACTGTTAATTACTGTATTAGGGATACATGAATAGGTTATCATTTATCACAAAACTTTGCATGATAAAGAATTTTGGTTTGGTTGCTCTGGAATTATAGATTAGAATTTTTCTCCTAGTGTAAAATATGTTCTCATTCCATAAATCATTCATTTGACCCTCATTTCAATTTATAAGATTATTGGTGATAAATCTCATGAACAAACTAGTTTGTAAGACTTTTTTGGGAGTGTTTTAGCATGTTTCTGTAATACTGTATACAGTAATTTGTTTGGTTATTAATTTTTTGTAGCTGACTTGAGTTTTTATAAGTACAGCTTTTAGAAATAGCGTCCAAGAATGACTTGCTTCTTTGCCCAAGACATTTGGAGTTCTACAGTCATCAGCAGTTGGAATGCAAGCATGCTTTTCTGACATTTTCTACTGTAACACCAAACATGACATGGACAACGTCGAACATTCAGATGTTGTACTTCTAGTGAATGTTTAGTATGATGCAAATGAATGAACTAACCTAATTTGATTATATTTTCCACCCTTTTTGTTTTCGTTATGGCTGGGCTTCCGTCTCCGGTCATCTGCCGCATGACCCCCAACCCCACTATACTGTACCTCTGTCCCTATATACCCCAACAGACACCCAGTCAGGTAAAGTGTGCACATTGTAATCTTGTTTATAATCTTCACTTAAAACTGTATTGTAGTCAGTATATTTTGTAGATATTGCATTTTTGTAACCTTTTCCCTTTTATTTTCCTAACCGTTTGTAGAATATTTGTTTCCCATAAGTCTTCATAAATAGAAAACTTACCTTGAACCTTTTATTGCAATTTTAAGTCATTTGCTCCTAAGTTCATTCAGTTTATTCTCAAAGTAAGAGGCAATTATTTTTGTGTTTTTTAAGAAGGGAATACTGATAGAAAATATTTTTTTTTACTTTGTCTACACAGATCATCGTCCACATGGCCACGAAATTCCATCACACGGTCTTGCACGATCACAGTCCACCTCAGAATTTCTTCCACAAGGAGATAACAAAGAAGTAGAATATTTCTTTGCTTCTGATGCATCTGCAATCATTGAGCATACTGACAGAGTCATATATCTTCTTGTAAGTGTACAGTAGTATCAAAATTTTTTTGTTTAAATGCTAAAGAAATTTTTACCTTAGTTATTATGTTGTTCTTTGATGTTAATGATGAAAATGCTATAGTACAATTTTAATACTTGCAGCAAATTGCACTTTTATAGTGATTGATTGATTATGAAATTTGGGTCTTGAAGACCAATCGCCGGAACCCATCAGAATGATTCAGCGCCGGCACTTTTATATTGTTGAATGTTTTTGACAATTTACTGGGGAATAAAGGAAAGAGAAATGCAAACTCTGCATTCAGCACTTTTATATTGTTGAATGCAGAGTTTGCATTTCTCTTTCCTTTGTTCCCCAGTAAATTGTCAAAAACTTTTATACTGTATTACCTTCCTATTTGATTGATTGATTGCCTATGAAATTTATGTCTTGAAGACCAAGCTTCGGAACCCATCAGGATTATTCAGCACTGACCTTCCTATTTGTAGATTTTCTTTATATTTAGGTATTTATTATTTTCCATTGTATTATACTGTATGTTACTTTGCCATTTGTGGAATTAGTGTGGTGGTAGGTTTTCTTTGTACAGTATTTAGGTAGTTCTTCATTTTCCATGTTGTAATAGACAGTTTTTAACTGTAGGACTAAGTTTGTCTTGTTAGTTTTCATAGTTCAGAGAACTGCTGGTGAGATTTACTCCAGAGTGGAGGCATATCTCATGTGCAGAAACTTCCACAACATCAGCTGTTATCAGCAGTGCACCAATCACACTATTATAAATCTTGTACCATTAATCTGAGTTCTGCACTCACACTTCTTGCTTAATAAATTTTTTTCATCCCAATCCCTCCTAGCTACTTTTTCCCTTGTCTCCAGAACTTGGGACTTTTACACACAGTTCCCCAACCTACCATCCTCCTTTCTCTTTATGTAACTAAACCAATACTAAACACAATGCTTCTTGCCTGTTGACCTTACCAAGTTTGTTGTATCTACACATTTTTCATCTTTTAAACCCTTGTTACCATAGTGGACTTTTACCTGTATCATTTACTAGCTACATAAGACGTTCATACTTCACTTAAAAAAAAGGTGAATTGGCTTGGCTGTCCTATCACACATCAGACTTTTTCTTCATCATGCACTTTTCCTCTCTTCCAGACTTTTTGCAGACATCCTGTTACTGTCTTTGCTCTACCTATTATGTAATTGATCTCATATCCTACCATCATCACTTACATCTACTCCAAAATAATTTTATGAATCAATCACTTCAATTTTTCCATGCTCAATGCGGACATTCCTTGTTTCGTCTTGCTGTCTACCATTTAACCTCTTGATAAAGATCACTTTCATCTTTCTCTGTTCAAATACTTTGAATCCTGTCTCCAGTCTCTTCAGTTTCATTTTATTACCAAAAATTAGCACTAGGATTTGCAAACATCAGAAGCTCTGTACTCTATTCACACCCCATTTTCATATCACACGAATTTTCAGCAACATCATTAGATGAATCATGTTGTGTTTATGCTCTCTATCTAGCTTAGACCAGGCAGTTGGATGACCATAGATCATACCAGTGTCTTAGGTGACTGTTTGTGATTTCCAGTTAGAAGGGTATAGAGTGTAGCAGCTGAAATGCTCTGGAATCATTTTTGCCCTTCTAATTAAATATTAAATAAATATTGAAAAATGATTTGCCTACTATCCAAATAAAAGTATGAAAAATTTCAAAGCTATTCCAGTATGTCACAAAAATAGATTGAATATTTCTTCTTCCAGGATGATGATGTAGCAAGTGTCGATAATGAGGGCATTTTGAAGATCCACAGACTGAAAAGATCTCTTGAAGACTCTCATGCTCGTGAAATTACTACATTGAAGATGGAAATCCAACAGATTATGAAGGGCAACTTCTCCTCATTCATGCAGAAAGAAATATTTGAGCAGCCTGAGTCCGTTGTGAACACCATGAGAGGAAGAATTAATTTCGACAGTGAAACTGTGGTGCTTGGTGGAATCAAGGTACTGTATATACCATTGAAAGTGGTTCTGATAGGATATTTTAAAGTTAACTACCCATCTTATCTGTTACTTTAGATATGTTTGGTAAGTTATTCTACAGTAGAAGTGACTGGGTCCAGAGAAAAAATAAGAGATGGTCACTGCCACACTCATATTTTAACTCCTGAATTGGAGATGATTCTGTGCAAAAGAATTCTTCAGTACTGTACTGCACACCCCATTTTCCTCTGTCTTGCAGGTACTCCCACACTTAATGGATATTAAAGCTCAACCATTCCAGTACCTCTTTCAGATCACTCATTACCATTTTCTATGTTTTCTTCTCTTCCCTCTTAATTCCCTCCTAACATTGAGTCATATAAATTCTTTTTATCAATTTAACATCTTCCAGATTTCTACATTATCAAGTCATCTTAAAGCACACTGATTCATTCTTTCATTTATTCTAAACTTTTTACAATTAATTTGTATCTACACAATGTACAGTGTTATTCTACATATACTCTGGAAAGAATCTCAGTAACCTCAACTTTTTTTTATTTTGTATTCAGCCACCACTCTTCTATGAAGGAGAGTTTGCTCAAAATACCTTCATACTTTTAAGCTTTTCCATTTGTCTTTTGTACTCGTACTACTGTCCCCCAGTTTTCTCCCAGTTACTGTAAAAATCAGCTGCTTCCATTCTTCCTCCATCCATATTAAACGGTAATTGCTCTTATGCCTGATTTCCATTTATCCTCAAACCCTTACTTGTGCTGATGTTTATTCAGCTCCCTCCTCATATAAATACCATTTATTATTTCACAAATAAGGCATTTCTCCTAATATAGGGTTGCTTCTATAATAACAAAAAAGTAATCACTGACAGATCATCCTTTAAAAGCTGCATAATAGTTCCAACAGTTCCACTGATTTGGTGCTTCTTAGTTCCCAGGCTCTTCCATTTTAACACTTCTTCCAACTTATTCAACAAACATCTTATGTCTTTTATCCCTTATTTCTACTGAAACTTCATAATTACTGTAGTTTACAAATTACTCATATGTTCAAAAGATCTAACTTTACTTACACTGCATAAATTTTACATACAACCTCAATTTTTTCTTTTAATTAATTTGAACATCCAAATTTTATTTCTTTGGAGGATAGTTTTCTCAACAAACCATCCATATACTATACAGTATTCTGTTTGCTTTTACAGACAATCTTCTATTCTTTTCAGCCTTCAATGGGGTTTTCATTGTTTTTTATGCTTTACCTATTCTTTGACTTGCCTCTTCTTTCATCATAACATTTCTGTTGTATATTTGTTCCCAGAAACCTGTATGAATGACTACTTTCATTCTTATTCAATCATACAAACATTCATTGAAATAAATAAGTAATATCACAAAATTTCATTACTGCAAAGAAAACATTGATCAAAATTTTGGTATTCCCTCAGGATTACATTAGTGAAATTCGTCGCTGCAGACGCCTCCTACTTATTGCTTGTGGAACATCCTACCATTCTGCAATTGCCACTCGTCAGTTACTAGAAGAACTAACAGAACTCCCAGTCATGGTAGATTTAGCATCTGATTTCTTGGATCGCAACACTCCTATATTTAGAGATGATGTTTGCTTCTTCATATCACAGTCAGGAGAAACAGCTGATACGTTAATGGCTTTGAGGTAAGTGACAGAATTCATTGTTATTGTTATTAGTTTTTATATTACTTGTGAGATTCTCTGAGTCCTAGGGTTGGTACAGTAATTCAGAACCTCAGTGTACAAGTACCAGTACTTTATATACTTATGCTTTTTGCAGAAGGCAAAATCAAGAGAACGTGTAAATTTACAACACATACGGAATATATTTGCCTTCTGAAATTAACAATGTCTCTTACACTAATTGTTTTGTCTGTGTAGGTACTGCAAGCAACGTGGGGCACTTATTGTTGGCATCACTAACACAGTAGGATCTTCAATTTGTCGTGAGTCACACTGTGGTGTTCACATCAATGCTGGACCTGAAATTGGTGTTGCCTCAACCAAGGCTTATACTTCTCAGATGATTTCACTTGTGATGTTTGCACTTATGGTATCAGAAGATAGAATATCAGCTCAGCCTCGTCGCTCAGAAATAATTCAAGGACTCCGACACCTCCCAGACCAAATTAAAGAAGTAAGTAGTGTATTGCTTTTCTCTCAGATACTCTTTCATTACTGTAGGGATTAAATAGTCTCTGCTCTCATTTTCTAAATTTTGAATTTCCTACAAAAGTTGAAATTATAGTTCAGTTGGCTGGAAAATTTTAAATAATACTATACCAGTAACAAAGCTTCTGTACAGCAAACCTGTATTTATATCTCAGTGCTGGGCAACTGAAAATCAAGCAAGTTCTTATAAAAGTAACCTTTAAAAAGACATATCCCACTAGGAGTCTATTGCTTCATATGCAATATTGTTTACTTTTAGCCATGGTTACATTGCAAGCAGGAATGTGGGTCAGTACTCCTTAGTCTTGTGTGTCTCCTTATTGTCATTCTTCCTCAGGTCCAAGAACTGTATAGATTTATTTTGTGGTGTAATCACCAATATGTGAACAGTTTATAATTACATATGTCAGTTGCTGGCTGAACACAAGGAATTAAATTATTTGTTAAATGTAATGTGATACATTTACCAAAGGACATTCATTTGAAGTTCATAGTAAAAATGTTGGATTTGTTTTTAGTACCGTACAATTATCATTGTTCAAATGTTGTCAAGTTAAAACCAGCTTAATTTCACTTTGTGTATAAGGTTTAGATAATTATTAGAAAATATACTCTTCTCAAGTTTTGGGGTTTTATCACTGTGTAATGTAGAAAAAAAATTATTTTATATTAGTAAGCCCTTGTTAAACTGGTCAAGACAAGTTTGATCAGTAAATATGTATTTTTAAGGTAACAATTTCCTGTGACTGAATGTGTTACATTATGGATATTTCCCCCAATAGGTACTTGATCTAGATAGTAAGATACAAGAAATCAGCAAAGAAGTATTTGAGAAGAAGTCTCTACTAGTTCTGGGTCGTGGATATAATTATGCCACGTGCCTTGAAGGTGCCTTGGTAAGGCGTTTTATTTAAGAGTTTGATCACTATCATTAGTTTATACTATATTTTATTGAGATAAATATATTATGTGTTTTGGCCTCTTCTTAAAGTTTTAATTGATATATATGTTTCTCAGATTCTTTGTAATTAACATAAACCTGATCGCATAAAGTAAGTGCATAACTTTTTTACAGAAAATCAAAGAAATCACATACATGCACAGCGAAGGTATTTTAGCTGGAGAGCTTAAGCATGGACCCCTGGCTCTTGTGGATAAAGGCATGCCAATCATCATGATATGTACACGAGATAGTGTCTTTGTGGTAAGTCTCTTGAGAAAACAAGGTTCAATTAGATTTCAGATGCAAAGATTTAAAAATCCTTTTATTATGTCTTTTATGTTTTATTGCAGTATTATATTCTTTTGCTGTATGTAAAGATGTTTTTCTTCCTTTTAACTGTAAAGATGTTTAAAATGATATATGTTTTGTATATTAATTTTTTGTCGACTGAAGTTTGTAATATTTTCTGATATTACGTAAATTTTGGGCTTGTAGATTAAAGTTTTGTTAAGCTGAAGTAGAACTTTTAAACAACTTGAGATCTAAAATGTGCAGCTTTTTTTTTTTGCTACTTTTATGTGGCATTTTTCACTCTGTCAATGTGATATGATGAAAATTGTGATTTACGGTAGTATTTTTGTACATTTGCTTTGTTATCTATTTAAGGAAAAAATGGTGTTTTCATAGTATAAAAAATCACTGCAGTATGTTCCAACTTACTTGTGCTGGACAAATAACCACTTTAATAAAGGGGAGACAGGGTAGTAAACTTATTTGAGAAACTAGCCCCAACCTCCATCTTGTGAATCAGAATCATCTTTTAGTGATTTGCAGTCAGTGCATATTGAACCAAAATTTGAGACTTTATAAGGTAATGTTTTACTTATTTGAATCAAGAAATTTGCTTTAAAAATTAAAATTGTTATGCATTCAGGAGAATTAAATTAAATATTACAGTCTTATCATAGTAAAATCTCTTGAGAATATTTCAGTACAGGATGATAAACCTAATTTTTGTTGAATTTATGCACTATAAGTGCAAGGTATTGACTCAGCTGCATTTTCTTTCAGAAATGCATGAATGCCCTTCAGCAAGTAACTGCCCGCGAAGGTCGACCTATTCTTATCTGCCACAAAGGTGATCAAGAACCCCAAAAGCATGGCTCCCGAGTTCTGGAAGTTCCAAAAACTGTTGACTGTTTACAAGGAATCCTCACAGTTATTCCCCTGCAGCTAATATCTTACCATATAGCAGTACTGAAAGGATGCAATGTTGACTGTCCTCGTAATCTTGCAAAGTCTGTTACTGTGGAGTGAAATTAGTTTTGTTATTATGTCGATATTTTACACCGAAGTTACAGTTAATTGATGTGAAATGCCTCTCTTCCTTCTTGAATGTGTCCGTGTATATGTGGTACTTAAAATTTCCTACCTGGTTAAGGTTGTATATTTTACTTTTTGATTGGGTGCTACTGTATGGTGGTGATTTAGTGTTTTGAGTCTTGAGAATTTTCATATGCACGGTTTTAGTCATTTGCCAGATTGTAGGCAAAAGTTAGGTGATTTTATATCCATGTTTTGTCATTGTTTATTAAGTTCTTTAAAGATTTACAGCACTGTTCCTTCTTTTTTTGTGAAAAATTGTCATTATTACTTCATTTTGACTGATCCTTCAAATGCTGACATTTCACCAACTTTCATATGAAGCTGAAGCCTTTTAAACAAATTGTGTTAGTTCATACAGTAATTCTGGTTTAAACCTTGGATGCTTTGTCATATGTTTGCTTCGAGTACTAAAAATCTATGAAAGCTAGCATTTTTTGTACTTTTTCTCATTTGCCCTCTTAAGTATGAAGGAATGCCATGTTCCTCACATTGGAATTGTATTTTTATATATTTAGACATTGGAGGATGTTACTTGTACACTCTCTTTTAGAAATCTCATTTTTATGGAGAACATTTGATATGTTTTTAGAGGCATTTTTGTTTGAAATATATTCTGTCATACTTCTCTTAAGCAAACAAAAATTAGTACTTGGGATTTTAAAGTTTCATTTATGTAATTGCAGCCCACAGTCCCTAACACATTCCTGCATGACCAGGGCAAATACAGTATCAGTGAGTACTCACTGTGGACATGACTGGTTTGTCAATGGAAGAACAATTTACCACCTTTTTTTGTTTTATCTTGGTGTATCATATAGTTCTTTTCTTAGAAGTCTGCTATACTATGGAAGCAAAATTTAGATTATAAAGGGATTTCAAAGGTTTTGAAGTATAAAATGATCATTTTTGAAATAAGAGTTCAATTGTTTATTGATTAATTCTGTTTTATAGTTGTTCAGAAAAGTTTAGCATGAATATGTTGATAACATATGATAGTCCTATTCTTTTCTATTTAATTGATATGGAGACTTTTCTTAATTTCTGCAAAACATGTATATATTAAAGCCTGGAATCTGGTATGTAGGTTTCAATGCCGCTAAGAGTCGTAATGTGCAATAGTAGTTATCTTTTCTGACATTCCTGTTAATGTTTGTAAAAACAAACAATAAGTGCTGTGATAGGCTCAGGGGAAACCTAAACGCTATATTTGGCAGTAGTACCAAGTTTCTTTTCGTCTCTATTACCTTTGTAATTGTAATGAAAAATATTTTTTATCTTTCTTCCAGAAAAGTGTGGAAGTTGTTTGAAAAAATAAAAATCTGTAAATGAAATTGTAGATTTAATAAACACCTGAATTATGAATCAGTTGGCATGGTGTTTTAGAATGAAGTGTCTTCATTAAGTGCTTTTCCTTTGCTTTCATTTGAGTAGCATGCATATTACTTGTAATTAATATCCTTTTCCATGTGTAGATAGAAAGAATGGGTGTTGAGTTGCTGGCTGAATATGAGCAAGAAGCTCAGTAATTAATAGCTAAAACCTTATTTGGTAGAACCCCCACATTGTTGTTAATTTAAATTGTTTCTCAAGTTTACAGTTAAGACAGTATATTTTCATGTAACCACCTAATAACCCCTACAGAGGGGTAGTGCTTACAGTGTACTGGGAGTGTCTTTGCACATTCATTTGCCATAGCTGCAATTACTTTCAGCCTTGTAGTTTTCATCTGTTATCTAGCTCCTGTAACTGTACTAGTTCCATTTTCAAGAACAAATCCCTCAGGTACTAATTAGCCAAATGGTTCCAGCACCAGATTATCACACCAGACATTCATAAATCAAGAACTAATCTCTAAGATGAGTCCTATGAGAGGCTAGCGATGTCACTCAGTTGCCTCAAATAAAACTACGGTGGTACCTTGGTACTTGGACAGCTCTCAACTCTTACAATTTGTTTTTTCTATATTTTTGTCTGACTAAAAAGTCAGTCTGCCTTTAAACATTTTGCTCAGCTTTTGGATCAACAAAGACAATGGTCTTGAACACGTATGGGATTAGGCTCATCATGTGTCTGTGATTCCCAGCTGAAACAATGGGCAATTTACCTGTACTCTTGTTCAGTGGAAAGCTCTGTTAGACTGTTTCTATTTTTTCTTTTTTTGGTGAGACTAGTACAAGTAAGTCATCATGGGGCTGAGGCTAGAGATGGTAGCAAACCAAAAACACAAGTACCTATGGGTAGAAAAACAACAAAGTTAAAAAGAAACTCATAGTAACAACTGAAAGTGATGCCCACTTCACTTATCTGACCAAGGAGTTTTGTATGCCCAAAACTACAATTTCTTCAATATTTCAACATAAAGAGGTCATCAAAGGAACTAATGTTGCTAAGGGAGTGAAGTCTATTACAAAACTAAATAGTTGGCAATATTGTTTCCAAGGCCATCACTTATGAAAGGGGAAGACAACTACAGTACATGCTGATCTCTCAAAAATCACCCCTGAAATGAGTGCTGATACAGTTAAGAGTGATCTGAGAAATCTAAGGAGGGGTAGCAAACACAGTGTACTGAGTCATGGGGAGGTTGCCAGTTCTAACAAAGATGCTGCTGAGAAATATATTAAGAGTTTAAGGACTTTATAGAAGTAGAGGGTTTTATTCCCAAACAAAGGTTCAGATGTGAATGACAGGCTTGTTTTGAGGAAAAAAAAAAATCAAACAGGATCTATACCACTTGAGAGGAGAAGTCATTGCCAGGATACAAGTCAGTGAAGGACAACTCACTTTTTCTCTCTGGGAATGTAAATGGGGATTTAAAACTGAAACCTTTGCTTGTTTACTAGTAAGAGACTGAGGTTTTTTTTGGGAAAATATTGAAGAGTAAGTTAAATGTGATGTGGAGGGGTGACGAAGTATGGATCACCAGGCAATTTTTGTGTGCAAATGAAGTGGTTGGCCAGTGTCAAGAAATACTTCTGGGAGAAACATATTTCTCTGAAGGCCCTTCTTGTGCTGGGCAGTGCTCCTGATATCCTACAGGCAGGCTACTCATATAAGAACAGAGTATTTAAGTAGACACTTGTTATCTGATAGCCATCACAACTATTGAAAACAACACGTGATGTCTTTGTCATTCAAAATACTATCTCCTACCATTCCTTCTCTTTTGTATTTACCATAATCACATGTTTCCCTGCGGGTCATCTGTTTCTCTTCCATATGTTTTGAAGAATATTACTCAAAGAATTTGTTTATCTCATTGTGATCATACCTCAAAATAAAAGGGAAAAAATAAACTATCCTCCCATTTAAAAGACAGTGTTCAATACTGATTCACTCTTAATTTGGTTCCCAGACATTAAGCTGGGATAATACTTCAATCAGGATGGAACTGACAGCACTTTACAGTAGTTTTCCTCTACTTTCATTATATTTTTCAAATAATTTTTTTGCTGTGTTTATTGCTCCTACTGACAAGAATCCAGCCACAAAGTTGTGCAAGTATACATTCTTACTTTCTATGAGTGTTTCTTTTGGGGTTTATATAAACAGATATGTACTGTAAGGCTATATTCACAAAAACATATTCGATAAAGTATATTTCTTCAATACAGACAGTCCTTACTCAGGAGTAATGGCTATCACTCCTGAAACAATAACAGCATTGTTAAAGCAATAACATGCTTTGCAGTCTCACCATAAAAGTTACCTGTTTTATAGAGGTTATACATATCTTCGTTCAACAAGGTCCTATTCTGGGCCTCCCAATTATGCTGTCTGATAAAGTGATGGACACTCTTGAAGTTACACAGTATCTGTAAGGAGGAAAAAGCAGTGGCATAGGCATTCAGCAAATATCTGCGGCACTTTTCTGAACTACATTTCAACTCCTGACAAACGGTAGATGTGAGAAAATTTCAAATAAATTTAGGATGAAATTTACAAAACTACTACATACAAAGACAGAATAAAGTACAGTTATTAACGACGTTGTTGCTTCACACGTTAGTTGAGAAGATTTAGCTCAGACTTTTAATGTTAGTCCTATTTACAGCAGTTCAAGACAAAAAAAATGAAAATTGTGAAATCAGTATTTTTTCCTGAAACACTAGTCAGACTGGCGATGGACCGATGAAGGCTGAATAGATCACCACTTACTCTTCATTAGTAGTCACATCCACAGCCATGAGTCTGAAGATCTCCAGCGTGTCATTTATAGCTGGTCGTCGAAATACTGGAAGGTTATATGCAATGCTCACGTTTAAGCTACCAATATCCATTGTAATGGGAATGGTGATCATATTTACCAGGAGCTTATTGCGAAGAACATTTGTGCCATATCTGAAGTTACAGAAAAAAAGGAAGCTTTTAGACTTACAATGTCTGATCATGTGATGGGATGTCATCAACTTTGAAACAGATAAGAAAATCGAGAGGGTATTTTTTTTTTTAGAAAGTCACGTAGTAGTAGGTTACTACTTTTGGTTGAAAGGTTAGATGATGCCAGTGTGTCAGATAAAAGTAAAAATCAAATTAACAATGTAAGACTGCGGACTGACTGATACAGACCAGAAGGCATTAAAAATGAGGAAGCAAGATTTCATGACAAAAAATATTTCAGCGAACTAAGGGATAAACTCAGTAAAGGAATTCTATGCTAGAATTAACATTTTAATTAATCATGAAAATCAACAGATTTTGTTGAGGCAAGCCCTGGTAACCTTGGTATGGATATTGGATTGGGATGAATCACCATCCTGTTTACTACACTGTTTCCATACAGTATACTATAGGGTATGAATCACCATCCTGTTTACTACACTGTTTCCATGCAGTATACTATAGAACTCTCTAAGCATTATTTTTTTTTCAGAAATTCAAAAAAGCTAACTTACTAGCTTCAGTTTCTTAGTCATAACATTTAATTTGAATTCTTAGTAAAATAAAGCACCCTCTTTTCTCTTTCAATTCTCTCATCTTACAAACACTATAAATCTTTTACATTACCAACTAGCAATACATCAGCTGGAAACCTCATTTGCTCCTCACTCCGTTTCTAGTCTATTTTCTTATCTCAGAATCTGGCACCTTTTACCCAACTACCCTTGTAACTCCATCCATACAAATACTGAGTAATACTGATGACATGGTCTGACTAAGAATTACTCTTGTAGTACCAAACCAGTCCACTCTCCACCCTACATTATGGCAACACATTTTTTCTTTTTTAACGAAAGCTTCTACTCTTTTGTAACCTATTATCTTCCACAATATTCATCTTAAAAAGCTACCTGCCTCTACCTATCATATCACGACTTATTTTGGTCCACGTCTAACACATGCACATATTTACTATTATTCTCTAACTTCTCACTCAAAATTATCATAAACATTTGATCCATGAACTCGCTTTCTTATCTAAACGTGCCCTTCTCTTCTTTTATCAGCCTTTTGGTACTTGCATTACTTCCTCAGTTAAAACTATTCCATACACTTTCTCAGTCACATTAAATAATGATATGTCCCTATAATTCTTGCACTTACTCGCTCTAGTCCAGTTAAACAAAAGAACAGTCACTCCATTCATACCATACACATGCTGGTTACCATCTTAACACAATATTTTCCTTGTAATCTCTCTATCTCATGTTGCCTTTCTATTCTCCAACCTTTCAAGGTCATACTTTCGTAAGGAGGATTATTTTCAAATAATGTAATTAGTTCTACTCTCGTAGTATTCAATTATTTTATCTTCTAAAAAAAAACTTAAATATTTTCTCCACCAACTCAGAACTTCCATTCTAATCCATTCAAATCCAACTCTAAACTCTAATGTATTTTACCAGCTTTGGTGTTAGTGTGAATCATAAGTTAGAGATATAGCATGTACCTGGACTTAAGATACAATTGGGAACCGACAGCTTCTAATTTAGACCTGAAACAACTTGAGATTTTGTATGATGTTAGTAACAGTGAACAAGATTTCTTAACAGTCCAAGTCGATAAAATGCGACATTTTTTTTTACTTTCTTTGTAACTGAGGAAGATTGCATTTAAGTTAAAATAACACTCTTTCAATTAGTCACCTCAAGTGCATTTGCTGCTCATTTTTAAACATTATAAAATGACTAGAAAGTTGTCTGAAATGTCATAAATATAACTTGATTACCATATGATCTGTAACCATCCATTAGCAATGTCATGAAATGTTGCCAGTAATGGTTTACCTGGAATTAAGACCCCTGCAGTCAGATTGCACCTGGCTACAGTATCCTGAATTATGGGATCACTGAGGATAAAATTATATAACTTACCTAAGTAGGGTAATTTTCTGCTGGTTTTGTGTGGGTAAAAGGAAATGAATTTCAACATCGCCCTTAGCATGTCCATCTCCTCTGGACTGTACGTAAGCTCCAATCTTGATGTGTTTCGACAGGAAAGGATATTGACCCTGTTTTGAAACATCAAAGGTAAATATAGGAAAGATGAACATACACACATACATAAATGTATGCACAGAAGTTTCTTGTATAGGGTTTCATCATAATTCATAACTTGAAGTGTAAATGTAGTATAATGACTTCTGTTGTTTTTGGTGTATACATACATACATACATACATACATACATATATATATATATATATATATACATACATATATATATACATATATATATATATATATATATATATATATATATATATATATATATATATATATATATACAGTATATATATATATATATATATATATATATATATATATATATATATATATATATATATATATATATATATATATATATATATATATATATATATATATATATATATATCTAAATGTAATGATGGAAATCCTTCTTTTGAATTAATGACAATACCCTTCATAATTGGTGGACTGGAAAAACGAATTGGTTTTCATCTTATCAATAAGTTGACTTAACCACTCGAAATTGAGATTGTCTATGATCGAGTGTGCGTACGTAAGTGCGTAAGTTCAACCAAGTGCGTAGTTGCGTAAGCTCAACTCGCATTGTTCAAGACGTGTTTGGCGACTTCAGAGGGGAAAGGGATGTAGTTCCCCTTATTTTCATTTGAAAAGCCATATTTCTCCCTTGTAAAAGGGAACCAGTCTAGGGCATTCGTATTACAGAAACCAGTATAAGTACCTATGTAAGAACCAGTTCTAAAAGCTATGGAAGGAACATTTGGATTAAGTTGTTTACACCATGTAACCTACTAAGAAGCATTAAACAACCAGCAAGAGAGTCGGCGTTTCCCTCAACCCTAACTACAAAATGAAGATTACCGTCTACGACGTCAGTACCAGTCCAAGCTAAGAGTAATCTGGGGTTTATTGACCTAGGCCGGTGTGTTGCACTTGTTTGGCCTATGCTCAGGATTGAGTCATTATGTATAGGCTAGTCTGAGTTAATTGTCCTAAAATGAATGGTAGCCTCCGAATGTAAGCCAGGACAATTGACATATCAAGCCACGAGTAGTATAAATAATTATGACATAAGGTGAAGTAAATATGACATTGGTGGCAGTGGTGGGATGTATTTATCTATTATAGATTCATATATCCACCCCAACGTCCTAAAGTTGGCCACAAAGCCATTAGGCCTGTATTTATTTTCAGGTGTGGTGGCCTAACCTATTGTGATTAGACTTATGTCACCCTAGCCTAAGGTACTATTAGCCTATTGTATTGTAGCTTATGTTGACTTTTTACTTGTAGTCCTGTATAACATAGCCTACAAAATGGAGGGTGATGTAGAAAGAGAAGATTTCTATGATAATTTGTTGTCGGTCATGGATACTCAGAGCTCTCAAATACAACAATTGTGTGATCAGCTCATTGACATGAAAAGGGAAATGGCTAATTTATCAAATTCTACACCTGTCACTTCCACGCCATTCAGTTCTAACAGAGCTAATGGTGCAGACATTGACCCATTGATTACAGTAGACAGAGCAGACATATCAGTGACACCACATAACCCAGCTTCAATAGTGACACACAATTTATCAAGTAATACACAGCCAGTTATGTCCAGTAATCCATCCCAGGGCAGTAACACAGTCGACAACCCTATTATTCCAGTCAATCATCATTCAAAGGGATTTGTCTTAAAACCTAAGGATATTATGATGTTGAAGTTGTCAGAATTACAGGGTGTTGGGACTGATAGCAGACTAGCTAGATTTTTAGTCAATAGAGTTCTGTGTTTCTGCAGATGTTGATAGAATCCAAGAGCACTTACCAGAGTGGAACAAGAAATTGCAACATTATTAACTGCTGAAATGGGTAAAAGGGGGAAATAACATATCTTGGAGTCAGTTTAAGGACATACTGAATCACCACTTTGCTTGTTCAACTAACATTACGCAGGCTTGGCAGGAAATTGAGATTGAACGTTACAGCATAGATGAAGCACCTAGAGCATTTGTTAACAGAATGAAATGTAAATTATCTGCCTTTGAAATGAAATTTCCTAAGTATTCCCTTCCCAAAGCTGACAGTCTTGTGAAAAAGAAATTGTATAGAGGACTTAGTAGTACATCCCAAGAAAGACTCAAGGATTTCCTTGATGATAGGATTCCCTTAGAGAGATTCACTGAATTTGTTGAGTATGAGTATCATCTAGCTACAATAAGTGGAGATGTTACCCAACGTAGAGTTCTTCCTGTTAATAATTCCAATTCCCAACCACAGCCTGTAGTAAATAGTAATGCACATAACCCAACAGATTTGCAAGATCTGAGGAAGCAGATTAGTGATTTGTCTAACAAATTAAAGAAGTTTAGTAAGAATAAGGAAAACAATCAGTATTGTGCTTACTGTAAGGTCAGAGATCACAAACTTTCAATGTCCACGTAACCCTCCAAGAGGTGTTTGTTTTGATTGTCACAAACAAATTGTAAACAGAGGTTCAGCAAAGTGTCCAGAACCTGTTAGGAATGAATGACTAGACTCAAGTGTCAGGTCTCCTTCTATCCATTTGATGATAAACAATGTAATGTGTTGTGCCTTAATTGATACTGGTAGTGAAGTATGTTTAGCACAAAAGAAACTCATAGAAACTTTAGGTTTACATTGTAATCAAATGAGAAATATCCCACAACTTACTGGAGTTACTCAACATGTTCTCCCTGTTCTTGGTACAGTGCATTTGGATGTTCACATTGGTTCCAGGGTGGTTACCCATTTATTTTCTGTTGTGCCTGATGGTTATCTGGACACAGACTTATTGTTAGGAGCCGATTTGATTAGGTCTGCACCAATGACATGGGATGATGCACATAAAATCATTATTTGGGATAGATTTATTTATCCAGTAAGATATCTGAAACCTAGGCCTTCTAATAAAAGGGTCAGACAGGTTACAGTACTTCAACCTAATGAACCTCATAAAGCTCAGGTTAGACTTAAAAAGAAACTTATTCTACATCAGTATACAGCTGGTATTTACCCCTTACCTGTAAATGAACCTCCTAACACATTGTTAGAATTTGTACCTGCAATTAAGGAGTGTCAAACTCAGTCTGCACTGTGCCTTAAAGTTAATGATGCTCAGGAAGTCTTTTTGCCACTTGTCAATAATACTAAAGCAAGGATGACAATGAAGGTTGGAACTTTATTAGGGTATTATAGGACAATTAGTGAAGAAGACATTGATCAACCAGTTCCAAAATGCAGGAAAACTAGAATTCAGAATTATTTAGTTCCTCCAGGTGTTGATGTATATTAAGTCAGGCAATACTAGAGAAGAAAACCTTAAGTATTTGTTTTCTCAGCAAGATAATTCCCATCTTACTACTGATCAACAGACAGAATTAAGTGACATGTTGGTTGCAAATCACTCAGTGTTCATTCTGAAGAGAAAGAATTAGGGATGTTTAAGGGGATCGGCCGCTAAAAACCAATAATCTTTAAAAAATTCGATTTGCTGAAAAAATCTATGGCTTATATATAGGGTTCAAGAATGTGTCCACGAAATATTATGCTAAAATTTGCTGATTTCTCTAGTTATGGCCTAAAATGTAACAATAACTATATACCCATAAAACAAGTAGCGCAAATGATTTAGTCTGGTGTAGTTTTTGCGATATATATTACGAAAACTTCCTTTGAAATGAAATGTATAATGTCAATAATATCCAGGCACCTTTTAGTTATTCCTAGCCATGACAACGACTCATACCATGACGTCGACTGTCTCCTTGCCTATAAATTTGAAGATAGAAGGACACGTTTTCATGCTCGTTAGCCTTGACTGAACTCTGTATTTTCTGCGGTGTTTTTGTTTTTTCACCGTGAAAAGGTCCAAGAGTTCACTTCATTTCTAGAATGCGGAAAAGCAAAGTGGAAAAGTCCAGGCGAGAAGTAGAAGAAAGAGTTCAAGAAATTAGTGCCATAGGGGAATGGAGCGACGTTCTTGAGAGAGAGAGCTGTCGCCCATCAAAGCGGCGCAGGCAGCGATTCTGCTGACCAGAGACCAACCACCCAAACGCCTTGTTTATTTGTTGTCACTGAAAGGGTAAAGATATTTTAGAAAAAGAAAGCTTAGTAGCTCGGAGGCTGATATTATAGACGATCCTGAAAATAAAATGATCATAATAAGTGAAGCAAGACTTGATGAATTCCTTGAATCACGAATCCCTGATTGTGAATGAAAAGTAATTCCCAGGATCCATTTGGCAAGGGATGGATTCCTAGAGACACTAATAAAAAGTGTAGGCAACTATGATACCCTAGAGTAATACCTTGCAACAAGATCAGACAGGGGACCAGGAACCTAAAATTTATAAGAATGTGTCTTAGGCTTAAAATAATCAATTAATATTCTTATTTATAATCATTTTGCATTAATTAATACCCAAAAATAAAAATTAAAACCATAGAATTAATTGTAACACAGTCTTTGAAGTCCCTTTTACTTTTTTATGTAACTAAAACTTTGAAGGCCTGTTTCTCAAAACATAAGTTTTCACCTTCAAAATGTATCTCCTCCCTTAGTATTGGACCAATCTAAATGAAATTTCATATATAATATGACTAAACATGGTAAATTAAAAAAAAGCCAGTGAATTTTTAATATTTTGAGTTTCTGATTTTTGGCAATTTTTTTCTGTAATTTTTCAAAAGTTTCAAAAAAAATAAAACTCATATCTCAAAAATAATTGAAAAATAAAAATCCCCGTTTATATCCATATGTGTTTTATAAGTTTCAAATCTCATCCCTTAAAACCAAAAAGCAAAGGAGGAATGCATTTTGAAAATGTTTTTGGCAAGAAAATTCCCATCTTCACAAAACCAAAGGTCACTGAACAAAAATTTTTCACCAGAAGTTCCACACAATATCCTTTAACAAACCCCTATTATCAACAACCTTCTTAAAAAAAGAAAACCGCCGATCCTTAAAGATGTCCAAGCTCATATTGCTGTAAGTGATCCCCAGCCAGTTAGGTCTCCCATATATCGATACCTGAAAAAGCCAAAACCCTTATTTCCACCATGTTAGAAGATATGGAAGAAAGAGGAATAATAGAAGCCTCAAGCGTGGCATGGCTAAGCCCAATTGTACTTGTTAGGAAACCTGATCATACTCAAAGAATGTGCCTTGATTACCATAGAGTCAACACACACCTCCAGGTTGACATTCACCCTTTACCTAGATTAGAAGAAATGGTAGAAACAGCTGCAGGAAACCATTATTATGCGTCCTTAGATATGAAAGATGCATATTATCAAGTGGAATTAGATGAAGAGAGTAGAGATTTAACAACTTTTAGTGATGGAGTTTCACTTTATAGATTCAAGCGCCTACCTTTTGGATTAAGCTGCAGTCCAGCTATATTTTCACGTATCATGTCTAATATCTTGGCTCCTCCTATTAAGAAAGGGTGGGTTAAGAATTACTTAGATGATATTGTTGTTTGGGCTCCCAGTTTTCCAATCCTGTTGAAAAGATTAGAGCAACTATTCAAACTTTTCAGTGAGACAGGAGTGAAGTTAAACCTTAAGAAATGTCAGATAGGCCAAAAGGAAATCAAGTTCTTAGGTCACATAATTTCAAAGGATGGTTGTCGACCCTGTCCAGACAATATCAGTGCCATCAAAAAAATGAAACCCCCTACTAATGTTAAGGAAACTAGGAGATTTCTAGGAATGTGTGGGTTTTACAGGAAGCACATTAAGGATTATGCTAAAATTGCTGTTCCCTTGACTAATCTCTTAAAGGAGAAAGAACCCTTTCTGTGGACAAAAGATTGTCAATCCAGCTTTGAACAGATGAAACAAGCATTAATCACTGCTCCAGTACTAGTAAAGGCTCAGATGACTAAACCTTTTGAATTATTCACTGATGCTAGTTTAGATCACGTGGGAGCTGTTTTGATGCAGAGACAAGATGATCAGTTAAAACCTATTGGAAATTTCTCTAAGAAACTGAAGCCAGTTGAACAACGTTACAGTACCACGGACAGAGAAGCACTTGCTATTGTCTTAGCATGCCGTAGATTCCATCATTTCCTTTGGGGTATTCCATTTACCATTCACACAGATCATCAGCCTCTAGTTTCGGTCTTCAAGAGAAAGACAAAGTCACCTAGAATGAGCAGATGGGTAGTTGAGATGCAGGATTACCGTTTCAAGGTAGAGTATAGGCCAGGTAAAAATAATCAGGTGGCAGATCAACTAAGTAGACCAGTCAGAGCAGTCTTTCATCAGAGTAGGGACAATTATTTTGGTCTGAGCAAAGATGAGTTCAAAGGAAAACAGTTAGAGGAACCAAAGTGGGCTGAACTAATAACTTTTCTAGAAGGTGGTAAATTACCACGTAAGAAGTTCCCTAGGGCTTTGATTAATCAATTCCTGTTGTATGAAGGATTGCTGTATCTCAGCGCAGATAAAATTGATAACTCAATTCAGTTGAGATTAGTAGTTCCTAAGGATTTAACAAAGGCAGCTTTGAAGTATGGTCATGAATCAGTGTCAGGTCACCTAGGTATACGCAAAACAATTGATGCTATTGAAAACCTGTTCTATTGGCCTTCATTGCGAACTGATGTTACCAAATATGTGAGTGAGTGTGTTATGTGCCAAAAACATAAAGCCAGTAGTTCGTTACAACAGCAGTTCCAAGAATTGCCTCCTGTAACTAAGCCTTTAGAGTGAATAATCAGTCTTGATTTAACTGATATGTTATCTGATGCAAATGGTTATAGATATGTATTGACTGTTATTGATCATTACAGCCGGTTTGTGAAGTTCTATCCATTGCGAAGTAAGTGTACAGAGGAAGTAAGCAAAAACTTCCTTGTCTATTTGAATGACTTTGGTGTATCTATGACAGTCATTCTTGATAATGGTGCTGAATTCACCTCAAACCAATTTAGACAATTATGCCAAGAACATAAGATAAATACTGGTTATATTACCCCGTATCATCCACAAGGAAACAGTGTAAGTGAAAGGATGCATAGAACCATGAAAACAGTACTGAATGTAATGTGTAAAGGACATCCTTATCAATGGCCTAAGTACTTAGGTGAAACGCAGCGAGTGCTCAATTCTGCTGTTCATACCACTCTTGGTGAACAACCTCACTATGTATTTTTCTCTTGTAGAGCACCCAGACAAGTGACTAGTGTGTTACCCACAATTACTGATGATGTAGAAGACTCTGCCATTGCAAAGGCGCATGAAATAATACAGAAAACTCATAGAGAGATGGCCAGCAAGTATCGTGCAATAGCCAATCAAAAGAGGAAAAATGAGAAAGTGGATGAAAACACTCTTGTATGGGTTAAAAATGAAAATGTGATTCCTAGCACTAGTAAGAAACTAAACCCCAGGTGGTGTGGTCCATATGTAGTAACCAAAGTGTTTAGAGATGGTGCGAAATATGAGTTGAAAAACATGTTTGACCAAACCATCATTGAACGTGCTGCTGACAAGGTGAAACCCTTTATAGGACAAGAACAGTGGTTAGCAAAAATGCGGGAAATGGACGATATCACTCCTGATGTAGTGAATGAAAGAGTGCAAACCAGAGGTGCTAGTAGTATTGTTCCTCCCTCTAGGTTAATCGAAGAAATGTGAAATCATTGTATTTTTTTTTATATAATGCATTGTGTATTTTTGTACTGTCTGTGAGGAGTATTTTTGTATTTGCATGCTTTAAACAATTTTTATATATAACCATTATATTAATTTCCAAATATATTCTTGTACATTGTATTCGTAGATCATAGATCTGATAATGACACTGCTTGTTTTGTGTACAGGGAACTTGTACTCAGTTGAGTTTTGTATGAAGAGCAACCCGTCCAAAAGCTTTACAGACTCTGGTTGAGTTGTTCAAGTTATGTGACTGATGTGTAAGTTAGTCATTAGGATGCTTTAAGAGGTATATTATCTTCAAAGGAAAGTTTTTCCTGCTTATGGTTGTTGAGTGAATGAACCTGCATGACGATGTAAGCGAGTGTTGTGAGAAAAATGATCATAAGTGATTGTACCCCTAATGAGGAGTGACTAGATCTTAACTGAATTTAAGATCACTCTTACATAAGCGTTTAGCTTGGTAAAGTTATTAGGATGGTTAGGTAGAAACGTGCCTTAAGGGTGGCGTCCCACAACTTGCTCTGTATGTCTGTTAGCAGACCTTATTACTGATTAAACGTTGCAGTTTATATCTCTGGTTGAGATGGTTGAGAGATAGAAAGTATTCACTGTTTGCAAGAAGGGTATCGTTATTGTTAGATTTATAGTCTACCCCACATTTTGTAATTTAAGGGATTGATTGTCCTTGATAAATGAAAACCAATTTCCGTAGGGGTAAAGTGATGTAATGATGGAAATCCTTCTTTTGAATTTATGACAATACCCTTCATAATTGATGGACTAGAAAAACGAATTGGTTTTCATCTTATCAATAAGTTGACTTAACCACTCGAAATTGAGATTGTCTATGATCGAGTGTGCGTACGTATGTGCGTAAGTTCAACCAAGTGCGTAATTGCGTAAGCTCAACTCGCACTGTTCAAGACGTGTGTTGCACTTGTTTGGCCTATGCTCAGGATTGAGTCATTATGTATAGGCTAGTTTGAGTTAATTGTCCTAAAATGAATGGTAACCTCCGAATGTAAGCCAGGACAATTGACATATCAAGCCACGAGTAGTATAAATAAGTATGACATAAGGTGAAGTAAATATGACATATACACACACACACACACACACACACACACACAGGCAGTCCCCGGCTATCGGCGGGGGTCCATTCCTGACGATGTGACGATAATTGAAAATCAGCAATAATAACACCAATCCCCGGTTATTGGTGCCGATATCCGGTTATCAGTGCCAATAACCGGGGATCGGCTCTGCTGATAAGTGGGGACTGGCACCAATAACCGGAGATCATGCATATTGGCCCCGAAAACCCAGTTATCGCTGTCGGTACACAAGCACCGAAAACCAGATTGCCGATAACTGGGGGACTGCCCTATATATACTGTGTGTGTATGTGTGTGTATATATATATATATATATATATATATATATATATATATATATATATATATATATATATATATATATATATATATATATATATATATATATATAATATATATAATATATATATATATATATATATATATATATATATATATATATATATATATATATATATATATATATATATATATATATATATATATATATATATATATATATATATATATATATATATATATATATATATATATATATATATATATATATATATATATATATATATACATACACATATATATACTGTATATATATATATATGTATATGTATATATATATATATGTATATACAGTATATGTACACTCAAAATGCTTTTTTGCAACAGCTTATAAAACATCTTTGGCAACTCAGTACCTGCAGTTTCCCTTAAATAGGGCTTTTTCTGATAATGTTGATTGTAGTCATACTTTACTTGATTAAAGGATGTTACTACAATACTTCAGAGGTCATCGCTGTTCTTATGTTTTAATATTTTCATCTCCAACTGCCATCACAATCATTGTTTTATCTCCTTCATATGTGTGAACTTTGTAGACATGGGCCTAAGACTATTATAAGTTGAACTATTAGTCTTATTAGCACCAACAAATACGACTTTTGTAAAGATTTGCTTGCACATTATCATTAATCAAATTTTTGAATGACTAATCCTATGTATATTGTGTGAAACTTAATATAAAATACACTGAACTAGACTAACAGATTTCAACTAATTAGAATATAATTGCACATTATATATATGATATTATAAATATATATATATATATATATATATATATATATTATATATATATATATATATATATATATTATATGAAATATGTATATATATATATATAAAATATATATATATATATAGATATATATATATATTTGTATATATATATATATATATATATATATATATATATATATATATATATATATATATATATATATATATATATATATATATATTATATATATGTACATATATATATATATATATATATTATATACAGTATATATATATATATATATATATATATATATATATATATATATATATATATATATATATATATATATATATATATATATATATATATATATATATATATATATAATGCCATTATCATGTGTAATTTCTCATTTCTTTCATTGCTACTTAGGCCTATCATTTTGATGCCTCTTATGAAGTTAACTGAATATACAGTATATACAATGCCTATTTTTGTATTTCTTATTATCTAAGTTTCTAAAGAATTAAAATTAGCAAGAAGTTCAACATTAATTTAGTTAATGTTAAATGCCAGCAGTGAAGAAGACTACCATGCTCATCAGTGGAGAATGTCTCCTCCTCATCGGAAAAGATGACTCTTATAGAAATCATCGGCCACTGGATTTTATTGTAACGCAAACCCTTTGTGTTTCCCTGATATGAAGTGTTTCTTGGCAGGAATATGATGAAATAATATCTTGGTCTCATGTAGCCTGTTACGGATGGTTTGAGCAGCAACTTGAAGGGAGAGCGTAATGTTCTCCCTTTATAGCAACACCGGTTGTCAGGGGAGTTAAGCGGAGCTCCTACAATGATCATCCTTAACAGTAATGCAACCGTGGGGTCGTCCTCCATTTTTTACAATAAATTTATTATATTTTCTCGTTCTCTCTGTTTTTGTATCGCTCTATACATAGTTGTTTTATTTACGCTAAGCTGCCAAGCAATATCTACCATAGAAACATTAGTCTCATGCAAGTTCATGATCGATGATCTGTGAGATAATGTGGTGCAGCCGAGTCTGTTACACATCTTATCGGTGCAAGTGGAGAGACAGTTTAGTTTAACTTTCCTGCCCAAATGTGGAGTCACACGATAATACTGTATACAACATTATGAGATTTTTTCTTTTTTGTTTTTGACAACGATTGTGGTAGAATTCTTTCTTTCTTTATTTATATAATTTCACTGATGACTATTCAATATTATTTTATTAGTCAGAGGAATTTATTTCTTGTGATAAAAATTCATTTCTCGCTATAATGTGGTTCGGATTCCACAATAAGCTGTAGGTCCCGTTGCTAAGTTGGTTCTTAGCCGCGTAAAATAAGTCATCCTTTGGGCCAGCCCTAGGAGAGCTGTTAATCAGCTCAGTGGTCTGGTAAAACTAAGGTATACTTTTTTTTTTTTTATTAGTCAATAAGCTTTTATCTGGATTCGAAACATAGTTTCATCTTTGACTCGACTCTTTTGCCCAATCATCTGAAGTGAAATTTTTCAAAATTTTTCGTCATTTTTCGTAATATGAATTTTTCACTCATCATTCTTTCATATATTGTTAACCGTATGATTAATAACCGAAACTGAATAAGAAAATTACATTTCCTTGTATATATCAAAAGAACAAATTATTGTTAGGTGAACGAAAACTTCTGGAACATGTTGCAAATCATTTTTGAGTGACTGTACAGGCAGTCCCCGGTTATCGGCGGGGTTCTGTTCCCGACAGCATGACGATAACCGAAAATTGCTGACAACTAAAAATCGGTGATAATACAGTGAACCCCCCGTATTCCCGGGGAATGCGTCCCCACGGCGCTGATCCTGAGGTTTTGGTGGCGCTGATCCCCGGTTATCGGCGCCGATAACTGAGGATTGGCGCTACAGTAAACCCCCCGTATTCGCGTTCTCATGATTCGCGGACTCACGCATTCGCAGGTTTCTCTGTGGAACATATCTAGCCATTATTCGCTGAAAATTCGCCCATTCGCGGTATTTTTCACTGAGAAATATTCACTAATTACTGTATTTTCATAAAACTTTCATGAATAAATGCACTTTTTGTGATAAAACTTAAAATACTCAGGTATATGCATTTTTACAGTGTTTTTCTGTGTTTAAACTATCAAAATAGGCAGTTCTAAGTGTTTTAAGAGGGGGATTTTAAGTATTCGCGGGCTTTAGCTATTTGCCGGGCGGGGGCGGGCCACGATCCCCTGTGAATACGGGGGGTTCACTGTACACACACACATATATATATACAAATATATATTTCCTTTAACAGAGGGTGGCTCCCAAAGAAAGACACGACATTGACCAGTGCCATTTTCACACTTAAACTACTAAAACAAGAACCCCATGTACAGATAACCTCAACAGCACTAACCAAATCATACCCCTACATAGAAGGCTCACCAGCAGCTAATGAAACCTTCCTACAGAAGCTACACCAATCACCTCTGCCTTCCACACGCTTACTTCCTGGATGGTGAGGCCCATCCTTTTCATTACTTCTTTAGCCCCAACTATTCATTCCTTTCTATATCTTCTTTTGATCCTTGGAGTGCTCCACTTCCTCATAGATACGACAGAGCATGAAAGAAATTACTATAAAACTGGACTGGAATTGTTATGTGGGTAGAATGAATACAGAAATATGATTCAATGTAGAATGTAAGAGTAAAAAAAGTGGCAGAGATTTGAATTTTTTGAGATTTCAAAGAAACGTCCTCTGGAAAAAGAATACAAGTGATGAATAGAGGCTATGGATGTCTCAGCCATAACTACGGTAATCTGACAATTTCCAGCGTTGATGAATACAGGTATGTAAACGTCAGCTGGTGGAAATAAATAAAGTAATCTATCTTCCTTTTGACAGGCCAAAAAAATGTGTATAATATCCCTGGTACTAAATGTTTCTTTTATGTGAACAATTCCAAGTTGCAAAATAGTTGCAATACAGAGGCTAAGTAATAGGGATTTAAAAGGATCTAACCTGAGTGTCCAAGAAGAGCGCCAGAGGGCCGTGATGTCTTGCTGCAGAAGTGAAAGTAGCAGGATATCCGAATGCTGTTCTAAAGTTTCCTAGACACGCACCCGTCTTCCCACAATAGAAAAAAAAAATCACGGTTAAAAAATATTTGCTTTGGTGTCACACATTTACTGGCAAGTACCGATGGCAAAAAATTCTACACCGATGGCAAAAAATTCTACATCTGAAAATATATTCATTTGTAATTCCCCACAGATACGAAAATGTTACACTTATAATGAAATCAATTAGAGAAAATATATTACCTTGAAAGTACATGAAATCAATTAGAGAAAATATATTACCTTGAAAGTACATGAAATCAATTAGAGAAAATATATTACCTTGAAAGTACTGTAGTCAGGACAGGAAAATGCTTGGGCGATCTGGTCACCATTTATAGTGTCCAGAAAGTATTCAACTGACCGAGTGTGGTGGCATATTCTGAGTTTGTCTAAAAATAAGTTTGCTTAAATTATTGTCTTTCAGTTGTCCTTGTTATTGTATGTCTTCAAAACTTTGCAGAAAATACAGTTAATGAAATGATTTGTTAATTTTTTTTAGAAAATTCTTCTTGGTAAGAAAATCATATCTAATAACAATCACCATCAGCAATTTAGCAATTTACTGTTTTGTTTATTTTTCTTATAATAATGAGCTCAAATTTAGTGAATTATTCAATCAATTCTTTATACAGTACACTTAACTGCCAAAAAACTGTTGCCATGTGTTTGACTTTCAATATATTGAATAATGAAGAGTAAAATATTTTGAGAGAGAGAGAGAGAGAGAGAGAGAGAGAAGAGAGAGAGAGAGAGAGAGAGAGAGAGAGAGAGAGAGAGAGAGAGAGAGAGAGAGAGAGAGAGAGAGAGAGAGAGAGAGAGAGAGAGAGAGAGAGAGAGAGAGAGAGAGAGAGAGAGAGAGAGAGAGAGAGAGAGAGAGAGAGAGAGAGTCAAATAGCTCATATTTCCACAACAGTATCCAAGTCTGTTCGGACCACTTCCCCCAAAATATCAAAGTACAACTCACACACGGAAAATATCTTCAATATTTCAGGGCACTGAAAATAGAGTACTCAAGTACACAGGTCCTATGCCACTTGCGTGGTAAACTCACCTCCAAAAATGATATCCGCAAAGGCGTCTATAAAAAACGGCGGGCACCCTGGCTGCCTTCCGCCTCCATTGACATAAAAATTTTGATGCGCAGTTGGAATTCTATACCCCAGGTGTCCTCTGCTCAAGCAGCCAGAGTTTGTGTGAATGATATCAACGAAGTCGGCATCGCTGGCATCCAGGACTTCCTTGTCACTGACGCATTCATAGGAGGGCCCAGCTGGGTCAAGACCTGCCAATCATCGCTTTAAGAAACATCAATGATAATAGCAACATCAAAATTAAACACTGATAAAAAATATATTATTCCAACATTCATGGATATGCAAACTAGTTTTTATGTTTTCAAAAGTGTTACTTAAATCTAACTCTAAAGAGTTTAGCTTTTACATCAAACGTACTTCAAGAATTATATAAACAAAATAAATTTCTTGATGAATCTCAACAATTCTTTTTCCCAACTCAAGTTAGTTTTTTCTTGAAAGAAAAGCAGTTTTAAACAAATTCTAGATACTGTATAAACAATATAAATCTTGTTTAAAATTTCCATTTCTTCTTAACAAACCACACAATTCTTGATTTTTTTTCTAAATCAAAGCCAGATATGAACAGTTCATGCATTCCAAGAAATGAAGGTTGATCACCAACCTGTAATTCTGGCAAGTCCAGGAAACCGATTGCCAGCAACCCCAGAGACGTGAGCTCCCATGCTGAACCCGATAAGGTGGATCTGAGCACCCGTAAAGCTTGGGTAAGTCTTCTAAAAACCAAAATAGAAAAAAGGAAAAAGTAAGAAAGCAAAAGAAAATCATGAACTGCAAACAAGCATCTGTTATTGTAAATGTGGTAAATTGGTCATTATTCATAATTACTGTACTGATAAGTACTCCTGGTTAGTTCCAAACTGGGTAAAAGTGATACACACTCACACTGGGTAACCATGTAACATGATCAGTAAGAATTTACCTGTATACTGAAATTCACCATATTCACTAAGCGTGCTGTTATCTATACACACATTCCCATAATCACCATATAAAAAATAGCAATGTTTATTCATACATCTATTTTTTGTCTGTGACATCATGATCATTAACGTTTATGGTCGCCTTTACCCAGCCCCAGGCCAGCCTCTCTCACCACTGGCCCCTTTTTTGGTAAACAAAATAAATGCATCAGAAACCTGAATGGACCTTGGCCCAAGTCTCCAAAAGGTATGTACAGTAATGTCCTTAAGGTCGGGACTTTGTCTCCATACCTTCTTACCATCAAGTTTTTTTTCCTTATGTTTGGCACATTTGCCATGAAAAATTATAGTTTATCTAATTTACCTTTGCAGGTCATATCCCTTCATGCAGCTTTCATACTTTCCATAACTTCTCTCCAAGAGAAATGATTTCTAGATTTGATGTAGGAAAAAATGAAGAACAATAATACAAAACTAAAGTAAACAAAAATAATATACAACTTAACTAACAGTACAAGGGGAGCTTTAGGTACTGGAAAAGGCTGAAAAGAGTTTTATGAAGTACAATAACTATATCCTAAGGTTCCAGATTTGTACCATTTCTTATAGAACTGATTTATTGTTGAATCACTGAAACAATGAGCCCTAACAAAAATATCTGTCAATATTTGGAACTTCCCACCATTCTCAGTTAAGCCACAAAGCTTGGAATTTCACATCACGTATTCATAAGAGGCTATTTGCTCATTCTGTATAATTGGTATAAATGTCAGTGGACTAAATGTGGGTGAACTTATTTACACATTAAGACTCTACCATCAATTAACTTACAAATATTTATAAGAAACCTTATTGTAATCTGTACCTTATGGAGAGAGAGAGAGAGAGAGAGAGAGAGAGAGAGAGAGAGAGAGAGAGAGAGAGAGAGAGAGAGAGAGAGAGAGAGAATTTCAATTATATCGTATCAATAGTAGCACAATTGCCACAGAGAGAGAGAGAGAGAGAGAGAGAGAGAGAGAGAGAGAGAGAGAGAGAGAGAGAGAGAGAGAGATCAAGAGTAGATCGCACAATAGTAGCACAATTGCCACAGAGAGAAAGACCAACCTTTAAGAAGTGCAAAAAATTGGAAAGTTGAATTCCTGTAAATCTGGAGAATTTGACAGACATGGCATAAGTAGACCTTGAGAGGCTTTCCCAGTCTAGTATGATAACGTTCATATTTGCCTGAAAAAAAAAAAATAGGAATACAAAATAAAAATGACATATTTATGATAAAATAGTTTTATATATACTTGCCAAATAATTACATTGCTACTAGTTTCACTCGCTTGGCAGCTAAAAATTTTGAAGTTCGTGGGTCGCGCTATTTTGTTTGGCTAGGTGACTAACCCCGCCCACTTTCAGGGTACGAGAGGAACACTAGCAAAAGGATTCAATTTGCTGATGTCATAATGTTCATGTGAGAGGAGGCGGGAGAGTTCCAATCACGTAATTACTTGGTAAGTAAATAGTATATAAAACTTTATATTATCATAAAAACATCATAATTATATAAGCAACTTACCAAGCAATTACATTGCTGATTCCCACATTGACAGGAGATGGTATGCATGAACAAATCTACCCCAAAACATTATTAATGGTAATGAATTTGAGAATAGAAAAGATTGCTAGCATTAAAAATGCCTGTTGTTTCCTTACCTGATAAGGGAGCTGCTGCAGGAAGGTACTGCCTCTATTGGCGCTCTACTTATCGTATAGTGGTGCAGCAGTATAGCCGAGGCTTGCCTAACATAGTAGGCAAGCCTTGGCTATACCTAACACCTTAAAAACCACTGCCCAACCAAGAAGGACTGGAGGGCACTTCGTTACACTGTAACCCCAGGCTCCCTTAAAAACTCAACAACAAATCATGGCGAAGAAAGGAAGGAATGCTTCCTACACTTCTTCCCCCAACACCACGCCAGCCACCGAAAATGGACCCAATGTACTGCACATTATATAATTATCGTAAACTGTTTCAATTTCCTTCAAGTAATGTGCTGCAAAGACTGACTTACATTTCCAAAAAGCTGCTTGCAATATAGTGGAGACACAAATTATGCTTGAATGCCAACGAAGTGGCTACAGCTCTAATTTCATGAGCCTTCACTTTACACAATGGAAAAACCTCATCTTCAATCGAAGAATGGGCTTCCGAGATGAGGTCTCTAAGAAAGAATGCCAGGGCATTCTTCAAAAGTGGCTGAGAAGGATTCTTAACAGAACAGCACAAAGCATTTGAAGGGCCATGAATCTTCTTTGTTCTGTGAAGATAAAACCTTAGAGCTCCACACGACACAATACTCTCGCTTCCTTATTTGGGCCTATAATTTCAGACAAACTTTTAATTGCATGGGAACGAGGTCACAGAATGGAAATGGACTCGTTCTTGGCTAGAAATCGCAAAGATAAGGAACAGACAGCATTCACTTGGGAGAAGCCCACTCTTTTGTCTATTACATGGACCTCACTGATTCGTTTTGCGGTCGCTAAAGCAACTAGAAAAAGGGTCTTTCTTGCTAGATCTCTTAGGGAAATCGAATGCATAGGCTCAAATTGGGGTCCAGACAACCATTTAAGAACCACATTCAGGTTCCATGGCACTACTGCTACCTCCTTCTGTCTCGTGGTGTCAAACGATCTAATTAGATCTGATAAATCCTGGTTAGAGGAAAGGTCCACTCCCCTGTGTCTGAAGACAGAGCTTAACATGGCCCTATAACCCTTGATCGTCAAGGATGGCAGGTTTCTAATGGTCTTAAGATATAGCAGAAAATCTTGCTATTTCAGCTATAAATGTCTGAGAAGATAACACTGAGCTTTCTGCACCAGTCTCTAAAAATTGTCCACTTAGCCTCTGTCAGAGCCAGAGTAGACAACCCCTGATGAAAGCGCCAGAAATGGGGTTGTTTTGGCAGATGAGGTTTCTGAGGTAACAGCCTCGGAAAGTCTGCGAGGAGGTCAAGAAGGTCCAGGAACCATTCCTTTGTCAGCCAAAATGTAGTAATTAGGATCAATGACAGATTCTGATTAGTCTAGAATTCGTTGATCACCTGTCTTACCATACTGAAAGGGGGGAAAGCATAAAGGTGACTGTTTGACCAGTCCTGAAGCACGGCGCTGGTTGCCCATGCTAAAGGATCCAGGACTGGCGAGCAAAACAGGGGGAGACAATGGTTTCTGGAAGTCGTGAACAGGTCTATGAACGGAGTCCCCCACAACTTCCATAGATCCAAACAAACCTGAGGATCCAGAGTCAACTCCATGGGTAACACTTGTTTCCGGCAGCTTAATTCGTCTGCCAGAACATTGAGCTTCCCTTGAATGAAGCGCGTAAGAAGCTTGACCTGAAATTGTTCTCCCCAAAACTGAAGATCCCTTGCCGTCTCGTAAAGGGAGAAAGTGTGTGTTCCCCCTAGGTTTTTGATATATGACAGGGCAGTTGTAATGTCGGAGTGCACTGTGACCGTTTTGTTGCACACTTCTTCCTTGAAAAATTGTAATCCCAGATGAACTGCCTTCAATTCCTTGACATTTATATGCCAACCTTTTTGTTCCAGGGACCATGTCCCTGAAATTTCCTTGCTCCCCAACCTAGGTTCTATGCATCTGAGAAGTCTATCTTGGGGTTCAACAGAAGGGGGAATTTCCCTTGAGACAACCTTCCTTTTAAGCCCCACCAACGCAGGTCCTATTTTATTTCAGGAGTCACCTGGAAAACGAACGAGTCTGTGTATTTTTTCCTGTTCCAGCTGATTCTTAAGAAGAATTGGAGCAGTCTCATATGAAGCCTGCAAGAAGGACAAACTGTTCTATGGACGATAACGTCCCCAAAAGGCTCATCCATTCGTTGGCGGAGCACTCATCCAGAAGAAGAAATCTGCTTACTGTCCTAAGGCAAGACTCTATTCTCTTCGGGGAGGGAAAACCTGAAAACTCTGAGTGTCTATTATCATCCCTAACTAAAGAATCCGTTCTGACAGAATCAACTTAGACTTCTGAAAGTTGATCATCAATCCCAGCTCTTGGGCTAGGAGAAGAGTCTTTTGAAGGTTCTCCAAACATTTTTCCTTCGATTGGGCCCGAAGAAGCCAATCATTGAAATAAGGGGAGATCTTGATTTCCCATCAGATGGAGCCATTTTGCTAGGGGAGCCGAAAACTCTGGGAAACACTATGGCGCTGTTGATAACCCTAAACATAGAGCGTGGAACTGGAACACAAACCTCAGAAACTTTCTTGATTCCTGATATATTGGGACATGGAAGTGAGTGTCCTGCATATCTATTGATGTCATCCAGTCTCCCTGGCAAATGGATGACAAGGCAGTTTGATTTATTGAATTTTGTCTTTTGTATGAAGACATTCAATGCACTGACGTCCAGGATGGGCCTCCAGCCCCCTGAAGGTTTGGGCACAACAAAAAGACTATTGTAGAACCCTGGGGAGTCCATGTTCTCTACTAATTCTATCGCCCCCTTCTTGAGAAGGGACGACACTTCTCCTGAGAGGGCCACAGACTTCTTCGAGCCTTTAGCTTAAGCTAACAAGGTTATTGAAGAGCTGACTAAAGGTGGCTTTTCTTTGAAGGAGATAGTATAACCTTCCCTCAATACATTGACACTCCAGGGCTCTGGCCCCCTCTCTCTCCACTTCTCCTAGAAGAGGAGGAGCCTGGGTCCTATTGAAGTTTGGAGGACAAAATTCTCACTTGCAAGAGACAGAATAGGTTGAGGACCTCTTAATGGCTCTGGAGACGAACCTGCTGAAAGAGAGAGAGATCTAGAAAAAGATCTCTGTCTGCGGCCACGAAAGGGCTGAGCCTGCAGCAGGGAAACTGTCCTGGAGGCATGAGTGGGCATCTCTTTAGGCTACCTAGAGGATTGGGCAAGATCTTGCATACTCTTCTTCTGAAGATCTGAAGAAATCTCCAGAACTGTAGCCTGCGGGAACAGGTGATGACGATCCAGCGGGGAAAACACAAGGGCCGACTTCTGTAATGGAGTCACTCCCTTAGAGGTGTAGGAACACCACAGTTCTCTCTTTTTAACGACTCCCATCCTGTACAGAGAAGCTAACTCCTGGGAACCATCCCTGATCCCTTTCTCAACACAAGAGAGGACCCCCAGCCAATCGGAGGCACTATCTTTAGGAATAACAGCTCACGGGCTAGAGAGCCCACTGCCCAATCAAGAAAACTCAAAAGTCCAAACACCTTCAACAAGGTTTTGGGAAGATGTGAGAGTTCTGTCAAACTGAACATAAATCTTTGCTGACACAAAGGCAGATCTACGTGAGGAATCAATCAGCCGGGAGAAGTACCCCTGGGAGGAGGCAGAAACTCCCAGAGAAGGAGCTTCCCCGGTGGCATAAGAGAGCTGTCTCCTCTTAGACAATCTAGGAGGGAAGCTGAAGATGGCTCTTACTTGTTCCCTTTCTCTGCTAGCCATCCCTCAATATCACTGAAGGATTTCTTAGCAGAAGAAGAAAGTACTAACTTGGGCAGTCTCAAAGAATCAGAAGTCCATGACTCCATAAGAAAAGCAGACACGGGCAAAGGAGCTGCATGCGAAAAGAAACTTGGGAAGGTAGTAAGAAGATACCTTAGCAGTGATGCATAAGCTGAAGGACGAGCATCTTGAGCAATAACCTCTTCTTCCTCGTCTGAGGATATAAGAGACAAAGCTAAGTCCATAGGTTGGGGGGTCAACGGAGCCTTCTTTAACAGGCTCAAAATACTGTTGAGCTTGCTCTGAATTGGGTCTACCATGGAAGGCGCTTGCTTGCTGGAAGAAGGTAAAGCCTGAAGTGTGGGAGACTGAGGCACAAAATAATGTCCAACTGCTTGAGAAAAACTAACAGCAGTAGGAGTCAAAGCATCGGCGGCAGAAGAATGACGAACGGAGGAGAGAGGGCGCTCTGGTGTCAACAGAAGTTGGGGCGCCAAAGGAAGCTCAGGCACCAGTAGGCGCTTTGTTTTAGCTGGCGATCCATGAATCACTGGGTGGACAGGCAAAGCAGGCGCTCGGGCGCTCTATGATGCTCGAGAGAAGATGGGGCTCTGACACAGCAGGATGAGATGGAGCCAACAAGTGTTGAGATGATTTTGGGGGCTCGGATGAAACCAGGCACTGGGCAGTCAAGGGAGCTTCCGACACTGCAGGACGCTTGGGAGCCAGAGGAGTCTGGGGTGCATTAAGATGCCCAGGAGGATTTTTAGATGAAGGGCAATTACAAGAAGCAGGACGCTTGGAAGCCACACTCTCTCTACCAAAGGAGGAACAGAAGGAAAACGCTCCAGATGGTCCCAGTGACTGCAAGACGGAAGAGAACTCTGAACAGGCTCTTTGAATTTCTTACATGGTACTGGAGGAGAACGTGACACATCACCAGCACGCCTTTTCAAAGGGTGTGATTCGTCCGCAAAACACCACTGGCGCCTGAGAGAAGAATCATCAGAGCTAGATGAAAGACGATGCACATCTAAGGATATGCCTTTCCAGTGGCACTTGGCTGCAACCTGGGATTCAACAACAGGTCCAACCGAGGGGGCAACTACCCGCGGGAAGATCCCACCGACCTCCCTTAGGCTACCAGTTTGACTCCTTCCAGGTTTAGGGGAGTGTGACATTGACCTTTTCCTAAAAGAACTGGCGGGATGGGCAGCCACCTCCTCCACCAACACATCACTAACACTAGGCGCAATTGGGGGCTCCACCGACATGGCACTGGCACTAAGTGCTACTGGGCACTCCAAATCACTCTTATTGTCCGTAAGGACCTTAACCAATGGGGCTAACTGATTCTACAATCACCTTGAACCTTTTATCAATCTTACACTCGAGACTGGCAATGGGGTTGGGTTCATAAGCGAGAGAACCTGGTAAAGGAGCGGGTTGCACAGAAGGAGAACCAAGTACGGGATCAACAGCAATAATAGGAACGTCAATCTCGATGTTAGCATTATCAATATCATGATCAACAGGAGATTCCTGACTAGTTAAAGACTTACTAATCCATCTAGCTGTCACTTTCCTCTTTTTATCTCTAGCAAGTTTATTTAAATGAGATCTTAGTCTTCCACTTCTTACCGTCCCAGTCTATACTGTACATTCATTACACCATAAGTCTACTGAACAAAGTTGTCCCCTACAAATCCTAAAGCTAGTCAAACTTGAGTCTGACATTTGGCAAACAAGCCAACTACAGTCACAATAGGTAAACAAGGTATATGTCAAATTAATCAAAGTCACAATAAAGGAAAAAAAAGTCTAACTACCTAATAATGCCGAAAGGCTATTAAAGCAAGAATACCTCACCAAGAACGATGAGAAATCAACAGGAAAGACAAATTCCAAAATCAGAGCTGCTACTAAAAGCTGGTGTACAGCCATTAGCCGGTAGAAACAAACTGAATCCTTTTGCTAGTTGTTCCTCTCTTACCCCGAAAGTGGGGGGGGGTTAGTCACAGAGCCAAACATAACAGCGCAACCCGCAAATTTCAAAATTTTTAGCTGTCAAGTGAGTGAAACTAGCGGCAATGTATCGCTTGGTAAGTTACTTATAAAAAAATTTCCTTATACACATATATATATATACAAACATTAAGCTACAAATTTCATTTCATGTCAAATTCACTCTCTCTCAGAATAAACACCGAAGGGGAATTTATAAGTCACAAGCAATCTGTCACCAGGTGGACTCAAACCATCGAATGGTGTGGGAACCACTACTTGTCAGTTATGCTATCACTGGGCTATCATGATAGGTTCAAGTTGATATGGGCTCTGTCATACTTATGCCTGTCGAATTCAGGTTTTTGTATTTACAGTCGATTTCAGCCTGCCTCCACCATGATCGCCAATTGGTATGTTTGAAACGTAACTATTTACGAATTTTTGTCATATATACCTTGACATTTTTTTATACTCACAAGCATTAAGCTACAAATATCGTTTAATATCAAATGGGATACTAAACGATATTCATAGCTTAATGTTTGTGAGAATAAAAATGTCACTGTATGTGACAAAGAAAAAATATAAATACGTACGTCTGTACATATATTTTGTTAATGTATTATTCATAATTTATGTAAAACTGATACTCTCTAAATTGAATCATTAATTCATCTTAAATTTTGATCACGAGATTCAATACCTTTCTGAGGAGTTCATTTTTCATGGGGTAGACCCATAGGTCTGAGACCCCTTCTATCCAGCCATGCGTGATAACTGTCAAGGGTAAATTCGGATCAAAATTCGAACTGTAGAGGCTCTCGCTGTCACCCAGCTTTATGAGGATCCCTTCGTCTCCCGGCGACGCCCTGGAACACTTACTTGGTTACTAAACTAGCTGAAGCAGTAAATATTCATGGTTAGCAAATTACTGTTTCCCAATCAGCAGTCACGAATTCATATTTCACCTTTATAAGAGGATTATATTAGCCTTAGGAGAGCAAGGTAACAGGGTATCTTTCTCTTTACATGCAGGACTTTACAGGTTTCACCAATTTTTATCCGAGTTGCTTTAATTTTCTAAGCAAGAAAAATATATATCACATCATAAGAAGAGTACCATGGCCTCATTTGCTTACCTTGTGTACAACAGAAACTTAATTTCATGATTTCGGGAAAATAAAGGTTTATCGAGCCAAAAGAAAATATTCGGGATGTTTTGACACGCACAGTTCCCAACCTCACTGACTGCAAGGGTAATTAGAGGTATTCATTAATTGTAGAAAGGAATAACAAGTTTAATAGTCATCAATTGATCCTTCTCACACAAATCTATTAATTACTGCAGATGCATCAACTTTAATGTCTGGTAATGTTTTTGAGCAACTTTCAGTTTATGCCACATTACGTTACCTTCACTGCTGAAATGCAGTGAGAATTATCATGATTATGACATAACGTCCAGAAAAAAAATCACAGAAAAAAGATCACTGAGGAAAGCTCAATAAAGTGATAAGAAAGTACATCAGTGTATGGCAATTGACTAAAACATTGAAGAAATGGAAAGATTTTTTATTAATATACAGTATATGGTAAACCAGAAATCTTAAGAGGTACAAAAATCTAAAGTGAATTTAGCAACAGAAGGGGGCACATGATATGCTCAGAGAAACTCGCAGGTTTGCACTGATCATGCCTAAAAGGTATCGTACCTGGTGGGATGAATAGATGACGCCGCTTACGCGATGATCCTATTTTTCCACCAAGCAGGAGCAAGCATATAAAACGCAACAAATGCATCCTAGCCAGGGCTCTGCAAGAACATCATTGTCAGTAGCATTATAAGAAAAAAACTTGCATGCAATGGATAAAAAGTATATTACCCTAATAAATACAGTAGTACCTATGAAATACTATAATCAATGTCTTTAACATATGTCAACTTTAGAGTAAAAGTTAACATTCCAAAATTGAATCTTATTCTAAAGTGCACAACAGTAAAATAGCTTTTTTTTTCCATTGATCAAAAGAATATATATTGTTTTTGTTTCCTTGCCACTGATTTGTTACATAACACTTACACAGCAACAGAAACATTAGGAGGATGGAATCTGATATGAAAGAAGAATGCCTGCTTACAGGGTTCTTAAAAACAATGAGCAGTTTGTGAAGTAAAACCATGTCATTATCAATATTATCATTACCAGCCAAGCTACAACCATAGTTGGAAAAGTACCTTGCTAGAAGCCCAGGGTCTCCAATAAAGTAGCCAAGTATGTAAAAAGAGTTACAGAAGTAAAGAATAAACTATACAGATGAATAAGATAAATAATGAGAAAAACGGTAACTTAAGAAATAACTCACGTGAACCTACCTATTAAAAAAAAATCTTTGTATCAAGTTGAAGTAGTTCAAATGACTCGACTACTATTCAGGATTTGGAAAGTCCCTGCATAAATTGGTCACAACTGGGACTAAACATCTAGAACACTGTGGGGCATTAAACCTCAGAAGAAAATCAAGGATGCTAGCATTAACTGCATATTTAGTATTATAAGGTGGAAGGTGTATCTGGGAAGATTTGAATGTACAGGATGACCAGAATTATGGAAAATTTATAAAGCAGCCTGCATAGTAAGATGATCGAAAGAAGGATCCAGAAACTGATGCTATGATCTGGATAAGAAATTTTACAATACTGTACTCAAGGTTTCATCCAACAATTTGAGATGCGACTCACCTGCAAAAGACCAAACAATGGAACAATATTCAGACATAACAAAAAATAATTCTGGAGGGGAGACAGGTCTCCAAAAGTCCTGAAAGATTCGGGATACCAATTTTTTGTATAAAAGGAGATAGACTGGGTACATTCCTCCAAGCAAAACTGCAGTCAAGAATGACACCTGGAATTTTCATGGTTCCTTGAGGGCAGAGTGACTGAAAAGCTTGGGGTGGGGATGGGGGCAGGGACTCATTGTCTTAGATATACAAGGGCTTAACTTTATGTCGATTATTTGCAACAGTCAATTATTTTAGCAAGATCTTTCATTATGCATAAAACATTTACAATACTGTATACTGAAAATTCTATTTTCAGAATATATAAAAATAATTCAAAGGGTGACACAGGCTTTGAATAATATCTGAAATATATATTTCCTGTCATAATTTTGGATTTATTTTGACAGTATCATGCAAGAAAGCAGGAATATTTAGGATTTCTTTTAAACCATTAGTGACAGAATTAGTTTCCTAATCATTGGAGTTCGAGTGTTAGCAAATTCCATCATATTCCCTACGCTCTTTTCTAACTTTACAACTTAGTATTTACATTCTTGAACATTTTGCTTGTAGTTAGGGCTCTAAGGGGAACTTTCTCTAGTAAAGGAGAATCAACATGTAATCTGCACCTTGCCAATTCTTCTGGATTTCAGGATGAGTAAGCTATGGTTAGTGTATAACTTGGCATTATGATTAGGGTTAGTATCACATTTCTTGAATTTATAGTAGGCTTCAAAAATTTAAGAGGTGACTCTAACGAGCCTGTTGAGCTCAGAGTATTTCTGAATGTCGAACAAAGGTTCACACAGGTTCTACATTGACAATGAAAGAAACGGATACTTGAGGAAGTTGAACATGTTGCTTACAAGTATCTGAAAGACAGCTTAAGTTACTTTCAGGCCAGAGTTGTTGTTTGATGAGTTCAGAGAGAGAGAGAGAGAGAGAGAGAGAGAGAGAGAGAGAGAGAGAGAGAGAGAGAGAGAGAGAGAGAGAGAGAGAGAGAGAGAGAGAGACCCAAAAAGCTCATATCAATTTCACAACAGTATCCAAGTCTGTCAGAGAGAGAGAGAGAGAGAGAGAGAGAGAGAGAGAGAGAGAGAGAGAGAGAGAGAGAGAGAGAGAGAGAGAGAGAGAGAGAGCACAATGAATGGCTCGGAACTTGTTTACATTTCGATGCACTACTTTAACCCTCACAGGACTGACTTTCTTTTCAACATATCATTCCTTTTGGGATTTGACATTTAACCTAATGTCTGAATAATGTCTCTATAGTGATCAAACAGATCTACAATAGGGGGGCAGTAGTTGTTTAGTTGTTTGAAGTTTCATCTATAATATAAGGAATGTCAAAAAATTCCTCTTTCAGCAAAGTGAGGGCTATTGCATAATTATCATCACTGTTAGACAGGTGGGAAGACTTTGAATGCGCAAACAGATAGAAAACTATAAAAATATACAAGTTTGTTGGGATCAGATAATGTTCCGCAAGTTGTTAAATTGTATCAAAAAGTTTCTGAACTCTTAATTTGTTAAGTGATTTGCCATCAAATTCCTTGTGGGTCAGTTTATCAACTTGACGGCCATTACAGGCCTGCTCAGGCTAACATTTGTTTGAGATCGTGTTTGTGAACTGTTGAATTGTTGGTCTAGCTCAGCTAACAACCAAATCCGTCCGCAAAGGTAAGTGGTTCAACCTCAACCCAACCACGTGACCCCACGCGACCCAACCGCATTCATTCTAGCACAGAATTCAAACTGTTAACGCAGCCTCTTCCCATCCATCTCACGACCAATTTGCCGCTGCAAATCCGGTCACTATTACTGATTTGGTTATATTATGTGATGATGAAAGTGAATTGCGTTTGTTTCTGATGAAAAGTGGCCTTTTAGGCGATTTTAGTGGTCTGTGTGAAGTGTAAGGAAGGAACAGTTAGTCTTGTGAAAAATTTCGTCCCCTGTAACCCCTGTGGCAAGGGTGCGCAGCGCAAAATTACCACTTGCCAGAACATACGTGCTTGCCAAGAATCTTTCAAAATGTGCAAAAAATTACCACTAAAATTTTGGGATAAATATTAGTTTCCGTCTCGTCGCCATTTCTGTTGTGTCCCTCTGCCAATTTTCTTGTCAGAGCTTACCGCCACCTACTGGTAGGTTCTGACTAGAAAATTGGCCGAAGATAAGGTTGCCCAGGTAAACTGTAGCCACTCCCTATCTAGAACTAGATCATGATAATCCACCTATCAAGTTATTTCGCTAAATTTACTATGATCATCTTCATCAACATCATGACTCACGAACAGATCCAAAATTTTTTCATCTACTACCTTAATCTCCTGAAGATATTCTTGAATTGATTGGCCGCAGCACAAAAGGCTGATTTTCAAATCATCTTCTAAAAGGGCATCAAGTTTCCCCAAGGAAACAGTTGTGCATGATTTATAACCTGCCCGCTTTTTGGTAAGGGGAGTAAGAAGATCGGAAAATGTAGTCATTTTGACCAAAACTAACTCTAAAAACGCATTATTAAAACTTACATAACAAGAACAACTTAAACCCATGCAAAAATGAATATTTAGGCCTGTGACAAAATTAAAACTTGTGAAGGTCAAAACAAACATGGGTAGCCTATACTAGATACGAAGCTGATTGAATAGGTTGGGTTAGGTTACGCTAATTTAATATGGAAAATGTTGAATTAACAGGCCAGGCTAGGCTGGGCTAAGCTAAGCTAAGCTATGCTAGGCTAGGCTAATCGAAATTGCGAATGCTGAATGAGTAGGCCTAGCTAAGGTAGGATAATTTAAATGTCGAATGCCGAAAGAAAAGTACGAAAATTATCGTTAGACATAATTACTATTTATATTTGAATTGATGTTAAGAGACATCTAATTTTTTGCAATGGCAGAACGTAACTGGTTAGGTAACTGAAGAATTCGAGATTCTGGGGAACGTGTACTTTGGCTACAGGCTACTCTGATAATAGTTAAGGATAAGTAGGTTCTTCCAACAATTTCTGTAAACCACCGACCTTTGCTTTGCTGTTATTTCCAGAAGCTTCCAGCATGGTGTTCCAGAATTTGTGGTCTTAATATCCAGTAATTTAACCAGCTGGTGACTGGTCACTGGACAAAGTAACTTGTACTTGGAGTGTGTTGAACAGATTTCCATAGCGACCTTCTTCAGGAGGTTGAGTGGGTAGAGTTCAAATTCACGAGGTTTGAGTGGGTAGGGTTCAAATTCACGAGGTTGAGTGGGTAGGGTTCAAATTCACTGCTTCCATGGGTGTGTGTTTTTTAGTTTTCTTTCCTATTTTCAATTTCTTCTTTTGACAGACCTGCACAGATGTATATTTGCTAAAAAATGAGCAGTTTGTCTACTGTACACACAGAACCAGGGATTGTATACAAAACCTCAAAGGAATAGTGTAGCGTAGTGTACCGTCAACCGCATTGGTATTTGGTGGAGTGAGCGCTTAGGAACCAGGAACCAGGCACGGGCTCTTGCTCTTCAGCAGCCACTTTTTGATAAATCTGAAAAAAATGAGCAGTTTATCCGCTTACAAAAGGAGAGATTTACGATTCTTTCAAAATTCCATGGGTCCGTATCCCCTAAGACACATTTTTGTGTATTTACGTCCCCTCTTTATTCCCTTTGTTTTTTTTTTTTTACAATCCCTGCTTCTGTAAGCAAAACTGTTCATTTTTTCACTGTTTTCCATGATTCAATAAATATTTGATAAATCCGTGTGCTGATCTTGACTTGGTTATTTTTCGGAAGACTCCAGCCACCTCCCACATTATAATTTTTATATTTCTTGGGTAAAACATCTCAATAGGTAACCTGAGCAAATGCTTAACAAGAAAAAAAAGTAATCAAATTACAGTTTGTAACACAATACGGCCCCAACTCCCCTCCGTAGCTAATAAGGCAATATTATAACCAGTAAACACTCCCAGGTTGGGTTTTTGGGTTCTTTTAGTGCCCTGTCATTTCCTAGCCATTTTCGCATGAAAAACCCTAAATGGTTTTTCATGCAAAAATGGCTGCCTGGAGTCTTCCGAGAAATTACCCTTGACTTTATGTAATGCAGTGAATTTGGACCTATAATCTGTAGAATTACCGTTGCGGATTGTTAGAGGTAAGAAGCGCTGTTGCCGAGATAAGCTGAGTTGTTGCCGCTTGTAAGTCTAAGCAAGGATTCGGTTGCTTTTCGCGATCAGAAGGGCGAGTTATATTGTAGTTCATGTTTTGTTGTAAGCGGCTCCTCTAGAAATTCCCATCACACCAAGGGCACAATGTATTACAGAACATTGGAAGAACAACTAAGAGAAAAGGATTACTATGTGAAGAATAAAATTAATCAATTTATAATGTTAGCAAACATAAAATATCAATGAGGATAAAGAATCTTTAAGGGACTGAGGCAAGAAATGTAAATTTGATAATAAACGAGTGCGTAAATTCCCACAAGCCTATTAGCCTATTGCTTTAAGCAGTTCGCTGGATGTGACGTCATCAGAACTTAACGATAACGAAAAAATGTCGCTCAATATTTACCTTAATTTATTAAGCCGCCATGGTGACTGAAACATATTTGTTTAAATATTTATATTTTTATATGACATGAAAAAAAAATTATTTATAGTATGTAAAAATAAGGACACTAAAACCATTTTTTATTCATTTTCAAAGCCTGAAGTCATTGCTAATACTATCATCATCATGCTCATGAAAATCTCTGCTACTGTCATCAATACTGAGTCAGGGGTGTCTGATATTTTATATAGGTAGCCTACCAGTAGGCATATCACAAGTGATAGGTCACTATTCAGTGGCCGAAGGCAACCCAAAGCCTGACCTTGAGCACATTAGACAATGGGTGACATTCTGGGACATATTTTTTTGAAACAAAAGCGCTCCTTATATGTCCGAAAATATGTTTAACTTTATATAAACATTTACAAAGTATAGGAAAGCCACGAGTAAAGCCTAGTGGTCAAATTTATCGAATGGTGCCAGAATATACGCAATAAAACCGTAACGATGAAGAACGAGAAGCTGCCTTGAAGCAGGTAAAGGAGTCAGTGAAACCAATGGAATGTAATCAACGAGAGGTTTCACGAAAAAATTACCGTGTGTTTTCTTCGAGGGATTCTCACCGTAAATTGAATTTTTTTCAAAGTTTTGATGTACGGTTGTTTACGAGTTTATTAGGTTTTTGGGTCATATTAAAAACAGAAGAATTCCACTTTTTTGGGATGTTTTTTGTCATTTGTAATTAAGAAAAAAAATTGCTGGCGTGAGGAGTATTTTCTTTACTCTTGACGAGTCATTCTATTTCCTTGTACGTTTTTTCTCCACTGGGTAAAAATCAACTCTTCATTTACGTCAGTTCCAGAAGTATTTTTTTTTATAATAGGTAATATTGCTTTATCTACTCGATACCAATTTGATATTTCAGTTTTATTGGACATTATTATATTCGTCATCAATCTAATAATAAAATATTTTTGTTAATATCTGTTCACGAATTATTTCCACAGAAAAAATATTTTGGCTCTTTGTGAAAATGAATTATTGTCCTTGATTTTCTATTAAGTGGCTGACATTGCTGAAAGAGTCACGAAATTCATATTTTTATTTAATTTTGATTCTTCTATATTTTTTATTTATTTTGAAATCCGTTTTTATTTAGGGAACATCAAAAGAATTTTTCATTTACTGCAGGTAAAATGTTTTGCTTTTTTAAAGAATATTCTGCTCTTTTGTTACCTCCATATTTATATTTTGCAGTATTTATTGTGATTTCGAGCAATAGTCACTTCTGGCACCTAATTGAATGTCCACCATACATATACATACACATATGTATATATATACTGTATATATATACATATATATATAGAGACACACACACACATATATATATATATATATATATATATATATATATATATATATATATATATATATATATATGTGTGTGTGTGTGTGTGTGTGTGTGTGTGTGTGTGTGTGTGTGTACGGATGGTGGACATTCAATTAGGTGCCAGAAGTGACTCCATTCCCAAAAAGCTAATACTGTTTATCATAAATTTTGCATATGTCAGATAGTACTACATGCAATGGATGATATAAGTAATTGAAGATGAAACTAATCAGGTCAAGGAGAGTAACTGGGAAAAAAATTGTTGGTGGACCTGTATTTTTTTCATCACTCAAAATAAACAAGCAATAAAATGAAACATGCTAAAAAGACCACTGAATTACAAAACAATATTTCATAGAACTGAAAGACCTTATAAGAGAGACGAAAAAGAGAGTTCAGTGAATTTATTGTCAGAGATTGATATATAAATCAAAATTTGCAAACAAGAAAACCAGTGAAATTCAGGAGGTTAAAACAATAGCGTTTAACGTTCGAAAATAGTGTGTGATGATAAGCAAGGTTTTTAACTTGTCAGGAGAAAGCATCCAGGAAACAAAGATATAATGGGAAAAATTGCTTATTCTAGTTGTGTGTGTATATATATGTATGTATATATATATATATATATATATATATATATATATATATATATATATATATATAATATGATTCTATAAGATATGGAATATGATATATATATATAACTGATTCTCGAAGATATGGAAGGTGATGAATGCCTCTCTCTCTCTCTCTCTCTCTCTCTCTCTCTCTCTCTCTCTCTCTCTCTCTCTATCTATATATATATATATATATATATATATATATATATATATATATATATATATAATAATATACACAGAGAATACAGTAAATTAAGAGCCACTTCTCAAGTCGCGGATAAACGCTGAAAGTACTGTAATATCACCAGAGCACTTCATTCTTGAATTTTTAAAGCCACTCACTCACCTGGACTGCTCAGAAGTCACTCCTGAGGCCAAACTGGACTTACTTGAAATAATATTTTTGAAACTACACAGCCGGCCTAAGTCAGCCAGAACTATGAACGACTGGACGCTCTTGAAGCTAAGAAGTCGAGCTGTACCGCATCCCGCGTGTCGTTCTCGAGAAGCTCCGAGACTAGCCTACTCTCCGCACGACCAGGTGCTCTCGCCCAGTCTGCCAGAATGAAAACAAGTGTTGCAGACGTAAGCTGAAGGCAAGCGACCTTGTTGCCAGATACTTGGGGAATTTATTATCTGAAACACTGCTTGGTTCCTTATTGGCAGCCTTTATATTTAGTTAACATTTATTTTCCTCTCACGAAGCCCGTTCATTTTCACGACAATTCACCTACCATTCCATTTCTTTCAAATTATCAGAAAATGTTGCTTAGAGGCTTCATGGTTAGTTAACGGTACCCTGCGGACAAAAAGTCTTATACTTGGATACTATGGAAAAAATCAAGTCCAGCATAATGACTAAATGCCATAAATTCCGTATATACTGTGCTCGCTGCCCAGGTGGCGTAATGAGGTGAATTTTATCCAGGCTTAGAGATTGGACACTTCGTAATGCTCCAGTTTTACCAAATCTCACACAGAAATATTTATTTTCAGATCTAAATATCACATACACATACAGTGTACACACACCTCTCTCTCTCTCTCTCTCTCTCTCTATATATATATATATATATATATATATATATATATATATATAGAGAGAGAGAGAGAGAAACAGAGAGAGAGAGAGAGAGAGAGAGAGAGAGAGAGAAAGGGAAAAGCCATATACAGTATACTATAAAAATAAACGGTGTTTTTTCATAAAAACTATTTACAAACTAAGGAAAGTAGGAGCATAATATGTTCCGTGCTTTCAAGCACACGGAATTTATCATGCCTCTGCTATCCTAAGTTTGCAAATATTTCTTATGAAAAACAAACGTTTAAGGCGCAACAAACTGACTCTCACGAAAGTCACAAACGAAGGTGGGATCCAAGTACTTTGATAGTACCTAGGGATATACCATGCAGGCTGCACATCTTTGCATAACAGATGTTTTTAATGAAATCCCCACATAATGGTGGCTCAGCTGATAGTGGTGAAGTATTTTATGACCTGTGAGACTTGTTGGTAACCCTTTGTTTTATATATATATATATTATATATATATATATATATATATATATATATATATATATATATATATATATATATATATATATATATATATATGTTTGTATACGTATAAATAGAATATTTCAATATATATCGTTATTACGAAATATCCATGCAAATTTATCATGTGCTGTATTTTAAACTTCAATGAAAGACAAGTAAAAGGAGGAAGTAGGGAATTAAAATAATACTTGGAAAATTGGCGATTTCAAGGATATCCATTCGGTCTTGTTCGAAGAAGCAAGACACTACTAAGACTTTAGAGTCCTTGGCAAATGACAACATCGTCCGAGTGCGGACGCTCTGGACATTTGAACCTTCGGACCTTAGGCTGTAAGTTCTGTAACGTCGTTCTGGGCGGTAGACGTTTAACAAGAGAAAGTAATCCTTTTTTCCTCAGGAGTGGCGTATTCAATTCCTCCTTAATCCTGTTTTCCTCAGGAGTGGCGTCAGGAGTGTTATTGGTCCCGTTATTCAATTTATCCTTAAACTACTTGGCGCTAATCCTGTTTTTCCTCAGGAGTGGCGTATTCAGTTCCTTTGTTCCTCAATCTTGCTGCGTTTTAGTCTCTCAAATCTTTGGCGTATTGTAATTCCTCCTTTTATCCATAATATCGTGGTTACATGTTTTATTTAGGTCCCAGTTAAAGTTTTACCAGGGTGTTTTTGGTACTAGGACCCTGTTTAAGCTCACGCATGACTAAACTTTAGCAACAGGTTGTAGCTTCTGCCAATTATGTTTTAGAATTTTTAATTTCGGTGGTTTGTCACTTTTTTGCAATTTATAAAAACCCCACCCTTCTGCCCTGCAAGGTAAAACTGGTACTTGACTATATTATTGCTAAAGTATTGTAATTTGTCTTTCAGGTGTTAGGACTTTAGAATTTTCTTGCTGGATAGGTATCGTTTTAAATCTCTTACAAACTCTTTGGCAGTCCCAATGTTTGATGAAATTAAGAATGTTTATACCATTAAATGGCAATATTCAGCATTAAAACCAAAATGTACAGGTCTGGTTCACATGTTTTAAAAATGGATTTATGGTTAGGTTAACCTAAGTCAAGATTTAGACCAAGTTACAACTTAAATTTTCAGCTCTTTCAAAGCTTTGTCTTTTCCAACCAGGTGTTTTTGGTACGAGTTTGAGTTCCTGTTCTAACAAGAATTTCAAAAATTTTTTGTCGGTTTGTAACAAATGATAGACACTTGAAGACTCTTTAGCAACAGCTATGGTAAATTACAGTTTAGAGCTGACGGGCATTTTCTTCTGCAAAAGTATGTTTTAAGTAATTTTTTGCTAATTTCCTTTTCAATTTGTCATATATTTATTTTTTTAAAGTGCAATTTTTAAAACATTTGTAAATATACTGTTCTTGAACAACCTTCATTAATCCTTAGAAACCACCCTTAAAGGGATGGAGGTGCCCAGTGCAGGGGTGGGGAGCCTCTCATATAATGCATAGTAGGTCCCGGTACAATGACCTACTAAGGTGCAATTGGTTCAAATTGCCCTGGTTTTGGCTCAGAGGAGGGAGGTTCCGAGGGTGACCCACCATACTAATCACTTTTCTTTCAGGTGTTAGTATAGACTTAATCTATTGCTTAGTTTTCTTGTAAGTGGATAGGTATCAGGTGTTTAAATGAGAAAAGTTGAAACTCCTGTAAGACTTCCCTCCTACCCCATATCAGTTAATTATGACAAATCCCAGTAATTTTGTAAGGTTTGATGAAATTAAGAATGTTTATACCATTAAATGGCAATATTCAGCATTAAAAACCAAATTTATGTACAGGTCTGGTGTCATGGTATGTTTTACTTTAGAATTTTAACTTCCTGAAAATGGATTAAGTTTATGGTTAGGTTAACCTAAGTCAAGTTTTGTTTTTCGCCAGTATTAACTGAAATACAACAATAAATTGTTTCGAACCCATTCCCAACTCCCTAAGTGATTTCTCAAAGCGCTTTCATAACGACCGGCTACAGAACTTGAGCGATTTACCTTTCATAACCAGAGAATTTCTGGTCATAGGGGTTATAGGAAGATCCTTCAGTATACCAGTCATTTACGATAATAAGACTTGCTTACCCAATAGCTAATTTCTTGAAAATCGGCAAAACCTTGGAAAATTTGCTCCAGACAGATTGTCCAGATCTGTTTGGATTTCTGCTGTTGTCTAGATTTGTTTGGATTTCTGCTGTTAGCACATGAAATTAGTTTTATGAAGTTTTAGTAACTCGTAGCTAGTAACTTTCAGCTCGTGTTAACAGACAGCATGAAAGCAATTTTTTTGCTTTAAGTATGGAAATTTTAAGTCATGAATTTTTTTGCATGGCATAACTGGAATATGTTTGAATGGGGTGTATGTTGGTTAGTTGTGATACTATTAGGTTACTCATAGCATAAGCAGTGTATGATGCTATCCGCTAACACTGAATACAGGCAGTGAGTTAGTTACTCCTTGAACTCTAAGCAGCAAGTTTTGCTCTCTGGACACTAAGCAACGAGTTTTGTTCTCTGGACACTAAGCAACGAGTTTTGCTCTCTGGACACTAAGCAACGAGTTTTGCTCTCTGGACTGGACACTGGAACTAAGCAACGAGTTTTGCTCACTGGACACTAAGCAACGAGTTTTGCTCTCTGGACACTAAGCAACGAGTTTTGCTCTCTGGACACAAAGTTTTGCTCTCTGGACACTAAGCAACGAGTTTTGCTCTCTGGACACTAAGCAACGAGTTTTGCTCTCTGGACACTAAGCAGCGAGTTTTGCTCTCTGGACACTAAGCAACGAGTTTTGCTCTCTGGACACTAAGCAGCGAGTTTTGCTCTCTGGACACTAAGCAACGAGTTTTGCTCTCTGGACACTAAGCACGAATTTTGCTCAGTTTTGCTCACTGGACACTAAGCAACGAGTTTTGCTCTGGACTGGAGTTTTGCACTCTAAGCAACGAGTTTTGCTCTCTGGACTCTAAAGCAACGAGTTTTGCTCTCTGGACTCTAAGCAACGAGTTTTGCTCTCTGGACTCTAAGCAACGAGTTTTGCTCTCTGGACTCTAAGCAACGAGTTTTGCTCTGGACTCTTAAGCAACGAGTTTTGCTCTCTGAAAGCAACGAGTTTTGCAAGAATTTTGCTCTCTGGACTCTAAGAATTTTGCTCTCTGGATAGAGTTTTATACTCAAGAATACTGAATATAGTTTTGCGATGTTACTCAGAATACTAACAATAGCTTTGTGATGCATCCATGAGTGTGGGCAATAAATTTATTTTCCATGATCCCTGTCAAATACATGTTAGGCAGTTCCTCATTGGACGGGTTGGTATCGTTCTTGGCTAGCACTCTGCTGGGCCAGCGTTCGACTCCCTGACCGGCCAATAAAGAATTAAAGGAATGTATTTCTGGTGATAGAAATTAATTTCTCGCTATGTGGTTCGGATTCCACAATAAGCTGTAGGTCCCGTTGCTAGGTAACCAATTGGTTCTTAGCCACGCTAAATAAATCTAATCCTTCGGGCCAGCCCTAGGAGAGCTGTTAATCAGCTCAGTGGTCTGGTTAAACTAAGGTATACTTAACGTGTTAAGGCCTGTCCACACTAGGAAACATTGTTTTGAAACAAAGTTTGCAAACTGTTTGAAAACAGTTTCTTGGAAACTGTTTGTAAACAGTTTGGAAACCGTTTCCTAACAGCTTGGAAACTGCAAACAATGTTTCCTGTCCAGACCTCAGTTGTCATCAGGATGCCTGCTGGTGCAGTAACCTCTGTATTTTAATTGGCAGTTTTAATGCATGTATGTATATATTTCAGAAAATATGGCCGCTTTAACATTGTCAGGTACAGAGATGTGATGGAAGAATTTTTGGTTGAGAGATGGTACTGTCGTGAAGCCGTCACTTGCAGAATCGTTGTATTCAGCAAATAGTTGATCATCTCAGCAGTTAATGTGATGAACACGCGATATTGGCCGAGTCATATGACCGAGTTGCTATGTGGGTACATGAGTTCGTATGTTACAGAATCTCGATTTTGTATCTAATTCTGCCCAAAAATTAGTTCGATCGTTCATTAGCGGAACTAGAGCGAGATCGTGAAGACATTATCTTTGAGTGTGGAAAGCTCTTAGAATTGGCAGAATAAGGTACAGTTCAGACTCTTCGTTTTTCTATGTGAAGTGTGAACTTATGTTTTTTTTACCATGTTTCAAGACATTTTTGAACTTGTGTGGGAAGTGGATGTAGCATTTTACCATTTCAATATTCTATTTTATTGTGTTCTATATTTACTCATGCATTTTAGACTTTTCATTACTATGTTTTGCACTTGCATATTTTTGGGAGAGTATTATTTTGTGCTTAATTTTTTCGACAGATGTCATGGTTGTGGTGGTTGTGGTGGTTGTGGTGATGACTTTGTGGGCAATGATATGATGTAGTCATGGTGGTGTGATTATAGAGACATACAATGCATACCTTGCAAAGTATATCATCTCTGTGTGGATTGACATTTTGAGACTTGACTTAATAATACTTAAGGTGGAGTATGTGAGAAGATTTTGACTTTACAGGTCATTAGCCATGATTAGACTTTTGAGTTAGAGTTGAATTTCATTTTTTTGCTTGACGATTTCATTTATGATGCATTTTAATCTTTGCTTTGTTTATTCATTACTTGTTGGGTTGCTTTAAATAACAAATCTATTTTTGTAGGAAAGATTGAGTTTTCCTTATACGAACCATTTCATTTCTTTAATGTCGAGTGCGAGAACGAAAGAGATCTTTGTGACATTCGAGAGAGAGAGAGAGAGAGAGAGAGAGAGAGAGAGAGAGAGAGAGGGGGGAAAGCCGCGAGAGAGAGAGAGAGAGAGAGAACAGGGCTGAACCCTCCATCGCCTTCTGAAGACAGACCAATCGGCATGCTATGTGATGTTCCTACACTGAATATTTTGTCTGTTTCCAAATGGTGTTACATATGTACATATACAACATTACATATGTATAAGTATGAATGTTTAAGTGTATATATGTAATTATATATACACATACACACACACACACACACACACACATATATATATATATATATATATATATATATATATATATATATATATTATATATATATATATATATATACATACATATATACATATATATATATATATATATATATATATATACACATAGAAACACTAAATATTCTGGATAAACAAATATACATACATACATACATTTCATACATACATACATACATTATACATTTATATATACTGTACCTATACACACTGAAACCTTTCCAAATGTTTTCCATTCTGGATGGGAAACAAACTGTTTGTAAAAACTGTTTGTAAACTTTTTCAAACTGTTTGTAAACTGTTTCAGACAGTTTCCAAACTGTTTGCAAACCTTGTTTCCAGACAGTTTCCAAACTGTTTGTAAACTGTTTCCAAACAGTTTGCAAACTTTGTTTCCAAACAATGTTTCCTAGTGTGGACAGGCCTTTAGGCTATCCGTGAACACTTGAGTAAATTGTACTCTCGGCATAACGATTATGATACGGTTCATGATCACTAGGCAGACACACATTCATACTATCCTTGAATAAGGGCAGTGCTTTGTGGGACTGGTCATAACATAAGCAGGAACTGTGATGCTTCCTTGAACAGCGCGTTGTGGAACTGTTCATCAGGCGCGGACTAGCAGTACTTGGGGCCCGAGGCTACTTCAGGTCAGGGGCCTTTTTAACAGACACACATTTATTATATTTTGTTTTAGTACATGTTTCAATATGAACAGTAGTAGTTAGTGTCATGTTTCGGCAGGTTCTGCGTTTAATTTATATTGAAACAATTGATCTATTATGCTGTATCATACTGTATTAAAAAAGAGGTACAGTAATTCCATTACAAAGTTGAGCAACAGAAAAACAATGGAAATATTAGATTGAACAGTTCATATATTTGATTGTATAATTTACATATGAGACGAGTATTGCCGATGTCGTAGGTAAGTAGTTACAGAAAATCGATGGCATCACTTACATTTTATAAACTCTCGTCTCATGTTTCCATGAAAATACTAATATTTATTGTATATATCTCCATAGCAAATTCACAGGCCAGGGTTGCCAAGTCTCGTGAATGTACTATTGCCAGTTATTTTATTGATTTATTTTTTAATCATCGCCTCATCGGGGGCCCCTCAGTACCCGGGGCCTGAGGCTGCAGCCTCATTAGCCTCAATGTAAATCCGCACCTGCTGTTCATGAACACAAGCATTGAGTTTGGGATGCTATCCATAATCAAGGCAAGAATTTCCAAAGGTATCCATCAATAAGACTTTGAGTATGTGAAATACGCATTAACATAGTGAGGTTGTGAAGATATATATTATGAGTTGGATGCAATTGTTTGTACCCATTCAGTGAATACAATGCTGTAATGTGAATGCAATGCTGTAATGAACATCAGTGCTCGCCAAGCTATCCATGGCAATCAGGTGTTTGGTCGTATTTGCTATATACAGTAGCACCTGAGATGTTTAAAATATCAGGCAGTTAATGAATGTACTAATATAAATGTTTTTAAATACAGTACACTAAGGTAGCTGTTTTTTCTTATTGATTAGTGGCAAAACTGGTCTATGATGTAATCATTTCCTCCCTAAGAAGAGCTTACTTTACGCAACTTCGTTGCTTTATTTTCTAGTTCAGCGGTTTCTTTAACTTTACCTGAATTCTTGAAAGATCGAAGGTATATTTTTGAGAATACGGCTTTGATCATATGTGGGTTTACGGGTTATCTTAATTTTGATTTTGGCGATTTTCACAATAGTACATTTTCTAGGTAATATACAAATTTGGTTTGAGTGATTTCTACGTATAGTGAATTTTTTTTTTTTTTAACTAAATGGCGCCAGAAGCAGAGCAACTTAAGTATGTTTGTTATACCGTCTCAATGCATAATTATGGTATAAAATGTACGAGATAATCTTATTCCAGATGGTTTTCAGTGGGTAACCTTTTTTGGGCATTGATTGGAGAAACTTAATCCATGGCTTTTATAAGCTAATTATCCTTAAAGTAAAAGATATCGTACATATTTCAAGAAATATTAGAGTTAACGTTCTCTTGACGGAGTTGCCGAGTAATTTCCGTAAGAATATTTTCTGCTGCCGTTTTTCTGTTACAGGTCGCAACTTGCTGGAGGAACCAGAATTCAAGAAAATGTGCAGTCACGGGGCGGATTTGCTAACCTTGTGTTAGGCTGATATTTCTAGGGATCCAAGATGTCGACAAGACAGATGTAGGCTTCTGTTCATTTAATTTCTAGATTTTCCATCCTGCGCTTTTCATTAAAATCCTCATGGGTTTGTTAGCTAAGTTCCTCGGATATTCTGCATTCGTAAACCTACCATTTGCCTGTGTATTATAATTTTTTTGTTTTTAATGAATAAATAATGGGTCTTTAGTTTTCTGTTCTTGACTACTTCCTTGATATTTTTATAGGGGACAACAAAAGTGGAATCTGGCTTATCATCCATATAATTACAGCTGTTGATGGTAAAAACTTAATTTAGAAATATACCAGACTGTTTAATAGTTTTCACGTGTAAGTGAATACTCTTGTGAAAGGCCTACATCAAATTTTAAACGTAAGCAAATTAATGTGAGCCACCCCCATCGAATTGTTGAAAATTCCATTTGTTCAACACTTAATAGTGGAAATGTGGTTTGGGTATTGGTTGTGACGGCTCAAATACCCTTAGCTAATTTATGGGACAACGAGCTGAAATCTAATTCCACACTAATGAATAAACGTACAGTACTGAGAGTGCAGTTAAGTGTTGAGAGCAAAAAAAAAAAAAAAAAACGTAATTTTATGAATAAACGTACAGTACTGAGAGTGCCGTTAAGTGTTGGGAGCAAAAAAAAAATGTAAATTACGTAATTTTACTGCATCAGAACAGTGTGTAATTGGAAGGTAAAACTACAAAAAAAATGTAAATTACGTAATTTTACTGCTTCAGAACAGTGTGTAATTGGAAGGTAAAACTAAATTTAAAATTTTTTATGGAGCTAGTACGAGGAAATTTCTATTCATTGGTATGAGAATTTGATAATGTGATGTTCCGCTACGCTTCCATGGACAAAGGCCTAAGGTACGTGGCTAAATATAGGATTTAATGCAGGTAAAAAAAATGTAATACATGAAAAAATTCTGAAATATTGAAAGTTAAGGTAAGTGGTTAAATATAGGATTTAACGCAGGTGAAGAGATTTTAGTTCTAGATTATAAAAAAAAATCTGGAATACTGAAGTTAGGATCAAATTAGGTATTGCGCGATGTTTTCAATGGGGGGGGGGGAGAGTAGAGGTCGTTTGACAAACAAATCTGGTTGAGCACACAAAGCTTATGAGATGAAAAGTTTTTTTTTACCAAAAACATGTAATTTGTTTTAAATTGATTTAACGGTTTCCGTTTAATAGGTCACTTCGATTCTGAATAACCTCCTAAGTCCCAGCGCTTTGCTCTTTGCCTGAATTTCATATTCCATTCAAGTCACTAGTATAGGGCAATGATCATTTATTTTCACAGCTATCCATAAAACCCCCGTAGAGTGGTAGTGCCGTCAGTGCACCTCATGCGTTGCACTGCAGGCATTACTTACGGCTCTTTGCAGCGTCCTTTCGTCCCCTAGATATAACCCCTTTCATTCCTTTTACTGTTCCTCCGTTCGTATTCTCTCATATATTTCTTTCCAACCTTTTCTACCAATTGTTTCATAGTGCAACTGCGAGGTTTTTCTGTTACACATCTCAAACCTTTCTGCTCTCAATTTTCCCTTTCAGCCGTGAAAGACCTCATAGGTCGCAGCACTTGGCCCTATGCTTAAATATTCTATTCTCTTCTATCCATGAAACCAATTTAAAGACTAATAATTCTCAGGACTGGTTGTTTAGGATGGTAACTATTAACGGATACTATTGGCTTAGTGAGTTTGTGAATTCGACACCGAATAGGAGATAAATGAGCAAAATAGTCGAACTTAGCAATCAAAGACGTTTGGGGGATTTTAACATGACTGCCGTGAGATATGGATTGCTTCATGAGGTTTCATATGAAATGGTATTTGTGTTAATGGGTCTCTTTAATTGCTATCGTTTCTGCTTATTACGGAAATGAAAATTGTGAGCTACTGAAGGAATTTGTAAATTAGTGAATGTAGTAAAATACAGGTTATAAAAATCTTAATGGTACATAGGCTCCGTATTTTACATATGAATTCTCAATACGGTTTTTAATAAACTGGTTGCTCTAGAACAGAATGGTTGAGATAAAATGTTATCTCTTAAATACGTTTAGTTATTTGTAAAGAAACGAATCTGAGAAACTGGTACTAGGCACGAACAATAAGCATTATAGTGAAAGAAGTAACTAAAGTTATGGAGGTTACTTACCAGGAAGATTATCTTAGTTTATTTGGAAAAAGGTAAACGTCGCTAAGGGTTTCTTTACGAAGACACATCTCGGGATGCCCTTAAGTCTGTTTTTACGCAAATCGTGCCGTCGTTTAATATGGGTCGTGCTATAAAGGCCAATAGATTTGCTAATCGAGTTTCATCGTATCTGAACGTTCTTTAAGGGGGCGGGGGGAAGTCGGAAGGGAAAGGAGGAGTTGAGGAATTGGAATATAGAATTTAGGCCAAAAGCCAAGGGCTGGGACCTATGAGGTCATTCAGCTCTGAAAGGGCAACTGACAGTAAGGTGGCTTATGTAACATGAGGAAAACCTTGCAGCTACACTGTGAAACAATTGTTAAAGAGGGTAGAAAGTCAGATGGTAGAGAGAGAAGAGCCGAATGGACGCTGCAAAGAACCTTAAGTAATGCCTACAGTGCACCACGTGAGGTGCACTAACGGCACTACCCACTTACGGGAGAGCTGAGGAATTACTTAAGCTGAGGATGGCAGACTCATTAAAGAGCTGCCTAGGCCGAGGATGATAGACCAGAAGTTAGGGCGAGGAAGTGAGGCGCGAAAACAAATTGCTTAGGCCGAGGAATAACATCAAGTAGTATAAACCTTTCGGGGCCCCGTTGCAACCCCTTTCATTCCTTTCACTGTACCTCTGTTCATATTCTCTTCTTCATCTTAATTTCCACCCTCCCAACAATTGTTTCATTGTACAACACCGACGATTTCCTCCTGTTACAACTTTCAAACATTACTGATTGTCAATTTCCGCTTCACCGCTGAATGACCTCGTAGGTGCCAAGGTTTGGCCTTTGGCCTGAATTCTACATTCCAGTTCCTATTCAACAAGAATATATAGTTACAAATGAGTGAACAGCATTATACGTGCTTGTGCATGACACTTGGGAATGACGGTTTGTGTTTATAGTTAAGGGAATGAAAACCTAATGGTAGGGAGCCTTGTGACCTCATGGCATCTAGGCCCAGTAGGGAGGCAGTCCTGTCAGTGCACCTCACGTGGTTCACTGTAGGCATTACTTGAGGTTCTTTGAAGCGTCCCTTCGACCCTTAGCTGCAGTCTCTCTCATTTCTTTTACTGTACCTCCGTTCATATTCAATTTGGCTTTCCACCCACTCTAAAAATTGTTTCCTAGTGCAACTGCGAGGTTTCCCTCCTGTTACACCTTTGAAACCGTCTTACTGTCAATTTCTCTTTCAGCGTTGAATGACCTCATAGGTCCCAGGGCTTGGCCTTTGGCCTAAATTCTGTTATCCTATCTATGGCATTTAAGGCGGTATTTAAGGCCTTGTCCATACGATCTGTTATCGCCCGGCTGCGTTGGTCCTTCAACCGGCTCCATCCCCCTTGGCATAATTGTTATGTCCACACTTGTTTGTAGGTGGATTGAATTGTCGTCTTGTTGGGCAGTAGCAAATGATTGGTAGCCAGGTACATGCACACACACACACACACACACACACACACATATATATATATATATATATATATATATATATATATATATATATATATATATATATATAATATATAATAGCCGCGTGCATGGTATTAATCGTTGATGTGTACAACATCATGAACAGAACGCATAAAATTTTAGTCTCTGTAAACAATGTTGTATAAAATAGGTATTGGGAAGCCTTGTGAATAAATACGATTCATATATATATATAAATATGTATATATATATATATATATATATATATATATATATATATATATATATATGTGTGTGTGTGTGTGTGTGTGTGTGTGTGTGTGTGTGGGTATTTATGCATTAACATGCATAAATGACATGTGTATGTCTGTGTATGTAAAAGAATATATATATATATATATATATATATATATATATATATATATATATATATATATATATATATATATATATATATATATATATGCGTGTATGTACAGTACATATACTCATTACGTATTTTTATTGTAACTGGCAGCATCGTCGCTTCGTGTCAGGCTTTACAGCACGGGGAACTACCGGTGAGTTTGCTCAACTACCGGTGTTGGAAGTTCGCAGGTTTTTCCCTACTTTTTGCACGATGCCACAAAAGACAGATGTGGAGGTAAGGGGGATGCAAAGGAAGGGGTACGGCGTAGGCTTTACTCCTCAACCTGATAAATTATTAATATTCTCACACTTTATATAAAAGTTATTCACTCTGTGTGTGTGTGCGATGAAAATATCACCGCCAGGCGCCAAGGAAATCATACAAGATCCATGAAATTTTGATCTTAGGTAAGAAAAAGACAAAGGGGCTTTACCGTGTCTTTCTTTTATCCAAAAAAGAGGCCAAGTTACCGTATTTATCAGACACAATGAGGCTTTTATAACTCCAAACGAAAAGACAAATACGCTACAACCAATGGGCTTTATACTTCACACTCTTGACTGAACTTTCCTTTGCTGTTTATTGTCGAAGACTGGATGAAATACTTTCATCCTTTTCCCACAAGATTAATTATTATGACTTTTAAGAAATCAAATTCGTCTCTGAGAAGGGAACATGTATAAATTGGATTTATCTTGAACCATGTAATTGAAACTTGACTGCAAATGTCACGAGGTTAAGAATGGAACATCCAGTTTTAAAACCACATATATTTTTACAAGTATGTACAGGAAAACAAAAGGGGAATGCTGTGAGTGACAAACAGGTGGGATTCCTTTGCGAGGTATTTAAAATATTACTAAGGGGGCATGCAGGGTCTGACAACTGTTAATAGAAGTGACATTTATCCTTGTTCACGCCCATGCCAGATGGTGTGACGATTGTTGGCGTTTTAAGCATATTTTAGTTCTGGATGATGATGTTGCAGCTCTGCAACGGACATGAAGTATTTCTTGAATAAATTACATTCGCACCAGCGACGAACATCACGGGAAGACCTAGAGTCTAGGGGGCTGACCTCGATGTTAGGTCTAGTCAGACTGCTAGACTGGAGAGCAATAGATTCCCAAACCAGAATGGCGAATGGAATTCTGTGGTCCGACACCCATTACCCCTGCATCGTCTCCACACCTGCTGAACACAAAGAGGGAGATGTGATTTCCAGGATAAATATTCGTCTTAAAAACGTCTGTTGTGTCAAGAAAGGCAAGGGATCTAAAGACAATTTGCATCCACTTAATGGAATGGGCTGAGGGAAAGACTTCTACTTCAAGAAATCACATTTGAGAATCAAACTAGATGCTCCAGGAGCAGATCTCCCTGAGAATGTATGGGGTCTTCTGGACGCGTGAACTTGTCCAGATCAATAAACAGGCAAATCCATAAATGGTACAAATAGTGAGTTTCATTACTTTTGTTGCGACTTAAAGGGGTCCTACTAGAGATCGGCAGGGGACGTTGTAGAGGGTGTTATGAGGTTTTGGCGGCGTGTGCAGGGCCACTTATGGTTGCTAGAGTGTTTGTGGCAATGTTTTTTTTATCTTGGATTTTGAAGCAGTCATTTGGGGGCTGATGTAGTGCTGTCAGTTTGTTTAATATGTTCCTGCTGAGTGAGCCAGAATTTTGGCGAGTAGTTGGACCGTGTTGGAGAAGTTTCAGTTTCCGATGTCTGCTGTTGCTGAAAGAACTTTTGAATAGGCAGAGTTAAAAGTGGAAGAACAAATGGGGCAAGACATTGGTGCTTTGCCTCACTCTCTGTATCTTTTATCTACATCTTCCTCCTTTGTCATGAAGTTACTCTCTCTAACCAGCTCTCTCCTCCTTATCCCTTCCATTTGATATTAGTTGCCTCGGAACAATCACTTGTGGCAAAGGTAAGAACTATGAGAATAAGGACAGAGTGTGCACAAAGGGATGAAATAACATTAAAGGGAGAAAGGATTGTTGAGGTTTAATCTCCAAATATTTAGAAGAATGACATCAAGTACGGGCTAACTTGAGATGGAATTTAGTGGAAGCCTGAAAAGGGCTGTTCAAACAAACACTATTCAAACATAGGCTGGCGGAATGGTACTTAAAACCAAATAAACTGAAATTGCATCCAGAACTAAGATTATATATATCATTCTAGTGTAATCTGTACTGATATAAAGACCTGAAACATGTTATGACAATGAAATTATATGTAAAATGTTTTGTCGATTTGAGAATAAACCTTGAAGATGAATATTAGGAGTCAGATGGAAGGATAGAATTAGAAATGATACCATAAGGAAATTAGGGAAGTTCCGTGTGTAGATGAGATAGTGATGACTGGGAAAGGGAGATGACTGAGACATGTCCTTCGCATGACCGTAGAGAGAGAATAGTGTGCATGGTAGTGTCACTGGGGCTTCTCTACGAATCAAAGGCGTTGGAAGAGAACCACGAGACGGCAGACTAGAGACGAGTGAAGTTTTGTGGAGGTAAAAGCGCGGGAAAGACATGAACCGCCGAAGCTCGAGGAGGCTCTTTGTACTGCAGTGTGTTGGAGGCGATGAAGATAATGATAATGATGATACTATATATATATAGCCTCGGAACATTCCAATGAAACCTTCTCTCTCTGCCCGAGACAAACTTAGAGTAGCCCTCTAACCTTCCTCGTATGGTTGATCGCCACAAAAGCAGGTCAAACATTTTGTCGATTCAAATAATACCAGGTCCATCATGCTTACGTAGGTAATCCCGATCAAAGCGATGCTCTTGTTTTTGCACTTACATATAAGATCCCTGGATTTGCAAGCGTTTGGTTCATGGTCCTCTTGCTCCATGACAGTTCATGAATGTCTACGGGTAAGCTCCCGAACTTTGTGGTTTAATGTACATGCTTCTTCAAACATTCCTTTATAAGAAACAGAGTTAGTTTAATTATTCACACAATTAGATTATCTTTAATTTTAGTGCTACGTGTTTATTCCAATACACCTCACCAGTAGAACAATCAAGTTCTGCAATTATTACCCTTCTTGTTAAGAGAAAAACTTCTGAGGACTTGCTGGAAATGACTCGTGATTTTCTTTGTGTCATGCCGCTTACAAGGCGGGAATTAGAGTCTTCAGAACTTAGAATTTAAAGTCTAAACTCTAAAGCAGTGGTACTTAACCTTTTTATTACCACGCCCCCTCCAAGAGCTGGTCCTTCCCTCCACGACCCCCATGCATCTATGAGTAAAACTCCCTCCCACATTTAAAGGAAAATAAAAAAAAAGGGAAAGAGAAAGGGTGTTTTTATTCTTAAGCCCAACGAGTCTAACTAGAGTAGTAGACTATAGGAAACTAACGTTACAAGGCGATACTTTTGCATTTTTTCATTCTTTTGTTGAGAGAATAAAAAGTATAATTATTCTCTTGTTAAGAGAATACAAATTATAATTAGAGAATTATTAAATTTTTCCCTAGAGCTCCCCCCCAGAAATTTCTGACGCCCCCTATGTGGGACCGCCCCCCGGGTTGAGAACCACTGCTCTAAAGCATTCATTAGGTAAACACAGGCTCAACTCTTTGTTATAGTACTCCTAATACAAAAGATTTAAATGGTATATGGGATCACTGCAAAGAAAACCACGAATCATTTGTTGCGAATCTAGAATTTCCAAGAGATGTATTGGAAATGGAAACAACGTTTCTTAAAAAGCTCTTTAAGTTCTTTTATTCAAAAGAATTAAATACACTACAACGAAAGTGGCACTTGCCACGAGTTTAGAGCCACATAAATAATTCTAACAATTATTAAAGAGAAATTAAATTAATTGCCATAAATGTGGAGGTCATCCTTTGTCCATCAAGCCTCTTAGAAGAAACCGCTCTGAAAAGGAATAAGCTGAAGTCAGGATATGCAAATGACATAGCACTAGTTTGGAATCATTTCACATGGCTACCGCTACGTAATGTTGACTGACAAAATTGACACTTTCTAGACTATTTCATACCTGAATATTGAAGAATAAAGGAGTGGGGCTGCCTCCTCTTGGCAAACCTTCTGGCGACGCGTGGTAGCCGAAGACGGCCCGGAAGTTATTTTGGCAGGCGCCAGTCTGGTTGAGGAAGGGTCAGACAAAAATGATTATCACGGTGCAGTCAGGAATGGAAGATCGTACATAACGTTCACAGACATGCAAATGTGTTGAAGACTTGCGTATATTTTTAGTATCTATTTACCTACCTATATATCTGCAGACATGCGTACACACACGTATATAAACACACACGCAAATATATATATATATATATATATATATTTTTATATATTTACCTATATATATATATACATATATATAAACACACACATATAATATATATATATATATATATATATATATATATATGTGTGTGTGTGTGTGTGTGTGTGTGTGTGTGTATGTGTGTGTGTTTGTCCTTGTTTGTTTTGACATGAAACATACGGGTACAATGGAGAGGCAGTTATGAAGTATGGTTATGGATGATGAGTAGCTGAGGACAATTAAAAGCTTTCACGATGAAAATGACGCCTGGTTTTGTGTAGAAGTGGGTCTTGAGACGAGACGGTAGTATACCTCCAAGGCTGTTCAGTATCTTTATGTGTGGAGTGACGCGATAAGTCAGAGAGAGGATGGAAGGTAAAAATGGTGCAGAGAATTGGGATAGGAAGATGAGTCATAATATGAGATGGAATGATTGGAAATAGTGATTAAAAACTGAAGAAATTCTAGAAAGAGGGGTTAGATTTGTCTGAAAAAAAAGGAGAAAGAGGGAGCAAATGAAAAAGAAAGGCTTTGAGGGTAAACAAAAACCAGGAATATGGTGCGATGGATATTAACATGGATGACTGAAGAATAGAATCAGTTGATTTGGATTAGTATCTGTAAATAATTATAACTGATGATGGCAGATTGAGAGAAAAAGTGAGTTCCCTGGGTTTGATCCCGATGTGAGCCAGAAATTTATATGTATATTAATATATATCGACAATAAGCCATTTCCCATAATATAGGTTGGGGAGGAAATAGATAAAATCAAGACAATAGTGTCTGCCATATACCTAAATTACAAGCTGATTCAAGGATAATATTCTCTCTCTCTCTCTCTCTCTCTCTCTCTCTCTCTCTCTCTCTCTCTCTCTCTCTCTCTCTCTCTCTCTCTCATATAATAGAGCACACTGATTGTATCTAAATGAGATTTTTTAACAATGACGACACTGAAATTGAGCACACGAATCAGCTCAGACCATCTGGGAACACTAGCAGGTGAGTAAAGGGAGCTTGCAGGAAGCGATAGTATCACCTGGTAGGTCTTATAGTCCTGGCAGAGGAATCCATAGACGGGAGACCCAGCGTGGATGGAATCGATGTAGTGCTTGATTGCGCGAGTGTGGTGGCAGATGTTTGGCCAACCTGAAAATGAAAAAAACATTTTTATTTTTCGCTTGACACTGTTGATTGTTTTTACAGTTCGTTTCTTGAACGATAAAATTCAGTGCCATACGAAGTGAAAAACCGTCTTGGTTTTTCCTCTGCGTACACATATTGTGTACGGAGGTGCTGATAAATTTTGGATTTTTTAATAATCAGTACTATGAAATTGTACATGTTTATATTCCTTAAAAGTATCCTGCTGACTGAACTTCTAGTATTTTTTATTTATTTGTTACAAAATATTATTTATGTTACAAAAAGTTAATATGAAAATGATGACATTGGCGCATTAACGAGTCATTACTTTTTCAAGAAAAACTCAAAAAAGGTAATTAAAAGCATCACAATTCAAGAAACTCAGTAACAAAGTAAATCAAAAGAGGCTTAAGATATTATCACATTTTAAATCTTGGCCGCTCTTAAACCTAATATGATAGAACGGAAATCAGTTATCACTTGGAAAGAACATTAGATAGCAGCCTATTAACAACAACGCTTCATGGCGTAAATAGCTTTCTATGAGCAATAAACAATGGCCATTGTGCTGTGCCTTTGATCATATCAATTTCTTTCGGTGGAAAGAGGACTTAAACCACTCACGTAAGAGAAGAGAATCGAAAATGAATTCTCCAATGAGGGGTCGGCAGCCGGGCTGTTCTCCACCGCCGTTGACGTAGAAGTCCAGATGACCGTGAGGAGTCGTGTATCCAATGTGGCCTGTCACTGCGCACCCTGAATTCGTGTGGACGTTGTCTACGAACATGGCATCGCTGGGATCCAAACGCAGGCTGTCAGTTACACACTCGAAATTGGGACCAGCTGGGTCAAGCCCTGAATAGGGGAAGAAAATGAAGAATGTAAAGCTAAAATAACCTAAAGCTAAAATAACCCAAAAATAAACTTCAAAAAAGACATCAGAAATACTAAAGTAGAGCGGGAAAGGGAAGAGGAATGTAAGTACGTCATAGGCTGCGAATTGGCAATGCAACCTGTTGTTGATCCTTAGATGTATGATAAGCTGCGGAAATCTCAGCAAGTGACATAATTCACCCACCTGTGATTCTGGCGATGCCTGGGAACAGGTGCCCAGCAACTCCGGAGACGTGGGCGCCCATACTGAATCCGATGAGGTGAACTTGGTTGCCAGTGAACCCTGGATAGGATCTCTGGAAAAGGGTGCATTAAACGACAACGTTCATCAGAGAGAGAGAGAGAGAACATAAATATTGTTTTGTAATACTTATGTCGTTTTGTCTTGCAGTGGACGAAAGAGACAGATTAAAGTCTTTTACCAACAGTTACTAGTATCAGTGTTTCCTTATGAGATAAAAAAAACGTTTAATAGAGAACTAATACTTCTGGACATTTAGGAAATAGCTTTTGCAGAGGCGAAGTTTAGAATTAACAGATAAGAATTAAACTTTTCTCCAGAAGAGTAGGCTAACACTTGAATAGGGTTCAAAATCTGTTTGGAGTAAGAGATTCAAGCTTTTATACAGTACAGGTTCGCCGCTATCTTTAAATTTCATATCCAGGATATCGGTGAAACTCGTGTCCAAAAATACCAGGGAATCGGAAAATGAAGAGTCATTTCATAATCACAGACGTTGCATTTTGCTGGTAGTTGGTTTAGAGTGAGCTGTCCTTACCCCAGTATGGTCCCTTCTCAAAAGGCGGCTGGAGTAAGGGACCTGCTGTGGACCTGTTTTCTACACACCAACAGAGTCGTTGCTTTTGCATTTATAATATGTACAAACCTGTATAAAGGTGAGAAACTCTGCCAGTCTCCTCCCAACAAGAGCCGTGTGGAGGGCTGCTGTGGTATAGTCAAGCCTCGAAAAATTCGACCAGTCAACCAGGAGGATGTTCATGGGCGCCTGTAACAACATTAGCAGCATTAATCGTTTTCCGCTCGAATTCCAGTCGTTATGTTTTGATAAAGAAACATTCCGTTTAAATATAACTGATGCGGGTTCGGGGATCCTGCTACCCGTCATCATGACTGTCTGCAAATATACTTTCTTCAAGAGCAAAGGCCAGTGGACAGAGCAATCTAATGCCCTTTTCTAGCCCAAACCTGGCAATAGGATGAGTCTTAACCACAAAGAAAAAGATTGATCTACCTGTTGAAAGAGGAAAGGTTACAAGAGTCAGAGAAAACTGAAGCAGACAGAGAAGTAGCGTGGAAGCAGGGGAAAGAAATGGTCAATGGCAAGTTGATCTACCCAGTATTTAATTTCTTTCTGTTTCTTTACTTCCAGGTACTATTTCAGTCTTGATCAACCAGGGGACTGTCTCTCTGTTCTACCTTAGTTTAGTTACGCTAAGCCCTCTCTCATTCTAGACAGGAATGCACTCAGGCTGACGTAAATTCGAACCTTAGCTTGCAGAGCTTTTCTTAAATCGTGAATCCAGTCTGTCTCGGTGGTGCTTTCCGTCCAGCCATGCGTTATGACTGTCAGGGGAAGATTAGCGTTGAACCCTGCTTCATTTAGGACTCTTGTTTCACCGACCGATATTGGCACCCCTGCTGTTCCAGCCGGCGAACTGGAGGGGAATATAATAATAATAATAATAATAATAATAATAATAATAATAATAATAATAATAATAATAATAATAATAATAATAGTAATAATAATAATAATAATAATAATAATAATAATAATAATAATAATAAAAATAATAATAAAGTGCCTCTCCATCTTAAAAATCTTAAGTTGGAGAAGCTTTGTAAAATGAGTGAAATCTCCTGAAGACCAGAGTAATATATATATATATATATATATATATATATATATATATATATATATATATATATATATATATATATATATAATATATATATATTTGTATAATCTCATAGTATCATTACTAAAATTAATTTTTAAAAACGAATAGCGCATATTCATTCTTACGTTATATAAATAGATGGTTAACACTTCATACATGGGAAAAATGAATATTTTTTTGCACTCGCTTTGTAACAAGGAACAGTTGACATTTATTCTTACAATGTAGAACAGGGCAATTGGCACTTCTTATGATAAAAAAAGAGACAGTAAAACTTTGTCATGGTGCAAAAATGGACAGCCAACATTTCTTGACAGCTGTGATTTTACAAAAATGGACTTTTGACATTTTCAATGTGTAAAAATTTGATGATTAGCTTTTGTTTTGGTGTAAAAACAGACAGTTTCCTGTTAAACTCTAGCGCTGCAAGAAAGGACAGTTTACTTTCTTGACAGTGCAAAGACGATCATTTGAAAAATGCAACATTTCTTACGGTGTAAAAAGAGTAAAAGTGATGCCAAATTTGGGCAGCTGTAGAAAGCTTCTTGTCCCTCCAGGAAGTCCGGGCAGAACCTGACACTCACAGAAACCAACGTCCTCAACTGTTCAGAGATAGAGAGAATCTTCAGTGACTAGATAATAATTTCAGCTAACACATTTTCTGTCATAAACGACTCTATTGTCACTAAAATTCATAAGATCTGTAAAAACTGCTCTTTTCTTGAGCGTGCAAATCACCTCTTTGGCTTTCTCCAATTTTTTTTCTTCCAAGAGGCCTTGACTAGGAACTTTTCATATAGTATTCCTTGGTGTTTTATTTCTTTTGCAGCCTGTCCTCAAGAAAGAAGACTTAGTCCCCTGAAAAGTCATTTTTATGTCTTATGCTGCAAATGGGATCTTTAAAAACTCTCATTACTCATCTCAGCTGTCCAACTCCTCTAACTTTGCTTTGCTCTAATTTTCCCTTCTCATTTAAAATCAGAGCCTTCGGATAAGCCCAGTAGAATAAAAAAAAATGCAACTCAGTTGTACCGTTAAATACTTTATAGTACTACAACGACAGCTACAGTTACTACTAATGATAATTATAAAATGCAGCGTTTCCATTTATATTCATCTATTTCTGCTTGTAACAGTAAACAGTAACCTATCCTAATTCAACTTAATTTAAACTAACTTAACCTAAATTTACCTTAATAGACTGTAATATCAGAGGGTAAAATGATCTGGGGTTGGCATTACATCCAGCCTTTGGTTTACGATAATTGCATCATGATACATTTTCTTGGGACATATTTGTCAAGTTAACACTAAAATAAGCACGACGTGATTTATATTCTACCAATACCAGAAAACATTAAGTGAAAACTTCGAATCTAAATAGAAACAAATAGGGAAAGTTTTTATTACTAATTTTATGACCCAGATGCACTCAACAAACTCTTAGTCTTTTAGTGTGACAAGGTTGATTAAATATTCGATTTCTGTGGAAAGGAACTAAAACAGGAAATGTTAGGATAGAAATAGGGAATGCACAAATAGATGTGGGATAAGCACGAATCAAAATAGGAAATGCATGAATAATAAAATGGCAAATGTGGAAAAAAAGTTAAGTATATCTTAGTTTAACCAGACCACTGAGCTGATTAACAGCTCTCCTAGGGCTGGCCCGAAGGATTAGACCTATTTTACGTGGCTAAGAACCAACTAGTTACCTAGCAACGGGACCTACAGCTTATTGAGGAATCCGAACCACATTATAGCGAGAGACAAATGTGGAAAAAGAAATAATGAAAACATGAATTAAGCAGAAAGAACACGAATCAAAATGGGAAATGCGGGAACCTAAAAGAAATGTGCATCAGTTAAAAGAGAATCGAGTCTCGTGACTTGCAGTTAGCTCTGGAAAGGAAAACTGTACCTTATATGACTTAATTCTTTAAACGCACGGCTTTCTGGACGTTATTTCCTGCCTAAACGCTAATCACTAAAATGATTTCGTTCACTCACTTGGCGGAATCCTCTTGGCGAACAGCCGCTGAGGCTCGACGATCCTCCAGAACACCATCAAAATGCAAATCAGCGGCAGGCGCCCCATTCTGATTTCACCTTCTGCAGGAGAGTAAAAAAATATATGTTTCAGGAAAATGACCCTTATGGCGTTACTTTCATACTGACCTTGATGTTTAGGGTTTGTTCCTAAAGAGGAAATTTGCCTTTTCGCTCCGCCAGAGTTGTTTCAGGTCAGCTATTATTGATAACAGGTAAAAAAAATGGTTACATGTTCTAGAGTTAACTTAGTTGGTTTGTTACTTTCATGTTAATTCCGTTCATCGTATTTTTGATATTTTAGTTTTGCTCGAAAAGAGGAACTTATATACTCTTTTTGCTTATTTGTTTTAGCCTGCAATCGAAAAAAAAACAAGGGTTTATGTTAAATCTTTCAGAATTAATGGGGTACTTTTCTCAGTTTATGAAACTCTCGTTTAGTGGAATTTTATGCTTTGCACAAGAGGACAAAGGTGCCACTTTCTGAAAACCTGTAGCTTATGAGGACAATGAGTGGTTACAAGTAAGACTGCTTAGATCCCATTCGACATCACTTAAAAAAAACTTATTTGGAAATTTTGATTTTCTCTGCGTCCGTTTTTTTAGTTCTGATTTTGAGAGGAGAAGATACCCATTGAATCATTTAGACTTGTTTCGTATTTAAATTAAATAGTGTGTGTGTGTGTTTTTTTTTTTTTTTGCAAGTGGATCAGGTATGGAAGTAAGAGTGAATGAAAGAACCTGCAGTCAGTAAAACAGCCCAAAGCTATCCTTAAAAAAGGCAAAAACAAACAGGGTCATGTTTTTTTTTCCTTGGGCCTTGTTGAGAAGGGAAAGGAAAACGTCCTCGATGCCACCGCCCAGCGCCAGGTCGAATGTGAGGTTAAAATCTACTTCACGTTTTGTGTCCGATGTTGCAAAACGTAGACTCGTAACCAATTAAGATCTATTTGTTTCCCCCTTTTCCTCTTTTTTTCCTCATTGTTTCCTTTTATAAAGTACCAGAGAACAATAAAGTATCAAACTGGTAAATTATCCAATTAACAATGAATGAGAAGTAAAAGAAAAAAGAAATAAAAGAAGCATTATGAGCGTTCACATATGAGTGAATATTTAGTTCTCTCATATTTAATCATTTTACAATTTATCTTTTGACGCTCCCATCATTACCTTTTGTAAATATATAGCGTAAAAGTAATCATAAGTGTATCCAAGATTTATCGTATTAAGGCTATATGAACCTAAAGTTCCACTTGTACTTTGTTGTACTATCTATGACAATTTTAAGACCGACATCCACGGGGTTAACTGGTCTTTTGGTCGCGGGGCAGTAGCTTGCGTGGGCGAGCTTTCAGGACCTGATTTCTAAAAGGCCTGGAGAGCTTCATGTCGGATTTAAAACTTTTAAGCCTCTAATATTTCAGCCACTTTATGTGTAATGTTAGGTTAAGTAAGTTTAGGCTACATCACGTTTAAGTAACTGTATTTAATATAGGGTGGGAGAGCTATGACTTGTAGCCAAAACGGCTTCAGCAAATCGATTCTTAAAACACGATATTTTTCTTCGCTAACAACTATTTGAGTTTCTGTTTGATAAAATGCAATATTGCGAATTTTTTTTGACGCTATTTTGCGGTCAATGTCAAAACAGTGTATGATAAACTTGCTGACACATGACATAATGTAGAAAATAAAAATTTAAGAAGTCATCTGCTATTAAGCTCTATTGTTTTACAGTAACCGAGACACATCAGCGCAGTTCCCAGTGCAACTTTACCAAGCCCTACCCCATCCCCATCCCCCATCTCCGACCACCCCCCACCCCACCCAACAACAGGTACCGGGCTCATCATTTTCCCAACATCAGGCCTTTCCCATGATGTCTGGAACGCCCGTTACGGTCATAACTTTATTGACGATATAAAAAGGTCATTATCTAATTTTACCATAAAATCGTGCTTGCATGCTTGAAAATGATACTCATTCAGTGTCAAAGTCTCCCTAAAAGTGATCATTCTTCGGTGATTTAGTTTCCCAGAAAATGATAGTCATCTGGTCTTCAAGTTTCGCTGGAAAGGATAATTATCCAGTATCCAAGTTTCTCAAAATTATATTTATCCGATATTTAAATTCTTCTGAAATTGATAATTATCCATTGGTAAAGTTTTTTCAGAAAGCAATTATACGGTGTTCAACCTTCCCTGAAAATAATGATTTTCCAGTGTCCAAGTTTTTCTGAAAAATAATAATTGTCCCTTGGCCAAGTTTTTCAGAAAACAATAATGATCCTCTGTCCAAATTTTCTGGAAATAATAATGATCCAGTGTGCATTGTAAATAATAATAATGATATTATTTTATGATTATTTTAAAAAGATATCCAGTTTCCTTGAATCGAAATACTCGGTGAATACTACATGCATAACCACACAGTGAAATCGCTTGTAAATGATCGTGTTTTTTAGACATGGAGAATGATAAAAATACGTATTGAAATCTTGTTTTCGAGGAAATTGGTCATTAGCAAATATATCAGTGAAAAATATTAATCTCATCTGTTTTTTTTTTATTTTACAGGTAATACGTATGGTAAATGATAATAAAATCTGATGCACTCTAGAAAAAAACAAGACACTGAACTCGTATGATTATTTTCAAGCACAATGCGCAGTGATATTGCATAATGGCGTTATTATTCTGTGGCCTTTGGCGAAAGCAACATTGCCGATGCAACAAGGTCAGTAGCTAATGGCTACATCACGACAACTTGTCAACGGCAAAAACCATTGCTTGGAGAGTCCTTGGCGACACGACACGGCGAGCGGCCATGAGTATATATTATTAAATAAAGGTTGCATTTGAGTCGAATTCTAGCTAATCGTGATAAAAACGACACCTATTAAGAAGAAATGGATTTCGGACCCATTCTGGTAAAATGGTTCGTGACGCATTGTTTTCGGTCAATAATTCGTAAAAAAGTCTGCACTTCAAAATGAAGCAGAGATGACAGTCGCAAAACACGTCCCATGAAAACATTATGGAAAGGATAAACACAAATATACCCAAGTCTTAGTTATAACGCCCTGAGTTACATTTTTTTTTTTATAATCTACTGCAGTACAAAAGCATTTTTAGTTTAAGGTCCCAATGCAGTTTTCGTCATTTTTATTTAGCCTTGGTCATCCCTGGTCAAGGAAGGGTATTCAGGAGGTAGCATATACTCACGCATTTCCTGCACTCACTATCAGTTTGCGGTTTATTATTTCTCCATAATTCAAACTGAAGAACAACGCGCACACACGCTTATTATATATATATATATATATATATATATATATATATATATATATATATATATATATATATATATATATATATGTATGTATATATATAGTGTGTGTACACATAAATAAATAAATAAATAAATAAATATATATATATATATATATATATATATATATATATATATATATATATATATATATATATATATATATATATATATATATATATATTCAGTCGACGACTCTCCTGAGATACTCAAGTCATCATACATGTCAGGTTACTGACCCTTTTAATTTTGACCAGAAAAAATCATCAGCAAACCTTTAGAAGGCAGATAGAACCAGACGAAAGCAGTATCAAGCAGTTGCATGTGGGTGCAAGTGAAAGTCGAAACGCTCCTGCCCACCGGGCAAGTTTACAAGTGTTACTTAAGAAAATGAGTTCCCGTCTCATGATGACTCTTGGGGTCACGGCTCGAAAAGGTTTGGGTCAAGAAATCGTCAGATCAATTACGTGCAGCAACGGATACACGTCATATTTTCTTCCTGGAATTTTCTAATTACTTTATGTCACCGTAGCATCACGTTCAGTAAAAGTTACTCAGTGCGGGAGTCACGTGAAATCTGAAGCATCTTGGGTTGGTCAGTGTTATATGGGTGTCTTTTGGTGGACACTGTGGTTGCAATAGACTACTTTCCTTTAATGGACATTTTTTATAAGTTCTCTTGTAACCACAATGACCAAGGTGGATTTTATTGCCGTCTTCATTCCAGTAACCTCAACCTTTCCTCTCATGCTTATGGTCATTTTGGGGATAATTCAAGTCTCATTTTTTTCTAGGATACTCACTGGATAATATACATAAATTCTTACATTTTCTGAAGGCAAATGCCAGTTGGGGGTGCTTGCCGATGCCCTTTTTTTAGCGTAGGTCCAAAGAAGACCCGAAAAGAAAGGAGGAAGACATCTTGGGGAGTGGGGTGACACTCAAGAACGAAAGAAGCCAAGGACTTGAGTTGAAGGATGTCAGGAACAGTAGAAGCTGAAAGAATTCTGAAGCTGAGCAACCGGAGGAACGAATCAGTCATTCAAACTTTCGAGGTGACTAATATGCACATCTTATGAGAAAATACCAACAGTTAAATAACTCGTTAAATATCATTTCTTTGCATCCCTCACCAGCAACCGCGTTTTCTGATAAACCTGAACCGCCGGGAGACCCAACTTTAAATAAGATTGCAAATTGTGATGTGGTTGGTCGAAATGCAAATGTAAGCAATGCAAATAATACACTTACTTGAATGTAAATAAAGGCTTGCAAGCACTTGAGTTTGTTAGTTTTTAGCGCAAATATTAATCACAAATAAAATTAAAATTATTATGAAAATAGCCCATTTAGAAAAGTGGATGGTTATGGACGTTACTTCATATAGAATTAACCATTAATAATATCATCAGAATTGTGCAAGAGTAACGCGGAATTTGCATCAGAACTTTACAACAAAATAAGAAAATTTCATATGATAAAACCCAAGGTTAAACTCAGTAAGACCAAAAATTCAGTCATTCGAACCTTTTTTTTTTATCTTTTAAGCAAACAATTCAAACGAATTAAAATGACTCGGGTCGCCAGTAGCCGCTGGGACCAGTATCGGCCTCAATTTTTTAGCTACAGAGTCTGGTAACCAGTGTCCAGAACAATAAATACTGGCCCTCCGCTTCAATTAGGATGCAGATCTAAAAAGCCGGATATTCCTCTCCAGCCAATGGGCTATTTCATATCAAGGCTCATGGCTCAAGTCAGGCTGCCTTGTCGTGAAATAATAGAGCTTTTCAGTCTACACAGGAATATTATTCGCACTGAGTTCTCTCTCTCTCTCTCTCTCTCTCTCTCTCTCTCTCTCTCTCTCTGAAAATTAGCAGTGTCATCAAAAGTATTGGCAAACTTCTTTTTGAGCTGATATAAATATGAAATTATTCGTAGTTGCTGTATCTATCAGTGATAGATTAGCAAGTTTTCCTGAAAGAAACAATTGAAACAGTGTCCCTGCCTCACCCCATTAAGAAGGAATGTCCCCAGTTATCATGACAACGCAACTTTGAACCTTGTTTTCAAAGCAGGGACCGTTGGACCGTGACATTCAGTGTCTCTTTTTAGAACGAACCCGGAGACAACAAGAAAAAGGAAAAATAGGCAACGAGCCTTGTACTCCGTGTAATGTTTCAATCAGGAAACATCATACAAACTGCTTTTACGCGTCACTCTGGAAAGTAACATAATTTGGTAGATGCGCACTACCGTTATGGTAATGTTTCGCGAATAATACAATATCCGAGTCATGGAAAGCATCCCGCTGTAATCTGAGACTAATTTTTGAGGTCTGACCTTGACCATAGATCCTTTATTGCGTGTGTCCACCGCTTCCTATTCATTTGACATATTTATAGCTGACTAATATAAAATTCGAGATCTTGGCCCTGACTTTAACTTTTAACCTTTAAAGTTCCAATTGGTAAGATTATTATGGCATTGCCATTATAATCAGTCAGCGCGGAAGGCCTGTGACAAGTCTGTAGCCGGTTCAGATGTTTGTTAAATCCTCGAAAAACTTTGTTGTTTATATTGTTTTGGGTTCCATGGCTAATATATTAGCCAAATTTCACCAAGATCTGCCTACTTGTTTTTGAGATATCATACCAACCTCTCTCTCTCTCTCTCTCTCTCTCTCTCTCTCTCTCTCTCTCTCTCTCTCTCTCACACACACACACGCGCGCGCGCTAAGCAATACCACCGTCCTTCCAACCTCGTTGTTAGAGGCACAAATGATAAGCCAAAGCTAAAAAAAAAAAAAAAGACAATAGCAAAAGCAAATTTGAAATTTAAAGGCATATTTATGTCTCTCTGTGCCAAGTTCTGATCAGATTGACTACAAAATATTCTCCTCAGCCATGCAACCGTAGATCTGGTAAGAACTTGCATGCTATAAATGGCCTGAAGGTGAGTATACGAATGGCCTTGGATTTCCTGTCTAATATCCTGCTTCGATTGCGAAAGGTGTGGACACACTGCTGGCAAAAAGACGTTTAAAACTGGCTTTAGATAATTGTAGGATACAGAATTGTTCTAAAAACAACGCTCATACTATGCTAGCGATCTCAAGATTTTTAGCAGATATGGGCTACAAGTATCGAATTTTAGCTGTCAAGAAATCTGGAACTTTCATAAGTTTACCTTTAGCAATAGAGAACAATGATCTTTTGCGGAAATCGAAAATTGTTAATTTGCACTTAAAATAAATATAGTTATCAACAGAAAATGCACTGTAACAGCTAGGCATAAGGAAGCCGTTGCATTGCACTGCAAGTCACCATAATCTTTGTTTACACCTGGAAATTAAAAGGAAAGAAGTGCAACAGACAAACTGGAACGTACTTTGCGCGCCAAGATTACCTTCATAGATTGTAGTTCATGGTTTTGCGAACTGTTTGCTTTGCCTAAGAAAAAATAAATGAATACCAAACCCAGCATTTCTGAGGGTCATAAAGACTCGAGCTGGTTTCATAAAAGTTGTGGTGTTTCTCAGCTCTTGGCGATTACGTG
>NC_089789.1:26498605-26511105 GCF_040412425.1 Macrobrachium rosenbergii
TAATTATATTGTAGGCTATTTGAGAAAAACAATTACTCGCGGTCCCTGAAATGGATAGCAGCAGGCAACAGCATTAGGCGCCTGAGATAGTGCAACATATACTCCATTCAACAAGTAAAATATCTAACAAGAATTCAGTAAGTAAAGCAATAAGTAAAACAATTACAAGAAGAGATGCTGAGCCACCCAGCTACCCGGGGAAATGGATAAGGGCAAGGATTATTTGAGTGAAACATGATGCAGCAAGGAAAAAAATACGATAGCAAGTTTATTTGGTCCAAGAATGAAAGAGAATGAAAATGGAAGATAGTTTCAGGGAGAGTCTGAGTAAGTGCCGTAGTAGCTCTGAAAAAAGGGAACGGCGGATGTCCTAGGGGATTTGAATGCAAATGTGTGAGATAAGAGAGTAATGATACTTGGTTGGGACAGAGTGCTGCAAGCAAAAGAAAAGGCAGTATCGTGTGGACATGTATGAGAAAAGGGTCTTGAGCTTTGGTAATGTGTTGTTCAAAAATAAGAAAAAGTTTTCTAAACTGTTTTTGTATAGATAGGATGGAAGTAAGTTGACAGATATCACGGTACGAATGAAAGTGACCACTGGACATGGCTGAAGCAACATGCAAAGAAGGGGTTATTTTAATTGGACAGGAAAGTTTCACATTATGACTACGAATGTAATTCAAAAAAGTGAGTTTGATAAGAAAGACGAGAGGATACCCTTAAGGAGAGGGTAGTTGGTATTAGGGTAGGATGCTAAAGTAGAACAATTGCACCGTAAGTGTAACGAAATAAGTGCTCGGTGTGTGAGTGGCAAGGAGCTTTGTGAAGATGAGAAGAAGATCGTTTGAAGTGCAGTTGCAGGCAGATAATGGAATCATGTAGAGGCTGTATAGGAGGATGAACGAGTTAGTCAAGGAGAGAATGAATGAGGTAAACATAGGAGTGAACGGAGATCATTATTATATGATTGACTAAATTTTGTGTCATGTTCTTTAGGGAGAAAAGAAGTACTGGAGAAAGCAGATGCAGAGATAGAGGTTAATAACGTTTTAGATCTTAGAACAGAATACAAAAATGAACAGATGCTCTCTGAAGAGATTGTAATGCTGTGCTTAAAGAGTTGCCGAGAGTAGAAGAAGGAAAAGAGGTCTGAATGATATAAAAGAGGAAAGGGTAGACCTAAATTTAAGATTGCTTCTCCAGTAGCCAATCATAGGGAATTTATTTAACGTTGCTATTTTTCCCTTTATATCAAAGAATCTTCTGTTGATTGCTGGTGAAGTGCAAATGAGGGGATTAGCGTAAAGGAATGTGGTTACTTTGAAGGGCGAAGGGGTTAGTTCGGAAAAAAGTTTACGGTTCGTCTAACTTCTTCCCGTTTTTGTTTATGAGGCGGAGTCGAATGTCTAACCAAAGTACTGAGTCAGAGTACTGAGCAAGATCACGTAGGAGCAGTTTAGGTCTAGAGTTCTGTTGTAAAGAGTACAGAGAGAGATCACGTAGGAGCAGATTAGGTCTAGAGTTCTGCTGTAAAGAGTACAGAGAGAGATCACGTAGGAGCAGTTTAGGTCTAGAGTTCTGTTGTAAAGAGTACAGAGAGAGATCACGTAGGAACAGTTTATGTCTAGAGTTCTGTTGTAAAGAGTACAGAGAGAGATCACGTAGGAGCAATTTAGGTCTAGAGTTCTGTTGTAAAGAGCAGAGAGAGAGAGAGAGAGAGAGAGAGAGAGAGAGAGAGAGAGAGAGAGAGAGAGAGAGAGAGAGAGAGTTAGATTTCGGAACGGTCAGTTGTTTCATTGTTATGTCATTTTTGTAGGGGTACTCCATTAGTACTATTTTTGATAATCTCATTTCATCCATCTCTTGTGAATGAGACAGAAAAGAAACCGATGCTGCTAATATAAACGGTTTGGGCATCATTTGTGGCGTCAAAAAAATTGGAAGTGTGATAAGCTGCCGTGAAAAGGTTGGCGAGAGTGAACGGATGGACCAGAGTGCTAAGAGGTGATTTGGCCTCTTGGAAAAAAGGATGAAGAATGATAGGTTAGTGAAGGATGTGTATACGGTGGAATTTTTGGAATTTAGGGGAGGACTGACCGAAAAAATTTTGGCTATTATAAGTGACAGCAGTTTTGAAATGGCAGGGTAATAGGATCCAGTATGCGCGAGAGTGTGCATGAAAAGGGGTAAGTACAGGACGCTATTGATGAGCCTTCTTTGTAGGTACTAGAAAGGATTGATGCACTACAGGTCTTATTCTTGTTCGACAAGTAAGAACTGATCATGGTAGTGGCTGTTTTTACGTTCATCTCTAGAGCGTTCTGTTTCAGAAGCAACGGCTTGGTAAATGAAAATACACACACTTACACACACTCACATGCATATGATATATATATATATATATATATATATATATATATATATATATATATATATATATATATATATATATATATATATATACTGTATATTTATATATATATGAATTATATATATATATATATATACATATATATATATATATATATATATATATATATATATATATATATATATATATATATATATATATATATATATATATATATATATATATATATATATATATATATATATTTATATATATATATAATATATATATATATTTACATATATATAATTTATATATATATATATATATATATATATATATATATATATATATGATATATAATATATATATATATATATATTGCTTTCCAAGAACAGCATTTCAAATGTCACTCTCATCATTTACTTTTTTGACCACCGAGCCATGAAAGTTCTTTTGAACGTAATTTCCACAAAATTAGCTGCAGCACACGCTAACTCAAAAGGTTCACAAGCAGTGCATCGGCACACCCATCTCCGCAAATAAGAACTGCTTCACTCAAGTTTATCTCGCATGCTCTCTCTTCCATTCCAACACCTCTTCTTCCTCCCTACCTACTGTATCCTCCCTCTTAGAGCTCCCGAGCTATAAGTACATTTTGTCTGTCTAATTTCAACAATTCTATCCTCATGTCCAGACCCCTTGAAAACTTTTAGATCAACTTACTAGCTGCCATAACATTCTTCGTTCGCATTTCTACGTTTGCGACTATTTCAACGCTTTCTACACCATATATAGTGCAAGCTGGTTTTTTTCTCTCATCCCCATTCGTCCTACACAATTCTTTTCGACTAATGAAAGTTAGTCAGCAATTTCCTTAAAATTTCTGTTGCTGCCAAAGATACTCCTTGTCTCTTCCAAATCTGTTACGAAGATGTTGCGGCCTTCCTTGCTTCATCTTCCTGCGATATTTTTGTTCTCTCATTCTACCATCATCCATAACATTTATGCTCAAATACTCATAATAATCAAGTACACAAACATTCACTACTCCATCTTCCTGGTTTCTATATACCTTCAAAACAGCTCACTCACTAACACTTAACTTTCAGCTTCTCTTTATTGCAAGAAACAAACTTATCACCTGCCGACTATGTCCACCCAATTAAGCATTCATTACAGTTGTTGTTATGCCACAATTGTTCATCTGCATCTCCTGCCCTTGCACTGACTACTCTTATTTCTTCACCTGTATATTAATATTAAGCAGCCATGTAGGTCTAACACGACCTTACATTAGACACACTTTTACATAGCCTACGATGTAATTTCAATATATCACAAAAATACCTATTGCTTGCAACAAATTACATTGTATGCTATATATCCTTAACACTTTCCAGTTCTTTTATAACGAACATTTGAACCTTACAGACCCTTCCTAAGACTCATTTTTGAGTCTGGAAACGTTCCCCACGACTCATTTTTGAATTTGGAAACGTTCCCCACGACTCATTTTTGTGTCTGGAAAGGTTCCCCACGTCTCATTTTTTGAGTCTGGAAATGTTCCTTACGACTCATTTTTTAATCTGGAAACCTTCCCCACGACTCAATTTTGAGTCTGGAAACGTTCCCTACGACTCATTTTTGAGTCTGGAAATGTTCCCTACGACTTATTTTTTTGAGTCTGGAAATAATTCTCATTTAACGCAGCATCTACCATGGGACAAAGGTCTCATGGTGATGGACAAAGCAGGCGAAGATGACAATGAAATGACTGAGAATGTGGAACCTCTTCCGAAAACCTACCGTGCAATCGTCAGCCCTTCTAAGTGCTGTGCTACCTCCTCGTAGAATGAGCTCCAGAATCGGTACCCTTCATTCTGTTTTTTTCTTCTTCTTTTTTTTTCTACTGTGGATGGCAACCCAAACCAGTCTGCACTTTGGCATTTGGGTACGGCCCGTCTGGCGTATTTTGCATCAGGGGCATCCTTCATCTACCCAAAACTGTAAAGTCATCGCTTCTAAGGTTAATGAGGAGCAATTAGAAAAATAGTTGCCTCTTAAGTAAATTTAGAACGTGAATAAAGGTTTCAGCATTGCATGCAATGGAAAATAATCATGGATGAGTATTCTGGACGTCGATTTGGAATGTAAAAATCCATCAAATGTGGAATCTTAACATTCTAGCAAGTGAAGAAGGGACCTTGAATTTTGGTCACAAAAACTAGTGTGGCTAACAAACCTGATCCAGCTGGTTGTTATCTTAATACGCACACGCAAAATTTAAAAAAAATAAATAAATAAATAAAAACTACTCCTCCTTCTGCCATCCTTTATATAATCAGCAAAGATATGTTTTTGTGCTGAGCCGAGCTAAAAGAAATACGCAAACTACGTTCATTAAATCCCCCAACTGTAAGAATTAATGTTTAACTATGAGTATATATAACACTTCCCTATTGTATCAGTATCTTTTCATCAAAGGGGTTTGTTTTATGTAAAAGTGGAAAACTGAATATGGCATGTTGACAGTGGTCCAATAAAACTCCAGGGCTTGAGTTGAATCACTTCGAACGCATCATAAGGTCATCCTGTGGCTCAGTTTTCTTTTACTGGACAGAAATTGCCAAATCCCAGTGATGCCTTGACTTGACACAAGGCCATTTTCTCTGTCCTCAGTCATCAGAGCATCTGTAGGCCATAGAGTTTGTTAATCATCCAGCAGATGGCACCAGTCTTTAGTATTAACCCGGTATGTATTCACCTTTGTCGTCACCTATTCCGAGGTGCTAGTACTAAACATGGCGGATGCTTCTTGGGAAACCGTGTTTAGTACTAACTCCTCGGGGATCAAAGTATTGTATACAGCCATTTCTATATTGTGTGGTCGACAAATTATATTAATAAACGATATCTTCGTGCGGCCGTCTACTTTACTTAGCATGAGTTTCCCATGGATTTTGACAAAGGTATACATACCTGGTTAATACCCCAATCGTTTTGGTACGCTGACATCTGGAGACTGCTCTTTCTATTTATTTTTCATAATTATACCTGGTAGTCAAGATGGACCAATATTTCAAACAAGTGTTCACATTTTCAACATCATAGATGCTTCGGTATTTTTACTCAGTGCAATGATCCCATTAAGGAGATGGAATGTTGATAGCCTTACATCCCATTTGGATGCCCAGTTTATTTGGTTCCGAGCACAGAACCTGAACTACGCCCTGCAAATGGTGTTTGCGGAAAGATCAAGAGGGTGTTATTCTTATAATTAGATACATTCTTTTGCCCAATGGACAGCTAGCCGAGAAAAGAGGCCATTAGACATTAGTCTACATGTTAAAGTTTACCAAGTGGAAATTTTTAATCAAACAATTGTTGTAGGTATAAGAAAATAGTTAAAAAATAGCTATTATAATTCGAAAAGTAATTATACTTCTTGAAAATTAGTATAGTCCTTGAAGGCCAACTTGATCAAGGAAAAGCTACACCTGATCTGACATTCTGCTCAAGTGCTTTATCAGGATAGTAGTTGACGATGAATTCTATATTAAGTCTATAACACTTGTACATAAAACATACAACAGGGAGTCGAAAAATGATACAAAGACTAACAAGCGCAGATTTTAAAAGGGAAATTACTATAAATACTTCATTACAGAATGCTGGTTAATAAAATGACACCGAGAGCATTAAATATAAAGATATGAACGAAGTCTCAGGTATGTCCAGTGTCTGCAGTTTCACTGAACCCTTAACCTCCATGGTACAAGGGAAAAAAAAAAATGTGGCAAAACCGGGTTTGGATGGCAGCCGAAATGCAGGTGGGAAGCCCACTACGTGCTGGAAAGAGTATCTATTAGTGTTAAGAACCGGAAGGGGCAGGAGCTGTTACACGAAGTTAAAGTTAAGTAGACCTTAGGTTAACTAGGCCACTGAGCTGATTAACAGCTCTCCTATGGCTAGCCCGAAGAATTAGATTTATTTTACGTGACTAAGAACCAACTGGTTACCTAGCAACGGGACCTACAGCTTATTGTGGAATCCGAACCACATTGTAAGGAGAAATGAATTTCTATCACCAGAAATAAATTCCTCTGATTCTTCATTGGCCGGTCGGAGAATCGAACGCGGGCCCAGCAGGGTGCTAGCTGAGAACGATACCAACCCGTCCAATGAGGAACTTATGTTACATGAAGTGCTGCTGAAATTCTCATCAGGCGGAGAATGCCAACTGAAACATATCTTCAAATGACATTGGTTTTCCTTTAATTGATGTCTCCAGTACTTATTAGTTATGTTTATCTTGACAAAGCAAACAATAATTGATTGTATAAGTTAAGTATACCTTAGTTTTACCAGACCACTGAGCTGATTACCAGCTCTCCTAGGGCTGGCCCGAAGGATTAGACTTATTTTACGTGGCTAAGAACCAACTGGTTACTTAGCAACGGGACCTACAGCTTATTGTGGAATCCGAACCACATTATAGGGAGAAATGAATTTCTATCACCAGAAATAAATTCCTCTAACTCTTCATCAGCCGGCCGGGGAATCGAACTCCGGTCCAGCGAGTGCCAGTCTGCAGCTCTACCGACTCGACCAACGAAGAGCTAATTGATTGCATAGAATGAGATGGTTAATGCTATCTCGGTGCATCAGAAGAATGCAGCAGCCGCATAGAAGTATCTTTCATCTGCTTCAGATTCATTAAATGTGAAAGATGTCATTTCTGCGTCTGATATGTACCCCAGTTATTCAAAGGTCCAAAGTGTGCTTACATTATTAGTTGATGCTTCTTTACCTATAAAAAAAAAAGGCAGAAATGCTGATAACAAGAATAATTATAATGTTTAAAATGTGCTTAAAAATTATGAATTGAATATAGAATTTAGGCCAAAGGACAAGCACTGGGATCTACGAGGTCATTCAGCGCTGAAAGGGAAAATGGCAGTAAAAGGTTTGAAAAGGAGGTACAGTAAAAGGAACGAAAGGTGTTGCAGCTACGGCATTAAAGAGGGAGTCAAGTAATGGAAGACAGTGCACCTCATGAGGTGCACTAACGGCACGAACCCCCTAAGGGGCTTAAAAATTATCAAGGAAAATTATACACAAGATCTACCTTTTACAGTTTGGAAGCAAACACAGCTACTCAGTGTGGTAACTGTTACCTTTGGAAAAACACAGCTACTCAGTGATCTAACTGTTACCTTTGGAAGCAAACACAGCTACTCAGAGTGGTAACTTAATGTAACTAAAAATTTGCCTACGTTAACCACAGAGGCAAACTTCGTTAAACTCACTTAATTAAACTGAGAAGGGCTGCCCAAACACTCCGACGAACAATATGCGAATGACTGAGAAGAATTTAATTAGCCAAATCGCGCTTCTCATTGCTAAAGATTTTTGTGAGTCAGTGGGAAGCCCCTTCATCAGGCATGTAATGACCATGGCAAAACGGGGTGCTAGATGGGCTGAAAAACAAGTTTGTTGTCCCGATGCCTTTAGGCCTGTTCTAAAACTGGTATGAGGTGCAGCAGACCTTGAAAGTGCTAAGTTTTTGTTTTTCTTTTCACCCGAAACGAGGCAATTCCAGAGACCGTGGGACATCCTGTAGACTTGATTCCTTTTAGGCTCTGTTCCCTCTCTCTTCTGAGGTCAGACTTATGATTTTACTCTGAGCAATTTCTTTCATTCTAACCGGCTTGCGCCCGAGATGTCGTTAAGTCACTCAGTAATGTGTAACTGATTATATACTATATTTTGATCAATGAATAAATCCTACGTTGAAACTGCTAGTATCTCATGAAACAGTCTGTCGTTGCAAGGAAAACGGACGTATTTCATATCAATATGCATTCTCTTCAACCAGCTTTAAAAACATCGCCTTCACTGAGTTTATATCAAAATGGATTTGTGCCTCCTAGAAAACCAGCAGTAAATAGGAACTATAATTGCTGACCGAATATTTTGCTCGTTTTTACGAATAGTGCACCCATGTGTTAATCATTGTCCCTTATTGCTTATCAGTGAAAACTGATTATCACGCTCAGTTACCTTGATCACATTTACAGACCCATTTTCTGCATTTCCTTTCTGACTTGAATATATATCAATTCAACTTCATTGCAACCAAATAATGATCAGATATACTTCCAACCGCTCCTGTTCTCCCCATTACATCCATCAACGCCTTTTCTAACCATTTTCTTTTTCCCAGGTATAATTGTGAATATTTTCCTTCGGAGATCAGGTATCGCCAACAATCAAGCCCCTTTGGAACCATTTCCGCTGGTCTCTCTCCACTATCTCTAACTGCATGGAATCACATACCTACCAAAACTGTCATCACTTTCTCTGACACCTTTCTTTGCACTTAAATCACCTAGCATGACCACCCTCTCATATTCTCAGAACCAACCCAGCCACAATCTCCTTCACACTCATTATTTTCTATTTTAGGACTATGCACTTTCACTAGAATTAACCCTTTCTCCTGTTTCAGTCTTATCCATAGAACCCTTCGACCCTCAGTTTTTTTTTTTTATTTAGTGTTTCATTCGTCCTATAGCATTCTTGACACTATAATAATTGCTACAACTGCTCTGTCTAGACTTATTTTGATGACTCAAGACACAATAACTCTTTATCCATTCGATTCTTACACACACACACACACACACACACAATGCACCTTAGACAAACAGAAAAACATACACTTACAATCATACACAGACACACAAGCCCATATATATATGTATGTATGCATGTATGTATATATGTATGCGTGTATATACACACGCACATACACGCATTCCGCCATTCGCCTAATCTTCTTAGGAGGGGACTGGCTTTAGGAGCGTACAGCCCGTTTCACAACAAGTCTCTATGGACTAGGTTGCTAGCCAAGGGACCCTCTTTCTTGACTTTAGCCATGCTATTTTTTTTTTTCTTATAGTACTTGTTTTTATCTGCGTGGGCTTCTGGGCAGAATTTGACAAGCATTATATATATATATATATATATATATATATATATATATATATATATATATATATATATATATATATATATATATATATATATATATATATATATATATATTATATATATATATATATATATATATATATATATATATATATATATATATATATATATATATATATATATATATATATATATATATATATATATATATATATATATATATGTGTGTGTGTGTGCATGTGTATGTTTTTCTGTCTGAATGTTTAATTTTTATCTCTATGATTGTTCATCACTGGCACTTTTAATATTTATTAATACTTGCTGAACATCCGAAGATTATTATAATCACATAGTACCCATGCGTCCTCGGAGGCAGTAAACGCATGCACTAGGTAAGGTTATTTAGAATCGATGGCCTTCCCTCGGTGACCCAACGAGAAAATCTTTCATTTCCCGACAAAACAGCTCCCAAGCACTTCCTTTCTAAATTCCCTCTCCATAATGAAGTTTTTTTATCTTCAAGCGACGCGGTTTTTGCAATTCAATTATTCCTCCCAGATTCGCCTGTCATCTTGGGCATTGGCCATTCTGCGAGGTGAGACTGCAGAAAGGTTCTAGTCGGGATGCACAAAAACTCGAACACTGGCACATGACCACCTGACATGGGAAGATCTGATGAGTCACGCCCGGAAACAAACTTCCCAGTTTTATCAGATCGTAACTCGACTCATCTGAGCAAGCCAAAATTTGCTAAACGAACGGTCAACAGTTTGTCAAGAACGACAGTGTGGCAAAGCACCTAAAAAAAAAAAAAAAAAGGCCGTTGAATGGATAAACTATCTTGAAGCCCTGGTCTAAATGACGCTGAGGGCCTTCAATTATTTTTTTTGCGTGTGTGTTATCAGATTGTGCCAAGGATTCAGTTGTAAGTTAAACATGACTTGGAAATTCATCGTTTACAGTCCTTACTAAATATTATAGCGCGCCCAAAATTAACCCTATGCATATACTGAAGCGTGTTTGAAGTTTAGGATAGCTTCTGTTATACATTTATTTCAAAGGCCAAATGTAAATTCTCTCTAGTGACCCACAGTAATTTTATAATAATCGTATTTCATACTCAGCTGGCATAATGTAGCGTTATCGAACTGAAAAGCTTGGAAGTTTGTGACCTTATTAACAACGAAAAAACTATAGTAGATACATAGCCAGACGATGGGTATTGTATTTGCAGTATGCTTCACAAGCTATGGAAGCCTGTGGTTTTACCAACAAATAAATATTGTACATGCGTATATACCGACACATCATGTTCAGTCATGTAGGCCTATTAGAAAACATAATCTCCACAAAATAACTAAGCTTTACGTAACCATCAATTGTACACACATTCTCAGACGTACTCGGTTTCATATTCTCTCTCTCTCTCTCTTCTAGACACGCAACAAGACGTCTAGCGTTTCAAGGTCTAATTTTCATTCATTGAGAAGGAAACGCTCCTCGGATTCCCAGAGCGCGAGGTAAGTACGGCCTGGTAAAGAGGTTGTCTCAAGGTTGCGGCAAGGAATGAAATGAAAAGTGTCGGGACCGAGAGCAGGCGGACTTCGGACTTCCCGTTTTCGCTATATATGAGCAATGTCATGCGTACGATCGTTGTCCTTTTAGGGCCAGGGACTTGTTTCAAGCGTACTTATCTTAAAAGGTTGCGGTTTGGCATTGGCATGATAAATATTAAACTATTTCTTCAGTAAGATATTTGAATGTTTCTTATATATCATGAACTTCCCGAATTGTATCGATAATGTACCAGCACGAGCACACCAAAGACGACCTTGTATCAAGCAGTGTACTCAGATCAAACACAAACAACGATGAACTTTCAATAATTATGGTTAATCTCATTAGTACAGCCCAGACTACACTTAGATTTGAGCAAACAAACTGTTCAGATCACAAGATTTCTTATCGTTCAAACTTTATTCTATGTACAGTTGCAATGCATGCATACAAAAAAAACTTTATGATGATAACAAGTTGAAAAATAAACTTTAATATTGTTTGCCGCTAGAACATGAACCACAGAACAATTCAGCTCAGCCTAAGCAACTGATTCGCCAGATATTTTATTTTACTGGCCTTCTTTTCATTACACATTCATTCTACTTCAGTCAAAATTACTTTTTACTGTAACCTTTATCTATCTATTCTATCTAAGTATCGTTCCAGTGCCCAACAATAAAAAAAGATATATGTATGTCTATGCTAGACATCTAAGGATGACGTGAATTGAATAGGATTTCAGACTTTTGTTCGACAAGTTATTTGGCTAAATAGTCCCGAAAGTGGCCAGTCACTGAGCTATTATAATGATTTGTATACTTAAGAAAAAAATTATATAAATATGTTGAGTATCCTGACAAGAAAACCACAATACCATTGCTATTATGCCACGTATTAACTGAAATTTCCCGCCTTCCAGCCTGTACTGCAGTCTGCAGTGGCTATTCCATTCACCTCCCCTAGGCCGCAGGCAGCCTCATAGACAACAATATTTCACGCTATTTCGAACATTAACTTACCCATGCAATTTACATTTAAGAAATCATCAATATGCCTTTAATTCGCAATCGCATATGTGGATGTCCTTTTTTTTATGTACAATGAGATAAAGAAAATATTATTTGAAGGCCATCGTTCTTTTGCGTTTTACCGGAGTAAACTATTTGTTACAAATTCGTCATCCATGTGTTGGTATTGTTATATCATCGATATCTATCGGCATGTTTCTCTAAATCGGAATCATTGATTTCAGCCAATCACGAGTCAGCTATGCGTATGCCACGTCTACCTAAACCATACGTTAGCGAATGGGCGGATGGAGTGAAACAAACTACTGCCACGCGCATTGCCACGTCAACCTAAAACCTACGTTGGTGATTGGACAGATGGAATTGAAGTAGACTATAATGTCTTTAAAACAAAAATGTCCCTTCTAGTTCACTACTAAAGATGGTCATGATTTTCCCTTGTTGTAACTTAAATCTTAGTTTAAATTACGTTCAGTTCCCTTACAGAAACCATCACTCTCAGTTAATTTCCAGCAACGTATGTGACTCACCTTCGGTGTCAACCAGGCCTTAACACCGTCCCG
>NC_089789.1:26516105-26718605 GCF_040412425.1 Macrobrachium rosenbergii
AGTAAATAGATAGATATACCTCGGTACAGCCAATGAGAATATTAATTGCTATGTTGGCTATAATGTCGTGCTCTTATGGCGTCTGATTCTCACATCTCCGAAGGATCTCTTCAGTGGCAGTGACCCTGTCAGTCTTAACGGCAGATAACTCCTAATTGATCAATCAGCCGGAAACGTTTGTTGCTTAGCAATGTCAAGGTTGCTCGTTGCGCCAGAAAAAAAAAATCGTAAATAGCAAAAATGGACCGCGTTACATATACTCACTCGAATTTTTCTTCGTCGGGTGCCTGCCGACTTAGAAATACGCTTGTCTCAGTAACGTAAAATTTCTAAGTAGTTCACTACGGTGACGTCATGGAAAAATTTATATGCAAAATACTATCTACTTATATATACTTCCCTTCCTTAACGACTTGTCAGGTAATATTTTGAAATAAAAATAGCGAGAAGGTGTATTTAGCAAAGGAGACAAGAATGAATTAAAACTGAGACCAAGAATTATATAAAAATTACCTGACAAGTCTCAGGAAGAGTGAAGCTCAACAGTTTTCTACTAAAATGAAGCGAATGAAGAGTAGATCTACTTTACTTCTCAAGCAAGCGAAGGGACAAATCACTCGTTCACAGAAGCTAGACGCACACTGAGCTTCTTCTTGTGGGGAATTCTCGCCAAGTGACCACTGACCTTCAGGTAGACGGGGCGGGCTGGAAAGATTAAGTATGCGCCTATAAGAAACAGGAAGGACTGAGGAAGTATGACGTCACATTTCCTTATAATCCTAATGCACTTTCTTTTTTTAGAACTAATACGCTTTACTTCACGATTTCCGCAGATAACTGCATAAAAGAAAGAGAGAGTGGGGAGAAAGGTAGGGGAAACCCCGGCTAAGTTGAGATATAGGAAAACTAGCTCGCTGTTGCTTAACTTTTACTTTTGCCGAAGCGTTTGAAACTTTGCTCAGCTCTCACTTTCTAAGGAACCTTGAATCCAACTCTCTTCTTTCGGATAACCAGAATGCCTTCCGTGAGACAGGATCTGTTGGTGACCTTCTTTCCGGTCTCGGTGACGTGCGGCCATCTTCCCTGCGGGTCTTCGGAGAATTATTTGTCATCGCGGCTTCATGATACCTCTAAGGCATTTGACCGAGGCTGGCATAAGGCTCAGCTGTCCATACTTCCTGGTTACGGGTCCCTTCCTCGTCTCTCGTATTTTCTTTTCCGTCTTCCCCACCCACCCTTTATCAATGACCTTCTAGAGCCCACCTCTTCTCCCATTTATGTTTTTGTCGATGATTCAACCGCCCACATTTCTTTACATTCACTTCCGGTTCATCTTTTGTCGTTTGCTTTCAACATTAAACTGTTCTCCCGATGTTTAGAAAGTCATCCCTAGGTCTAGACCAAAGTTGATGCCCCCAAGACGCAGTTTCTACTTTTCTCCGTCTGCTCTCCTAATTATGCTTTCCATATTTTGGCTATTCGTATTATTTCAGATTACTCAATCAGCATCTGAGAAACTTCGGTATATTATTTACATACCTAAAGCTCTTTTCCTCGCTACTACTGTTAAAGTTTCGTGCTGAATTTCATGCTCTTGTTTGGCTCATATATGGCGATTTATCGTTTGTGTCCCTCATTGATAAGATTGATCTAGAGCAGTTCAGTCACACTCACTCCTTATTCCTCCTCTCTCTCTCTTCTATAGGCTGATGATTCCCGTAACAGCACTTAAGCCACCTCCTCCCACATTTAACAAAGACTTTTTTCACTTCTTCTCCCAGGCTCTGGAATTCTCCTCATGATTCTGTTTTTTCTCAGACTCATAAACTTCCTTTTTTAGTAGGCATATGCACTGCTTCCTTGTGGTTTAGCCACACCCACTTTCTCTTTCCTGTACCTCTTTCTCTTTCGGGTCTGAGCTACAAAAGAGCATTTGGGGTTGCCGTTGCCATCGGCCGTTGCAATTACATTGAGTAATTCTTAAGAGCAAGTCATATCCGAAGGTGCTTTCTCCAAATGTCTGCAGGTGAGTGAGTGAACAGTTTGCTGTTTATCTCAACTCAATAAGGACATTTTCTCCGGAATAAGACAAAAGTGCAATGAATGGACAATTAAGTCGTAAACCGACAAAATATTGAATAAATTACTAAATTAAATTAGTCATTGGCAGACGACATGGCAGTAACATAACAAAAGTATTTTATGAAAAGATACTGTATAATCAAACAATTCAGTTTTCTTTTTACAAGACAGATTTGCTAGCAAATTTAAACATAGCCGTCGTGCCGGAACCCAAATAAAGACAAAAGAAGCAATACTGCAAACTGGGATTAAGTGAAGTGGTCACTGAAACAAATTAAAACTAGATCTAAAAGAATCAAGATTTAGCCATTAGTAAAGCATAGCAGACCCACATTAATATCTGATGGACGTATGACATTCACCCTACTGCCATCTATCGAATGATGTAATGAATGTGCTGTTTACCCAAATGTCGACTGCCAACTGATGGGAATATGTCTTCTAGACCTACCTGCAAACTGATGTATGCATGTCCTATTTGCCCGGCAATGACCACAGCCGTGGTAAACATCGCTGTGTACCCAACCGAAGATTCATTAAATGTAAAACCAAAAGGCCCGCAGGAGAAAAAAAAAAAACTTATCGACGTCCACTGCGTGTTACTCGAACCAGATCAAGACCATCAAATGAACTTGAAGCCATAGACACGTGTCATTAGTGCTATTTCACTCCACCCAAGTCTAGAGGTTGACCTTATGATAAAATTTTAGCATCGTCAACCTCTCTGCAGAGTAAGACTGGTACAAACCAGAAAATGTTGGATAATACTAAATCCACTCTGCCAAAGGTAACATACCTCTGCCAAGGAGACCGGAAACTACCCTTTCTCACCTGGCAATTGACCACAAAACGTGTGGCGCATGTACCTCGGATGGTCTTGCCAAATCTGTAAGGTCTAGTGAAAGTTGTCAAACGTTTTCAATCTGTATCCTATCGTCAACGGTTAGCGTGCCTGACCATCGTAAGCCAGGTGGTGAGAGACTTCACACGTCTTCTTCCGTGTTTCACTCTTGCAGCGTTGCCAGATTATAATTTGCCAAATTCAGCAGACTCCACCACATTATTAGCCGTATAATGTACCTTCTCATGTGACTGCAACTTTTATCGTTCTTGGATAATTCTGTAAGTTATTCTGTTGGAGCAATTCTTGCTAAAAGTTGCTTGTGCATCCATCATACGTTACAGTGGGGTTTCATTCCATATATAAATTTAGATATTTACTCCCTTTGGAAAGGGTATGACAGCATTTCTAATGTGAAGAAAGGTGGAAGAAGATTTATGTTATCTGATATTTTTGTGAGAGCTTCAATTTAAAGCGAAATGACAGCCTTCATCCTAGAGACAGGATGGAATTGCATCATAGAACTTCTGTAGGAAAATAAACGGCAACATTTTAGCCGTTAAAGTTTAAGGATAGCAACTACACTACAACCTAAATTTACCAAAGTCTCAAATCTGCCTTTAGTGTAGGAATGACAGCTCTGTGGCATTAATGGTAAAATATCCAACTCAATCGAATTTGTTATGCAAACTTCCGTCACTAATTATAGCCAAGACAAAGAAAAACAAAACACATAATATATATATATATATATATATATATATATATATATATATATATATATATATACTGTATATATATATATATATATATATATATATATATATATATATATATATATATATATAAATTTAGCGTTAAACTCTTTCCGTTAGTAGGGGACGGCTCAAGATAAAAACAAGACAACAATCATTGTCACGTGCAATCCTTATTAGTAGAATCAAAGAGGGACAGCCGTGCATAAACCTCCCCCCTCCCAACCCTCAGGATCACCCTCTTCAGATGCTTGCGCGGAGGGCTCATCACCATTAGCACGTCAACCCTTCAACGCTCACTACCCCATATTACAACTCTCTTGAATGTCTTATCGCTATTTCAGTATAGTCCTCTGTTCCATAGCCTTCGACAAATCTCTCCACAATTCTCTCACGAGATCGCCGAATCACACAAAGCTATTTTTTTTCTAAATCTATCATTCACCAGTCTTTCCACGTGACGAAACCAGGTTAGAATATTCTCATTTAGGCCTATCTTTTAAACTACGCAACTCATCTTTGTATCTTTGTTGTATCCATACATTTCTTACTCTGTATATCATTTGCAAAGAATTCATCTCAAGAGCTTCCATAATTTTCCTCGTGAATTCACATTCGACGCAACACTTCACTTTCATAAAAGGAAGAAGACTCTGCAGCCACTTCGCACATCACAATTTTTGCATCCTGGACCCTGCTTTCTTTCTTGCTTCGTCTGCTCACTGAATCACCTCTCCTCTCTTTCATTGCCTTTCAATGACTACCAGATAACTGTAAGAATCAGTCACTTCTAATCTTCCACCAGCCGTGCCACAGTATACTGTCCTGTCTCCTTGGCTTCTATTTGTATTGAAAACTTTAGCTTCGCTAACATTCATTATTAGTTGGCTTCGCTTCCAAATACTTTCAAACTTCCACCTGTCATTGAAATTGTTCCTCACTATTTGCGTATTTTTCTAAATTATCTACAAACATGAGCCATCCCACAACTCATCTACGGGTATTGTTCTCTACATCTCACGCTCCACATAGTTACACATTCAATATAAATCTCAGCCATAACCTTTTGCCAGGTCTATGTATGCCTAAACTTTTCACAGAACTGTTTAACTACTCTGTAACAAACACTTGCTCTACATACACTCCACTTTGGCTAGGCCCTCGCTGCTCTTTCACTGAGCTGATTAACAGTTCTCCTAGGGCTGGCCCGAAGGATTAGACTTATTTTACGTGGCTAAGAACCAATTGGTTACTTAGCAACGGGACCTACAGCTTATTGTGGAATCCGAACCAAATTATAGAGAGAAATGAATTTCTATCACCAGAAATAAATTCCTGTAGCTGTAAGTTCTTATGTAATCTGTCATATCTTCTTCATCAGATTCCTACTACATGCTTTCCAGGCATATTTTATAAGCATTATAAATTTGTCTGATGAGATCATTGAGTCACATTTCTAGTCTCTCATAGGGATCGCCCGAAGGATTTATTCTTAGATAAGAGGTGAAACTTCGGGCAAGGTGATACTGAAGTAACTTGTAAAGAAAAAGGCAGAAAGACGCGGAGCTTTGACCGATAAGACGTTGTGAAGAATACTGAGTGCCCTCAAATGTGTCGAATGAGGCACGCTGTAATTGATACCCTCCTACAGGGTACCAGAATGTTAGTACAGTAGTAATGCTTGTCCTTGTATAAGTCTTTTCTTTTTACACAAAGGAACAGTTATCTCAGTGAGCCTTCCATTGCGAACTTTCCTTCGTTTTCTTTAAACATTCTGGTCAGCAACTCAGTCACACTTTCATCTTCGTACCATAGCACATCACTTGCAATCGCTAGCGGATCCAGGGTTGGGGTGGCGGGGGTTACCTAGGCACGTGCCCCCCACCCCCCTTGAAAAATAATGACAAAATAATAATATTGAAGATTTAGCACGCTGCTGGCCCAGCGTTCGACTCTCCGACCGGTAATGAAGAAGTACAGGAATTTATTTCTGGTGATAGAAATTCATTTCTCGTCACAATGTGGTTCGTATGCCACAATAAGCTGTAGGTCCCGTTGCTAGGTAACCAGTTGGTTCTTAGCCACGTAAAACAAATCTAATCCTTCGGGCCAGCCCTAGGAGAGCTGTTAATCAGCTCAGTGGTCTGGTTAAACTAAGATATCCTTAACTTTTTAGATAATAATAACATAAATGAGAAAAATAAAAATGGGAAAAACAATAAATCTATTACAGAAATAATATATATATAGATATATATATATATATATATGTATGTATATAAGCAACTGTTCAAAAGAAATTAATTCATTAACAAAAAGCTACTTTTTGTTCGGACAGCAGCAATTTGTTTTTACCTCGTTGCTTAACCTGTCCACCCCCATTCACTTTCCAAAAGAACAATTTATTATTCTCAAAATCTTCTTAAAATGTTCATTATATATATATATATATATATATATATATATATATATATATATATATATATATATATTGTATATATATATATATATATTATATATATATATATATATTCATATATATATATATATATATATATATATATATATATATATATATATATATATATATATATATATATATATATATATATATATGTCATATATATATAAAACAGTAAATGGTTTCTTTGATTGTATATATATATATAGTTATATGTATATACATGTATATTCGTATATATATTTATATATATTGTATATATATATATATATACAGTATATATATATATATATATATATATATATATATATATATATATATATATATATTGCTAAAACAGGGTCACTGGTGGGTCGGGAAGTTGGGTAAGGCTCGCTGGTATGTTAAGCAGCAACGTGCCCAGTTCTCATATGGTTTGTGTGAATCAGTTGGTAGGGCCCTTGCCTTTCACTTGAGAGACCTGGGTTCTTCCCTGATGTGAGTCAGAAATTTATATATATATATATATATATATATATATATATATATATATATATATATATATATATATATGTATGTATATATATATATGTATATATGTATGTATATGTATATATATACATATATATGTATATATACATACATACACACATATATGTATATACATATATATGTATAGATAAGTTTTTTGCTTCTTTGCATACTTGAAACTTATTTCTTCCATTACTAAATAATGGTTCTCCATTCACGAGAATAATTTCGCAGTTCAATCTGCTTAGCGTCTTCTACATAGCCTACTTTATAGGATGAAATGATTACCTCTAGTTTCCTAGAAAGCATGTAACACTAGAAATCAAGTCGACCAGTATCTAAGCTGTCGCCTTACCTGCTTTGACCTCGCTTTCTCCCTTATCCCTTTATCCCCTCTTCCTGCCGTTAACATTTGTTGTGACTTTTAATGACTGTAATTATGGTAAATTGTCAGGGGACTTCAACTCTCTTATCATTTTTGTTGCCTTTCTAACCTATTTTCACCTCTTAGTGACTAACATGGATGGACATCCCTTGCCTTGAATATTGAATTAGGCTCTTTCTGACAGGACTACGGACCCCGTGGAGAAAAGACAAGAAACCACAGCTAATCTAAAACTTTAATTCAAAAGGATCAGCTCATGTGAAGCTGTCACTCAGGCACCAGGGGGCGTCATTGGGGGGCAACTCAAGTTGCCCCCCAGGCCTCAACTTGCCCCCCTCACCCCCCAAGCCCCAAGAAGTAACAGCAGGTTTTCCATTATTCATACCGAAATTCGAATGTATCACCACATTAAGTTATGTCTATCTATCTATTTATCTATCTATCTGTCTGTCTGTCTGTCTATCTATCTATCTGTCTGTCTGTGTCTATCTATCTATCCATATTTCTCAATCACACACAATGTTTGTTTGTCTGCCTATTTTGCTGAAATACCTTGCTCATGTGGCTTCAAAAAGCACATAAAATAGCTCAAAATAAAAAAAAAAAGCAGATGGTTAGGCTCGCTTCGCTCTCCAAACCATCTTTGCCCCCCCCAACAAAAATCTGAAATGACGCCCCTGGTTCACTCGACATCCGACGCAAGTTGTCCAAGGGCACAGCACGCCAACATTTTACTGGTTTGACCCTCTATGACCCCTTCTTCATTAAACTTGGTGCCTTCCCAATGCAGCCTCTAACAAACAATGGGCAATGTCAGATGCCCTGGGTGCCACCTTACCTGTACTAAAGGGCTGTAATTCAGACCAAGCATCCTCGATAGCAATTAACTTTAGCTAAGCAGTACACTTGAATTCTGTATTAATTGTTACTACTACTGACTGCAGCCTTGCCTGAACCGTCCTGAATACAAGCCGTTGTTCATCCACTTACATTAGTCATATATGTTTGTATGGGCCTTCATCACTTTCCCCTGTGTGTTTTCCACCTTCAAGCAGGGTTCTTTGCCGTTGCAATCTTCCTGTTGCTGTCTTAATAGGTGACTGAAGGCCCAACTGAGGAATCAGTACAAGATTCCTGGGGGCCACTAAGTTCAGAGGGCAGAGTGATCATGATTGAAAGTTATCCTTGGTTTTTCTTTAAAGGATAATCAGTGCCACACATCAGTATCATCATATTCTCTAATGACATGAGACGCAAAGGGCCTCTGTGAAATCTGGTCACTTATGTCTTTCTTGTGCCTTATCTTCCACAAATATCCACACATCTCCAACCTCTCTTCTCTTAGCTCTCATCCAAACAGCCTTGGGTCTTCCAACTCTTATGGTGTCTGAGAGAGCACAGCTGGCACTGTCAAATACTATTCTATTTGGAGTAGCGTGAAGGACTTGTCAAAGTCACCTCCTCTACCATTCGTCATTATATCGCGTAATTATGGAACTTCCGCAGTTTCCCCTAAAGGCGGCATTTCTCCTATTCTGCCAGCTGACTCCTATTTATCCTTCTTAAACTTTTAATCTCAATTTGACAAAATCTTTTAGATATGATCTTTGATTCTCATCCATTTTATCAACACAGTTCGTAATAGACTAATGTATAATCTTACTTTCGTGGGTGAATTCGGCCTGTTTGATTTCCAAATATTATTCAGCCTGCCTTTGTTTGATTTGTCTTTGTTACTCTTTCAATAAATTTCAGCCCGAGAGAACTGGTACTGTATAGAATTGTTCCTAATTATTTACTAGATTTAGTCTCATTAATCCTTTCCCCATCTAGCATTGTTTCATCCCTTTTTGCATACTCTGCCCTCATTACTTCTGTTCCTAGATCTGTCATGAGTTCTATTATTTTAAGCACACTTTGTCAATTCCGTGGTGTTTCGCTGATCAAAATAGCATCATCCGTGTATTCTGCCAATTCTGTCAAGTTTTTATCGTCACATTTTTCATTATAAAATCTATGAGAAGGGCAAACAACATAGGTGACATAACTTTATACTGAACACCTACTATTTACTTCCAATTCACTTAACAAAACTCCATTCTCCATTTTGTACATCCACAGATACAGTAATTCCAAATACCTCTACAGAATCAAAAGAAATGCCACAACAACGCAAGTCTTCCATTACATTAGTCTGTGGATGCTGGCAAACTCATTCTCGTAATCTACAAAGACGATAGAAAGATTTATTTACAGTTCAATAAACTGCTACACAATATGTCTTAACACATTTGATCTGTGCAACTCCTACCTTTTCTAAAACCAGCTTGTTCATCTCTAAGCATTTTATCAATTTCTTTCTCTATCCTAGTGAGAAAAAGCGTAACTGAATATATTCAGAGTGACTATGGTAACCATTGGTCTCTATAATTACCACCGTTAGTCAGGTGACTGAATAATTATTCCCACTCATCAGGCTTTGTTTCTTCATTCCATATTCTACAAATCAGTCTAGTCAGCATATGAGTTGTCATTCCATTTTCAGCTAAGATCCTCAAGCCAGTAATTCCATTGAAGCCCAGTTTTTCCCAGCACCTTAATTTCTCTGTTACTGATTCCACTTAAAAACCCGTGAATTCACACATCTGTACATTCATGTCTTCTTCAGCATTTGTCACATCAGTCATCATATTATAATCTCCGTATGCCATATTCATGAGCCCCCAAAAACGTTCTGCCAGGCATGGTCTTTCTTCTTTTTCTGGTGTTGTTACTGACCCATCCCTCCTTCGGCAGGTATTTGCCTCGTTTTCTTATTATCATTAATAAAATTCTTTGGATTACCCTAACACCACCGCCATTCCCTGGATGTATGCTTTGTCCGCATCATAACCACTTTTTCGTTTTTCTGGATTTATTGCTTTTGTTTATTTGAATGGTATTCCATGTCTCATCAAAATTCGTGTTTTAGCAGAGTGATATACATTCCTGATGTTAGCCAGTCTTCAGCAGAGTGATATACATTCCTGATGTTAGCCAGTCTTCAGCAGAGTGATATACATTCCTGATGTTAGCCAGTCTTCAGCAGATTGATATTTTCCTGATGTTAGCCAGTCTTCAGCAGATTGATATGCATTCCTGATGTTAGCCAGTCTTCAGCAGATTGATATGCATTCCTGATGTTAGCCAGTCTTCAGCAGATTGATATACATTCCTGATGTTAGCCAGTCTTCAGCAGATTGATATGCATTCCTGATGTTAGCCAGTCTTCAGCAGATTGATATGCATTCCTGATGTTAGCCAGTCTTCAGCAGAGTGATATACATTCCTGATGTTAGCCAGTCTTCAGCAGATTGATATACATTCCTGATGTTAGCCAGTCTTCAGCAGATTGATATTCATTCCTGATGTCAGCCAGTCTTCAACAGATTGATATTCATTCCTGATGTCAGCCAGTCTTCAACAGATTGATATTCATTCCTGATGTTAGCCAATCTTCAGCAGATTGATATACATTCCTGATGTTAGCCAGTCTTCAGCAGATTGATATGCATTCTTGATATGCATTCCTGATGTTAGCCAATCTTCAGCAGATTGATATACATTCCTGATGTTAGCCAGTCATCAGCAGATTGATATACATTCCTGATGTTAGCCAGTCATCAGCAGATTGATATACATTCTGATGTTAGCCAGTCATCAGCAGATTGATATACATTCCTGATGTTAGCCAGTCTTCAGCAGATTGATATGCATTCCTTATGTTAGCCAATCTTCAGCAGATTGATATACATTCCTGATGTTAGCCAGTCTTAAGCAGATTGATATACATTCCAGTGTTAGCCAGTCTTCAACAAATTGATATGCATTCCTGATGTTAGCCAATCTTCAGCAGATTGATATACATTCCTGATGTTAGCCAGTCTTCAGTAGATTGATATGCATTCCTGATGTTATCCAGTCTTCAGTAGATTGATATGCATTTCTGATGTTAGCCAGTCTTCAGTAGATTGATATGCATTCCTGATGTTAGCCAGTCTTCAACAGATTGATATTCATTCCTGATGTTAGCCGGTCTTCAGCAGATTGATATACATTCCTGATGTTAGCCAGTCTTCAGCAGATTGATATGCATTCCTGATGTTAGCCAGTCTTCAGCAGGTTGATATGCAATCCTGATGTTAGCCAATCTTCAGCAGATTGATATGCATTCCTGATGCTAGCCAGTCTTCAACAGATTGCTATACATTCCTGATGTTAGCCAGTCTTCAACGGATTGCTTTGTTAGCCAGTCTTCAGCAGATTGATAGACATTCCTGATGTTAGCCAATCTTCATTCATTTTCAGCACCTCCTCAAATATTGTTTCTAAAACTGTATATCTATTTTGTTATTTAGTTGAGAAAGTCTCTCGATGTTCATCTTCAAGAAACTGTATTGTATAGAACCTAAAAAAAAAAAACTCTATTAATATTTTTGTTCGGTGCTTTTAATTTCATTTTGATATGGCAACGGCAAGGTGACGACCACTGAAGAAAACTGCCATATAGCACTTATTCCTCAGCACTACTTTACTCTCTTTGTTAGTGGCTAAGAGATCTGTCTGGCTTCTTTGACTGTCATCTTAAGATATCTAAGTGTAAATACATTTGATCTCCACATATTAGAAAGGAGTATCTCAAATAACAAGATTATTATCAGCACTAAAACTGATAAAGTGCACCTTATTTTTGTTTGCAGTCTCTCCCAGACATTCCTCGTCCGTTTAATCCTGCTTACCTTCATTATTCCTACTAATTTTTGCCTTTGTATCACCAACAACAACTTTCATATTCCTTTTTGGTATTTCTTTATTTTTTCCAGATTGTTCATTTTTGTGCATATTGCACTGTTTTGACTTAAATCTTGCAAGCAATAATTCACTGTTAGTTGCTCTCCAGTCATCCTTCTACATTTGGTGTTATGGTCATACCTACTCCTTTTTTACATTCCACCTGATCTTCCTCAAGAAATATGTGCATTACCCCTTTCCAATATCCCTCCCATTCATTTGCACAGTATTTTACAAACAGCTGAGATGTCCAGACCATATCTCTTGAATTCCTTTTCTATGTGCCACACATGTACCTCTTATTCCTAGCTTCTAATATATAAATTTTATTGAGTAAAGTCTACTCAAGTAATTCATCAGGAGTGAATTCATTTTTTTCATATTTGCATTTACAGTAATACGTAGTTATTTATCTATAAGAACCATCACTGAGTGCACCTCATTCCTTAGCAATTAGCATTTGATACCGAACCACTATAAAAGTCGCTCCTGAGAAGAACCTGTTTGTTTACTCATTTATGTTACAGCCCCATGGAAGCTGTAGGTCATGGCAAAGCATCAGTTAAAATATGAATTATATTCCAGCTGTATGACAGATCTCTGTAAAGCGTGCTTGCCTGCTTCTTTAATCTGAAGGACACAGGGTTCAATCTTTCACGTTTTATGTATATTTTAGTGGTCACGAGTTCTTTTCCAGAAACTATATTCATTCAAATGGGAGTTGTTCCAAGGAGGGTCAAGTGAACTTAATCTTACTTTGAATTATATGTGGCAACCATAGTTCGCCTCGTTATTTAAAGGATGCAGTTGCCTCAAGAACTTCTAGTGAATTAGAGTCTCGTTCATCTACGTGTTATCCATAATTGTATCACTCTCATACTGCGTTCATATATTTCTGACTAAGAGGAATCTATAGTGACATCAATGGTACATACATCGGATTCCTATCTGACTGTTATTGTGGCATAAGTCATCATCAGTAAGTGCTCTTTCCTGGGATTCAAATTCCCGTTTTGAATAGATAAGTTGTATTGTTTTTTCTCTGGTATTGATTTCGAAGCTCACTGATCGAAACTCTCGAAAGAAGCAGACTTTTATTTTGGTGTTCATTTCTTTATTGACTACTTTCATTTTAGAATTATTATAACTTTATTGTGCCTCTGAAATGAGCAGAAAATCTCTGATTTTGTTATTATAAGTATAGATTTCACTGTGATTATTACCCTTTTAGAGCGAACTCACACGGCAGAATTCCGACTATAATGAAATATTGAATATCGTTGTATATTCTACATTAGCTTTTGATCATAGTTTGCTTTTGAAATCAGTGGAAAATATAGATGGTAATATTCCGTCCTCTTTCGCTTGCAAATTTTGCTGTACTCTTTTTGATAAAGATTCATGTTCCATCGCATTTTTTGGTTTCACTAAGTGTTTTAATTAATGCAATTGCCAAATAGCCAAATACTAACCTTGATTTTATAGGAAGTTATAAATTCTGGCTTAGATATATACTTTTCCTAGTGCTTAGGCTCTAACCACAAATCACACACACACACACACACACACACACACACACACACACACACACACACACACACACATATATATATATATATATATATATATATATATATATATATATATATATATATATATATATATAAATCATATACATGTATGTGTATGAATGTTTTTTTTTTTTTGGTATGAGCGTGTTGATGTTTGTTTCCGTCTAACTATATTTAAAGGTAAAAAATACACATTTAAGATATATATGAATAAGATCACTACTTCTGAAAGTTTTTACGCAGATCCATAAAACTTTTTTCCCTCTTATAGTAAGGAACTGGAGAAGGAAATGCCATAAAGAAATTCTCAGAACAGACCGCAGACGCCCCAAAAATATCAGAAGGGTTTGACCTATTAATTTTTTGCCGAGGTTGATGTGTTCCCCCTTCTCTCACTTTTAATAATAAGAAAGACAAGACTGACGAATAACAATTCTTTAGGGAAAATAAAATAGGTCGTTTGCATAATGCAGTGTAAGTGAAAAGTCCAGGAGCCCTTGTATAGCGGTGGAGCTTTGTTTACTTGAGTCTACATAACAAATGACTACTCAGTTCCCGCTTTCTTCTTTTTTTCTTCTTCTTCCTTTTTGAATCGTGTCATTTGCAACACCACCAGGAGAAGATTAGCCGAAAGAATCGAGGCGATCTGCGATAATCCAGAATATTCAAAGTTCAAGGATAGCACTTAAGGTCAGAATTTAATGACATGGGCCACACAGGAGCTAGTCCCAGAAATATTGTAATTCTTGAAGCCTTTCACTCGGTGTCAGCCGTCTCCGGATACTCCTACAAGGTCGTCACAATCCTACGGAAAATCTTACTATACCTCAAGGCCTCATCTCGCCTTATTAAACTCCAGCTCACGTAACAACACATGAGCACGCACATACATATGGACAAGTGTGTTTGTATGCATATTTGTATGCGCACTTATGTGCATAAATCTTCACAAGTGCCCAGAGAGATAACGAAATGCCGCCAAGGTAAGGTCACAGTTTCTACTTTGGGTCAAGTTTATTTTCTTATCATTTCTGCGAAATAAGTAATCTCCCGACTTGTGAAGCCAGTTTTTGTTCGGGATTTTTTGTGTGTGGACGGAAGTGATGGTAATCAGATGCGGTTGTGAGAAAAGACGTTAAAGCAAAAACGTCAGGGGTCCGTGTTTTCTCTCTTACTCAGTACATACATACTGTACATACAGACAGACAGACATACATATATACATACACGAGTGTCAGGAAGTTTATTATTATTATTATTATTATTATTATTATTATTATTATCACATGCGTATACATCGTTTAAAAAAAAGAAGACGTAAAAAAAGAACTAGTAATGAAGAAGTAAATAACAAATAAACGATTAAATCAAATAAATGAACATGTGACAGTGAACTTTTAACAAAGGGACCCTAAACCAAGACCATGCATGGCCATGGTTCAGAAGCTAAGGCGCAGTCTAGGATTCGGAAATATCGGTTATATGGGCGCTACCAGACGCAAGGCAATTAGTGGCGACACCTGAGATAACCCAGAAGCACAGATACTCCAATCAATTCTGCAATTGAAAAAAGATGTTGGGTGTCCAACACAACCCAAATATCTCATTTTAATAACACCGCCATACATATTCGCTTTCATGACGTAAATCAAATCGCAATGTACGAGTGTTTGTATTCCCTCAAGAACATGAATATGAACAAATGGCAAAATGAGGTAAATGCTACTTTACCAATGATTAATTAGACTCAAGAGAGAGAGAGAGAGAGAGAGAGAGAGAGAGAGAGAGAGAGAGACACTCACTCACACACACACGCGTAGCCTTTCATCGTTTCTGTATGTATCCAGCCCTACCTTATCTCGACCCACTATCAGAGGCGGGAGTTCGATAGGTGAGATAGCAACCGAAGATAAGCTGTGCTAGCTCGATACTGCCTGCCGACGTCCACCAAATAAAGCTTCAGGAAGAAAGTGACTGACATAACACCACCAGTCAGGACTTGCTTCGAACGCTGCGTAGGAAGTGTTTTTTTTTCTTTGGTGATTTACTTCCAATTGTTTCTTCAAGGGATATCCTGTTTTCATGCAGAGTAAGTCAGGATATAAGGTGAGTTTATGCTGAAACTGGCTGGCTTGTAAATATCAAGAAAATATAAGTTAAATTCTTACTGTCGATGGTCATTACGATTGAGGATGTATTTATTTGCCCCGACTGCACGAACATTCGTACGTGTTTACAGAGGATGACCAACAGTGCAGAAAACTGCCGCAATTTCTGTCGCTTTCAATACTTTCTCAGAAGACTCGACTGCCTTATGCTGGCTTGTATGCACTCACATGCTTCCTGAATGCAAAGATCTGTCTTCCAACATCTCTTCCATCATTTCAAAACTTCCAAAACTCCAATGATTCCAAACTTTTCACCACCCGATCGTCCTGTCATACCTTCAGTCTGATTCGCTTTTCACCAATGTTAACTGTTTTGCCACATCTTTTTCGCATAATTTTTTGCGTAACATTTTAAATTTTTTGTCAGATATACTACCCAATCATTCAATTTCAGCAACTTTCACCTTTTTTATATTCATTTAACCTCCACATTCCCTTTCCACAAAGGAGATATGCTTCGATAATGATTTGTTGCTTTCCGACCTTAGCTTCGACTAACACTTTCTTTCCCCTCTGGACATTTTCCAGAGACTTATCTCCTTCACTGCTTCACCTTTACTGGGATTTATCATTCCTCTTAACTCTCCATCACCTGCTGATTTGCTCTCCCTATACAAATCAGCTATTTCCATTTTCTACCATTTTCACTATCACACATTTCGCCATCTCTCTTGCTTCCATTTAGTCTCATGGAACTGCCCTTCTTAATATTCCCTTTTAGTTTTATCCTAAAGCTTATTTGTGTCTCATCAGCTTCTTCTTACTATCACAAACTAAACTATAGCAGTAAATATCAGCCATTTTACATTCCATTCACAATCCCTTTTCTTATCCCACAGCTTCGACCATTTATCATAAGTCCTTTCTCAAACCTCATCGTTACTCCACCTGTGACAAAATAGTACAGCCAAGAAGACGTATCAAACCATTGTCTCAGTCCTATTCTTGCACCACATTAGTCACTCTCACTTATTCTAAACTCAAGCATTTCTAATTCCTCTCAGCAAATATCCCATACATCCGGAATGCTATACAAACTGCTTCGCCGTCAGTTCCGTCGTAAGCTTTATATAGATCAATATTCAGCGCATGCAACTTTTTCTCTTTCCTTTAAAATTCCTCGCAGAGATGTTCCATTAAGAAAACTCATTCCTTACGCCTTCTTCCTTATCTTAAGCCTAATTGCTCTTACCCTGTCAATTCATTCCTTATCTGTCTTACTTTGACAATCGTCCTCCAGGTATACTTAATAATGCGCTCTCCTTTCAGCCTCTTAGCGGGGTAGTGCCGTCAGTGCACCTCATGCGGTGCACTGTAGGCATTACTTGAGGTTCTTTGCAGCGTGCCTTCGGCCCCCAGCTGCAACCCATTTCGTTTCTTTTACTCTACCTCTGTTCTTGTTCTCTTTCTTCCATCTTATTTCCCACCCTCTCCTAACAACTGATTCATAGTGCAACTGCGAGGTTTTCCTCTTGTTACCCCTTTCAAACTTTTTCTGTCAATTTTCGTTTCAGCGCTGAATGACCTCATTGGTCCCAGTGCCTGGCCTTTGGTTTAAATTCTATATTCAGTTCAGTTAAATTCAATTCTCTTCTTTCAGGCATACAGTTGCTTTGTCACCGTTATTTCTCACCGCCTTCACAACATTTTTCTCATCCCGATATACTTTGCAAACATCGATCATTCATGCAGTCTCATTGTGTAGAACCATGACACTGCACCACGCGTGTGATTCCATCGACTTTTGGTGATTTTCCATTTTAACTCTTAATTCCCCTCCTGTCACCCTCAACAGCCACTTCCACAATCATTTTCAAAACAACACTAACCTCTTCCACCGTTAACCATTCAAATCTGGCTCTTTTCATCTCCATATTCAATAACTCTTTATAGTACTGACCTCACCATTTTCTATAGAGTCTATTCACTTGCATCATCTTTTGTGCTGAGGCTTATATACAATTTAAGCTTTTTTTCCGAGTATAACTTATTCTTATACCTAAGGAATCTAATCTGACTCCTTTTTTATTTTCCATTATTTCCCTGCCTCTCTCTCTCTCTCTCTCTCTCTCTCTCTCTCTCTCTCTCTCTCTCTCTCTCTCTCTCTCTCTCTCTCTTGTTGGCTACTTATGCACTTGAACACATTACTCTCTCGTGTAGTGATCGCCCTTCAAACAATCCCCTTTTTGCCCTCATTTAATCTCTCATTTCATCATCCCACCTCAGCAGTTCTCATTGCTCCATCCCTTCGTCCGCTTCTCTCTCTTTTTCTTTCTACAGACATTTTTTTCCAAGCACTGACCAGAAGCAACATTGCTTAATTACGCCGGTCGAATGGCCAGCAATGAAAAGTATGTACGTATATATGTATGCATATATATATGTGTGTGTGTATGTATGTATGTATATATATATATATATATATATATATATATATATATATATATATATATATATATATATATATATATATATATATATATATATATATATATATATATATATACCACATTTTCATTACACCCATCACCCCACAGAGGGCGCCACTCCAGAGCGTGTTTTTACATACTAAGTCAAGCTCAGAGACTAGGTTTTAAAAATGTGTAAAGAAACTCTCCCCTCCGTTCATATGAGAGCTTGTCCCCATCTTCAGCGCATTTCAGCTGAGAAAGGAAGAACGGAGGAAGGAAAACAGTGAAAGAGGAAAAATGAAGAATTCTTCTCTGAGATATTCATCCTTCTGAGGAAAATGAATCAAGCATATTAGGGCAACCTTTCTCAACTTGGCAAGAACTTGGCTCGACGATTCCTTTAGGCAGATTTTCTGGGAAATTATTTCAAGCATTTTAACAATTTTACACTTATCATTAATCCGTGGGTTTGTGGCACAGTGATTCTCATATTATTCTATTTAAAATTTAAATTTATATTCTAAACAATACTCCTTGCCTTTATATTTCAGGTCTGCGTGTAAGCTTCCGTTAATTTCTATAATAAGGAAGAACGATATTGACTTAAACGTGAGGCAAACATCTGTAAAGAAAGGAAGTCTGACTTAGTATAGAAGGAAGGAACAGAAAGAAATTCCAAAGACAACAGTTTTGCATCAGAATAAACTCCTCGTAAAAAGCCAGTACAGTAACAAGTGAATTTCTCTCACAACTACTGTGTTCTCTTCGTCACTTGCTCTCGTGACTATTGCGTAAAAGAAAAGGAAGACTAAATAACATGGTTACAATGGACGGCTTGGTATTTTCCAGAAGCATCGGGAACAGAAGCATCAGTGCCTCAGCCGCTGAGCGCACTCTTCTTCTAGGTGCGTTGGCAACTCACATGGGCGTTTTAGACACCCGAGAAAACGATTCTCAGACGGTTACGAGAAAAGCAGAGCTTTGGGATGAAATCACAAGGCACTTTAACTCTAATGCCACGACTCCTAGGTCTAAGCAACAGATCCAGACCCTTTACAAGAACATGAAGGCTAAAGCCAGGAGATATGAAGCTCGCTTAGCTGAAATGGCCAATGGTATTCCACCCCCAGATCCCGACCCAATATCAGAGATGCTCTTGGGTCTCCTCCAGCAGCAGTTGAGACACCAAAGACGACATCTTCGCAACCTTATGGCACGAGACTCTAGTAGCTTCCCATCTAGCGCCTCCCAGTCACCAACCGTTCGACAGACTTCGTCTGCTTTTATTAATCCAGAACAGGTGAGAATTCATTTGCATTTTTTATAAGATGATGCAAGACTGATAGCCTATGTGATCACTGGGATAGCCATTGCTTTAGGTTATATGTCATAAACTATCTATCTATATATATATATATATATATATATATATATATATATATATATATATATATATATATATATATATGTGTGTGTGTGTGTGTGTGTGTGTGTATCTACATATATACAGTATATAAAGAGACAGAGAGAGACAATCTTATCTATCTATCCATTGTTTATATATAGATAGATATATCTAGCTATCTATCTATCTATCTATCTATCTATATATATATATATATATATATATATATATATATATATATATATATATATATATATATATATATATATATATATGAATTTTATCACATCACTGTGATTCATATACAAGCGCTAAGCTACAAACGTCCTTTAATATCCAATTCGCTCTACCTCGGAAATAATATTTTTTCATATGTGTTGCAGAAGAGAATTTTTAGTTGATAATGAGTTCGTCATCTCGTGGGCTCGAACCACGGAAGACAAGAACTCAGGACTACATGTCTTAAACGACACAGCCATCAAAGGCTGTGTCGTTTAAAACGTCACTGTAGTCCTGAGTTCTCGTCTTCCGTGGTTCGAGCCCACGAGACGACGAACTTATTATCAACTAAAAAATTCCCTTCGGGTAACATACATGAAAATATATTATTTCGAGGTAGACCGAATTGATATTAAAGACGTTTGTAGCTTAATGCTTATATATATATATATATATATATATATATATATATATATATATATATATATATATATATATATATATATATATATATATATATTTTTGTGTAATTTCAAAAACCGCAGTGCCCTCTTGTTTCCCATATTCCCGGGCTGGGATTCAAAGTATGAATGTGGCAACAAACAACAAACGTCTGATTTTTTCTTTGGGACCACCCCCGGTAATGAGGAACGGATGAAATATGTATAAAATGGGTCTCATGGTATGATCAATAACATTCCTGTTCGCAAAGCGAAGGGATTCAGGGTCAAATCTCAGTCGAGCATAAGTGGATGGGCGTGTTCCATTAAACAGAAACTCTTGTGCCTCAGTTGACCTCAGCAGTGAATATTGTACCTATGTACCTGGTAGTCACTGGCTATTGCAGCTCGCAACCAGGGTACAAAAGTAGTACGGGGCTAACAGCTTCAACTTCCTGAGAATCAGTAAGGTGGACAATTTTTAGAGCCACCCTGGTGACGGTTTAGATGTATGTAATACACACACACAACACATGCACACACACACAACACACACACACACACACATGTATATATATATATATATATATATATATAAATCACCAGAACACTTGATGAATATATATCTCACAAATACTCAAGGTGAAACCAGTCAGGGTTTATACCCAGTGTTTCATTTTCCCCTGTGGTACACCTGCATATATATGTATACACACACACACACACACACATATATATATATATATATATATATATATATATATATATATATATATATATATAAATTTGTTGTCTCTGTATGCAATTTTCCCTTCCTGCTTGAAAATGTGAAATTTTAAAACAAATTTTTATTTCAACTTAAACGGTAAAATAGCGTCTCTAAGTTAAGGGATAACCTTATTTACCCCGTGAAAAGTCTAAATCGCAATGGTTAAACCATAATTACAACACCATTTACTTATAAAAAAAAAGGTCAATGCTTCCAGCGATTTTGTTTACAATACAGAGTTCTCTGGTTGTTGTTGACACCTAGAAATGGTAACATAACTCCGGTAACAAAAAATCTGAATCATTCTTCATTGCCAACTCCATCTAGAGACACAGATGTAGCTGTCTTATTGCGTTATATTTTACATGTTTTATGTGCTATAAAAACAAGTAAAAAATGCGCCGAAGTCACTTCGGGGCAATCGAGTTTTCTATACAGCCGCTACAGCGTATAATCAAGGCCACCGAAAATAGATCTATCTTTCTGTGGTCTCGGCATAACAGAAGCACGATTATGGCTAGCTTTAGCCTTAAATAAAATAAAAAATACTAAGGCTAGAGGGCTGCAATTTGGTATGTTTGATGATTGTAGGGTGGATGGTCAACATACCAAGTTGCAGCCCTCTAGCCCAAGTAGTTTTTTAAGATCTGAGGGCGGACAGAAAAAGTTCGGACAGAAAACGTCCGGACAGAATAAAGTGTGGACGGACAGACACAGCCGGCACAATAGTTTTCTTTTACAGAAAACTAAAAGTAAACTTTTAATCAAACGCACACCAAAAATTGTCAAAGACTCTAAATCAGCAACAGTTTTGTGACCAGTGTCCAGTAAATCTTGGACTGGATAGATCTTGTGAGCTTAGCTGATCTGTGAAATCTTGGTTTTGCTAATTACTGAATCTCGTAAGCAAACAGATGAACCACTTGCTAGTCTGTACAAGGCCTCTGTAGTGATCGGCAGTCAATCCATATCATATCCGCTGAAAGTGACCAATTGCAAAAGTGTGAGCTTATCTAATTTAATGACTGATGTTTATCTCCAAAGCAAAGAAGAGATACAGCGAAGGTCTCAAATCCCCACACTGTAGAACGTCTAGGCTGACTGGAAACTCCACTATCCACAGTTCTCTGTTGCTGTTCATTTACATTGTAAAGAAGGTTAATTACTTAACATCCTACATCTATGCTGGAGAAATATCAACATCCTACATCTATGCTGGACAAATATCAACATCCTACATCTATGCTGGACAAATGTCAACATCCTACATTTATGCTGGACAAATATCAACATCCTATATCTATTCTGGACAAATGTCAGTCTTGAAGGCTTTGCTGGATATAAAAAGTTCCTTCATTACTAAGTACTATTGTACTGACTACTGGGAAACAATTTTTTTTTTCAAGATAGTTACGTAGCATCTCCAAAACCAGGTTTTAAATTACAATAAGAAGCGCTGACAGGATAAAGATTACCTTATCATTGCTGCATCTCTCGCTTAATTTACCTATTAAACAGATTATTGTTATTTTGTTATAAGACTACTATTATTTAATTAATGCTCAGCTAGTCCTTGGGATATCTTTTGGACAGTTCTTTAGATAAAAAACATTTCATTATATCCAAGTGTTGTATTAACTGAAGGATAAATAATGAAATAGTTATTCATTATGGCTATATAGAATGCAGAGAATTATGTGGAGCGATTTGAGTGAATCACAGCTAACGCCGGTAATGATACTGATGATAGTTTCAATGTAAAACCATCTTGATTTTGATCTTTATTCCACAGATGATGCAGGTATTCCTTAGTGAAGGAACCACCGAAGATACAGATATAAAATCCGAAAATGACGAAGGAGACCTTGAAAGAACACCAGATCCCAACAAAATTAGTCCCACTTCTCAGACCCATCCTGAAACACTGGAATCCACGGCAAAACCTCCCTTGCCTATGAATCTCTTGGAGTCCACTGATGATTCAAAACTGAGTACCTCTCCGCTTTCTTCATTAACTGATGTCAGTCCCCCACCATCTGTTACTGATAACTGCCACGAAGACCTTTCCCCAAATCTCAGTCATTCTAATGAGATATACTGTCAAAACCTACAGTCAGTGCCGAACTCTACCCTGAAGTCATCTGTCACAAAGGATACTCAGTGCAGAAAACTTGAACAGTGCCCACAAAATTCTCTCAGAAATCATGATTTTGAGACACTGACGAATTCCCTAGAGGCAACAGCAGCGCTGAAAAACCTTCACGCTTCCGAAGAGCTGCAAAACAAAAGGCCATTCAGTGACACATGGTCAGAGATGGCATCCCCCACCCCAAAGAGGCTATACTTGGAAAACTTTCCCAGGAGCTACACGCCCTCGGTTTCTAAACCGCTATGTTGTCACTCCCCTGAGTTTAACGCAAAGATGGCCTGTTGCTCCCCGGAAACTCACACAAAAATACTGGCTATGGCTCAAGAGGAACATCTGATCAAAATCACCTTCCTCAAACGAGAAATGGAACAGAAGGATCGTGAACATGAAGCAAAGATGAAAAGTTTAACGCTCGAACTGGAAGAAGCCAAGCTGCGAATAGAGAAAATGAAAATGCTTTTTCCCGGAATTAAGAATCATGATCACTTCGCAGATACATAGCAAAATGAAAAGGAATGTCAGGCCAAAAGAGTTTGACCCACCCGCAGTCATTTTTGAACGTACCTTGACAATGTGATAATCTTTTAAAGATTGTATCACAGCACAGCAAACTTTGAGTTAACATATTCTAGTGATCATACAAAGTAAACACTCTTCAGTGTCACATGGATTTCTGTTACCTTCATGCGCAGAGTCTTACTTGTAATCTTTAAGCATTTAGGTTTGCATACTTAGAATTTATGGGGTCTTTTCAGTATATACGTATCATGGGCAAATGTCCATCTCCATACGATGGTATTATGTTTGCGTATGAAGGAACACTTGTGTATAAAGTGCTTCACCATATCTTTTCTCTTGTGAACTTTTCTCATACAATTAACACCAAATACAGACCAAGTATGTTAGCCCTTTTGAAAGGATATTGTTTAAGATAATCTTATAGAAGTCATTGTAATCTAAAGATATGGTGCATATTGATTTGCATGCTATGATGATATCTAATAAAAAGGGAGTATACCATGGAATGAAGTTAATTGATTTCTAGCCCTTTCCATAAGCCGCCAAAGGAGCGTGAATAATGTTGTATTATGCCTTAACCTTGCCATATCGAAATGACTTGAATTTCTGCAGCATTAAGCAGCAAAAATGCCTAAACAAAAATTCCTGTTAGTGTGTGATTGACAGGCCAGGTGGCATTACTTGCATATTGTTAGCACAATTACTGTAAAAAAAAAAACTTAAGAAACTCAAAAATATGTCTTACAGCAGTGGATGCCAAGTAAAAGGCTGCAGACCCTTTTTGTGACAAATGCCCGTGACACGGCGGAGAGGTCATTCTGTTTATGGCAAATGGCACTTCCTTGTGTAAAAACGCAGATTTAAAAGATACGGTCCTTGCCATTTTGCGTGATGTGGATATTGCCGAGATGCGAGGTCATGACTTTGCTGCCCCATTCTCTATAATACGTTGAAAAAAATACAAAGAAAAACAAGATAGCTGGTCATGAGGTTCCATACACCCTCCTCTGACACATATCCAAGTCTGTGAGGACTGATTTTTCCTGCTGATTTCATTAAGTCATAAAATATACCATTTCATCTAAATTAAGCGTTATATAACTGTTATGTCCAGAGAAAGATGTACCTTCGTTCTTTGCCACTGGTCTCTCTAAGTCCTAAAACATGCATATTTGTTATTAAGTTTACTATGAAGTAAATATGTTGTATATAATACTGGACGTTCTGACAAACAGATCATGTATGGTGTAGCAGAGAAACGCAGAGCAAAGAAGGCTGTAATTAGAATTACAGGAAATGCTAAAGAGAACAGAGGTTTTAGTTTTTGTAATGTGAGTTTCAAAAATAGGTGCTTGTGATCCTTGTATGAAAAAAATAGTGAAAATGAGACATGGCTTCTGGGGGGAATCTGAATTCACGAAAGACTGGTTATAGATAAGAGGAAAGGTTGAGTGATCTAACATTATGAAGGCAAAAATAGGTAACGTGGTAAGAGAGAACATGGTGTAAGTTTAGCCTCCCCAAAGTAAATAATAATGGGGAGAATGTTGTGAGACACAGTCTGAAGACAGGTGAATAACAGGATGAACATAGCCTAGAACAATTCTCATGAGCAGCTGAGGAAAAGAAGAAATGGCAGGGAAAAAATTTTATAAGTTGGTTCATTACAGAATAGAAGAAAGATTAGGCTGGTGATATTTATGAAAACATGCTTAGTTGAAGGTGCCATGGTCAGGAATCATTTTAAACAAAAGTGAAAATATAAGGTACACATCTTAACATGAAAATGAAAGGATGCAGTGCGACCAGATAAATTTTCTAAATGAGAGGTGAGAAGAATATGAAGGTATATAAGGAGAAGGCTGACGAAGAACTGGCTAATATTTAATCCTGAAGACAGAAACATGTGGGGCGTTTGAAAGCTTCAAGGATGACGTGAGTGGAGTGAGAGGATAAAAATGTGAGGAGAGGAATAGAAGACGTGGATGAGGAAAGAGAGAAGTGAGGTCTTATGTGAAGGATAATAAAGAGATTTACTGAAGTGTAAATGCAAATAGAAAGGAATGATAAGCAGAAATGCAAGAGGGAGAATATGCAAGTCATGTGATAGGTGGAAAAGAACCTTTGAAAGATATTTCAAAAAAAAAAAAAGCATTTGGGTAAGAATTCGGGTTAAATAGGATTTCATTAAGTCCAAGACAACTTGACATTGCCTTAGGCCATGCTGATCAGCTCAGAAAAATCAGCACAATGACCAAGTTTCCGATGAGAGTGCACTCCCGCCGATAGAAACATTTTCAGGGCTAAATTTGGTTCTTTAATCAAGGTGTTTGCCTTTTTAAGGGCTCACTTCTTTCATTCACGTTAATGGTGTCCTTAAGTACGTTCATTTGTTTACCTTGATCTTTTCCACACAGTACTACGTGTGAACAGGCATTTAGTAGATTTGCAACTCGAGAAAATTGCCCTTCGTTTTTGCATTTGTTACATCCTACGTTTCTTGCACGGATTCATGATCAACGAAATTACTGTAAACCAACTCAGTAACACTTATGTTTATGAACTGAGAAACAGCTGTTAACTATGCTTTTAACTGGCTTATCGGGACAGGTAGTGGATTTCATATAATCGTGAATACCCCTGGACTTGGGTATAAAGAAAGAAGATTACACATATGATGCAGATATCTCTGAGACCCCATTTAATTAAGAACTACATCACAGGCCTTCTACAAATCCAATCATTTATCCTCAAGAAATCGTTGCTAAGTGTTATTTGACCACATATGTGTTCATTTCGAATCTCTTCGGCAGCTGCTGTCGTGAATCCAATCAGTGTATTGAAAATTTGCAAGTACTGGACAAGGCTTTCAGTGACTTGCTGTCTGATTAGCTAGTATGGGCCTATGACGAGAGAAGGTAACATTTCTTGGTTTCATAAATACTATTTTCAAGATGCTCGATGAAGTTTTGTAGCTTTCACAATCAGAGGCGTATAAATGCTGATATCTGAATGACTAGAAGATTAAGGAGGCAGCTGTAATTTCCTGAGGTTCAGGTAAATGTGCAGAGCAGCCACAACGGGTTCATTTATTTCATATAATACATCCACTGGTCCACTGCATTTGGTGGTGAAGGGTATAATTGGAGGTGACCTGGCCTTAAGTGTTTGTCTATTCTTGATGGAATAATTCGAGAAATTGTTATATAAAAAAGAATAAGGGCGCGCGCGCGCGCGCACGCGTGTGTGTGTGTGTGTGTGTGTGTGTGTGTGTGTGTGTGTGTGTGTGTGTGTGTTCGTTCGGTGAAATCTTCAATGTCATGATATGAGAATAAATGTAGCTAACTTACTAGTCAAGTATCTTCTATCCGACAGCAGTAAGATTAAATCTACATAATAATAGGATCGTTAACCTGTGCCAATAGTTATATAGCATAATAAAATTCTAAGAACAGGATTTTCTTTTAATGAGTTCGCAGAAATGCAATATGCAGTGTAATCACTTGTATAATTAATGGAATAAGGTATGTGGTCTGTTGTGGTGTAGACAAATCTCCGGAAAAGTATAATGTCTGAATTAATATAAATGTTTACAGAAGGGATAGCATTGCTCGGCTAACTACATCAGCTACTGTTCTTGAGGCTGGAGCATGGAGGATGCAGTTTACTGCAGCGAACGCTTCGGCCCAAACTATTACTGTTATTGGCGATGCAGCATCTAAAATGTAAACAGAAATCCATCTTGCGACATCTCAAAGAGCGTTCATGGGCATGGATTACTAACAGAGTCTAGAAGTACCTAAGATATTTGTTTAAGAATCTTGAAAAACTCTCCGCCAAGATTGTTTTCAAAATAGTACCTCGTAACCTCAAGCATTGAATGGCATGGACAACATTTTCAAGGTACCTAGAAGAAAGGGTTACCACCGATAAAAATAAAAAAATCAGCTATGTCAGGAAGACTATCTTGCAAAAGATAACTAAAAACTAACTGATAAACAAAAACAATCACTTGAGGCTACTGAGGTTTCCCAAAATAAACTCGAATTCGACGATTGCTGTGTGCAGACGTAAAGAACGACGCTGTATTCCAGCTTTTTCCCGTGGAACTGCTGTTACTGTAAACTAACATAATTTGTACGTAAGTATCAACGAATAATTGAGCGATTTTATACCGGTCTATTGTGTCTTCACTTTTATATCCATATTTATAATGCACAGAAACGTATATTATGGAATTAATATATTTATTTTAGTGAACATGCTACTATCCGATATCAATAACAAACTGCATCTAGGCTACCGCTGCAATCGAAATAAACCTTGACTGCTCAGTTGGCGTACATAACCTATTTGTCATTTCGTATTGCAGTATGTGATTTAACGATATGGCATATCTCTTAGGCGGTTTACCTTGTGGTTTGTGTGTTTTTATTTATCACTGCTGGGAAAAATCACTCGCTAAGGCCTTCCTGGCTGGGCTTGGATGAAGTCCTCTGCTGGACTCGCCTACCCAACAGTTCATGGGAGTCACAGTAGAAACTTGGGGATTTGTCAGGATAAAAACGAGTGTTTGTCAGCGAGCAATGGTGAAGTGCATTCAAAGTACAAAAGAAGTACTATTGAAAAATGTCATAGATCGCCGATAGCCTAGACAAGTAAATTGCCATTAGGCTATCGTCATCGAATACAGCATGACCTAACCCCCATGATGCTATTGCCTGTCTGAGGGAAGCTCAAACCAATTTTTAATCAGACTGAGAAAAGTAGGCTATGCCATTGACAGTTCAAAGGATGGGTTGCATCAGAAGCTTGACCTATCCGGGACTCAGTTTTACCGTTCATGATGCTTTTCTGTTTGCCTCCTCAAATCCTTCATTAATCTTTGATGCCTCAAGGTACACATCCTAAACTAACCTAACACTACCTATACTCGGTGCACTGTAGGGTGTTTGCAGTGACCCCTCAGCCCCTAACAGCACCAACTTTTGTCCTTTTACTACATCTCCAGTACTACTTCCTGTCTTCAGTAGTGCTGTTCAGCCTTAACCAATACTTCTTACTATATTTATGGAGTTTTCTCCCAGTTCAACCATCAGATCCTTTTGCTCCATCTCCTTTATTTTCTGGATGTCTTCAATCTTGTTGTCCAACCACTCGTAACTCCCTCTTTTCACCGTCTTAAGCTCTGGATGGTCAAAAAAGTGCCCAGTGCTTGGCTTAACAGCTTAAATGTTGGAAAATCAATCACACCTACCTATACTTACAGGATTAGGCTACCATTAGTGTGAATTGTCTCTAGGGCTGGTAAAAGGATGGACAATGTCTTTGGAAGATTTATTTTGAGGTACTGTATGCAGACGTTCAATACCCTTTGGGGGAGTTGCTGTCCCTTGTACTGTTGCATAAGATTTAAGGGGCAAATATTGCTTGGAGAGTAGAGCTTGTCACTTACCTCCACAGGCACTGAGTTTGGTTCCCTTTCTAGGGATTCACAGAATTTACAGAATGGTTTGTTGTTAGGTAATCCTTCTTTATACTGGATGTATATACCCCCTCCATTTGATTCCTGCCATGGTAAATTTCTTTATCAAGGGCATAAAGGTAGCAGCATCCTTGGGTTTGTCAGTTAAGGATGCCAAAAATCATTTTTTAAAGACTTCCTATGAGCCATCAAAACCAACAAAATTCTAAATTTGAACTACTTAAATAATAATTCTTGGTTCACTTGCAGCTTGTTGGCTCTCAGAGTAGTTTGCTGATAAGCCAAGACTGTAAAACTCCCAATAAACCAAGGTTTCTAGTTCAGCAAAGCTTATGGGTTACAGCAGCATGTGTGAAGGTCTTTGCAGGAAAATATATATGCTGTATACATTTAAAGGATGTTCTAGACCTCTGTGTGAACTTTTTCTAGGAAATGTTCCCACACATGTGTTTAAATAAAAAGATATATGGTAAACACAAATTACATCTTATAACTTGAATGATTAAAACCCCACTGGTTAACCAGAAATCTGTTGACAAAAGGCTGGCAGGAAGTCAGGTGAAATTGCTGAAGGTATATCCCCATACTGTATCTAACAAAATGCCTATAAATAGCCTAAGAGGAAAACTGTTTATTCAGTGGCACCACTGCTATCTCTCAAGATGTAAGAGCACTACCAGGTCACATTAACAATAGGAATTTTTCATAGAATACCTCCAAAGAATTATTGGATGAAATTCAGAAAATAAAATGCATAAAAAAAGATTATGGACAATCTGTAAAATATGGAGTCTAGGAATGATGTTTACTCTGTGGCAAACAAGTGAAGTATAAAAAATTTTGACATTCAGTCCCTGTTTGACCTACTGTACTTGTGCCAGGCACTAAATGAACAAAGGTTTTCTTCTTGCATGAAAGACACTTTGTCATGTAGTGTGATGAGTTTTTTCTGAAAATAGTTCTAAACAGTTGAATTTGTTTTATTACAAACCCATCACTGTATAGTAACCAGATAACTGTACTGTAGTTATTAGGTAGGAGGAATCTTTCCATCCTGTGTGAGTGATGTTAGGATCTTTGGAGCTAGTGAAATGCTGGAATGAAGTGTATGGTTATCCAGAAGTTCTAGATCTGCTAAGGGTTCATGAATGGAGAGGTTGCTAGTAAGGCCATGATGTACAGTATAATGATCAAGAGTTCATAACAAGTTGGACCTGAAAAATGTAACAAAATTTACTTACCATCCATACAGTGTTGAGTTGAAGGAAATGATCCTGCTAAAAAGATCATGATAAAAATTTCTTGAGGATAAGGAGGAAGAGTCAGAGGAGACCCTATTATAACAGGAGGCCGAAACAATCTGATTAGCAACAATGACAGAGCCAGCAGAGAAGTATTGAACTATTTAAGATTTAGATCTCAGATGAATTTTACTAAGGTAGTAGGAGACATTGTAGAGGCAAAATTTATAATGGAGTCAAATTCCATATTGACTTTAAGAGCTGGTGACAGATAACGGCTTGATTTCATGCTATTAACTTTTGAGTCTTTTGGCTCTGAACCTTTAGTATCCTTGTACAAGGCAATGAGAATTCATGTTTGTAGAGATTTTTTTACTTGCATGCACCAGCGGCTAAAAGATTTAGTCTTATGTGGATAAATCCTCACAGGACCCAGGAGCATATCTTCCTTATTCCCCAATTGTATAGGAAAGGAGGGAAAAACATAGGTTCAGGTCAACATGTGAGGCATAGCCTACTGTATTTTAGCCACAAAACTTGCGACATACGAAAGGCCAACGCTTTACCAGTTCCATGTTTGTGACTTGGTTAGAGAGTATTTTGAACTTAAACCCCTTGCCAAGGATTTAGTTTTGTTGAATAAGTCACTCAAGGTAGCATTTTCTGGGTGTTCATAAGTTGGCGTGCAAGGTGTTTTTAAAATAAGTCTCATGAAGGAGGCTTCAGATATCTGGGAGGAGCTAGATATTCACTGTCGTTTATTAGAGGCAGTCAAGTCTAGTCCCTTCTTACAAAAATCTGTACCAATGCAAGCATGTTGCATATGATACATAACACAGACAGACCTATTGAGTGTCATAAGTGGCCAGTGCCAGTAGTTGTCACCAAGGACCAATGTTCTGCTCTCTAGTGGGTATATTTTTCCAGCAGGGCCTAAGCTCTACCAGTGAGCTCCATCATATGTGCCAGTGCTGTGAGAGAGAAGTCCCTCATAGAACTTTGAGACCTCTTAATTTGGATATGTCACTAATATTGAAGCATCTTTCCTGTTTTGTATACTATTAGCATATTTTAGGTCATCTTTTTATAGGTGAATAATGACTCAAAGGTGGTGTATATAAACTGCTGGAAATAATGCAGCAATTTCATGTCTAGCTAGAAAAGAACATCTATTTGAGGTGTATGTTTTGTAGAGCCTAGGTATTTTGCAAGGCTTGCTTTATGTTGTATGTAAAGGTTGGTCTGACAATCAGTTGTAATTGTATAACAGATGGGGCCATAGGCACTACAGTATAAGTATTCTCATGCTTAAACTGAGGGCAAGTTGTCTACTACAGAGCCTTCTAGAGGTCCCTCTACTTCTTCAGGAGCTGCAGTTGCCTCCAAAAGATCTAGAACATGAGATCGAAAGTCATCTTTTATCAGTCTTACAGAAACAAATGAAGCAGCATTAGCATAAGCTTTTAGTATATCTTTAGACCTTGATGAGTGTAATCCTCCCCTCTCTTTTGAGATAGATTGCTATTCTAGGGAGGAGTTAAAGGTTTCTTCTAAGACTTGCAGAGGTGTACCTTCCACCCACCTGACCGTGCCCGCACATAAGGTACTGTTATTTCAGTTGCTGTGCATGTTGTGGAAGTAGATTTTTCTGTAGTAGTACAGTACTAGTTCTTTTCGAGTCCTCCATACTTCTCATCTTTGTCTGATGCCAGAAGTTAATGCCACTAGTATTAGCAATTATTCTATTGCATCCACTTCATATGCTCCAGAAATGATACGTAATGCAGAAACTGCTGTTAATAAGGACTCGCCATTGTCTGCAATCCATTCTTTTTCAGGTAGCACTGGGTCAGCAATGCAGTTGCTCATGAGCAATTCCTCAGTCACATTCATTACTACTGTATGATGGAAGAACCTGACCCTGCTCCTTTGGAAGAACTAGAGCCTGCTCTTATATTAGTATATCAAAATATTCATGTCAGGGTGGTCATCCTTATACTCGAATGTGCCCCAGAAAAATGGCTATTCTCATAGCCACTAATGCATGGTGGCTAATATATCTGGGTTAAGTCATTCTTCCTTTCCATCAATTACTTTATACTTTATAGTGCTGTTATTCTCATGCTGCTACTCGTGGCTCAGTGGTGAGTTTTTGTAAAATGCTGGGTTGCTCGTTTTTCCTTGGTTAAGGGTCTTTTTGTCACTCACTGGGTCTAGTGGTTTGACTGGTTTCACTGGTTTTGATCTCCTGTGTGGGAGCCTTCATCTACAAGAATGCACTTCTAGGACTCTTCAGTGGGCAGTGCCTTCATTGCTATCTCCAGTCACTCACAAGCTCACAGTTCTGCTTTGGGTCATAATCAAGAATTCGTGTGTTCAAGTCGTAAGTAAGTAGCTCCAGCACAAGCTGCTCCTGCTCCAAGTGCACCTATAGGAGACATTGTTTGTAAATTTAAGGCCTGAAATCAGGTGTGCACCCTGCTCGCTTGTTCCAAATTGAACCCTGACAAGTCACCTGCAGTATCATGCTTGTGCATACATTGGGCTCAGGTCACTCATACTTTTACTCTTGCTTCACTTTTATCTAAGACAAAGGTAGCCTTATCAAGGGTAATGTTTCTTCTTATGGTAGGCACTCAGGATCAAGAGCATTCTCACGACCTTATTGGCAGTGACGACAAGTCCTTAGAAGCTTATTTTATAATTTTGTATTACTTCATAGTAGCAACCATTGTTGGAGGATCCCTCCTCAGAAATCACAAGAAATCATACTGAGCCTCCAGTACTTGATGTGTAAAATAATTTTCAAGAAGAGAAACTGTGAATATGTACTTCTGGAAGATCTTTGGACATTATTTCAACTTGTAAAGGACAACATTTTAGATGGAGTTCTTTCAGATGATGAAATGGATTATGACTAACCTTAGCAAGACAGAGTAACTTTCAGTGAGGCTCCAAACTGGATATCCAAGGTTACTGGGTGAGAGAGGCAACCAAGACCTATGGTAGCTTTTGGAGCTGAACCTCACTATGGCATAAAATTTAAGGATTTCCATAGGTTTTGAGTTACCCACAACAGTGGCTTTAGATGCCATCCTCAAAGATGTTAGCAAGTGGATACAGGGCAGGAACTCTTCAGGCAAGTAGTTAGAAACCCATGACCATTCTTCATTTTTTCCTGTGCCTGATTCAAGGTTGAAAAAGAGTTACCTAGCCCTCCAGGAATTGGATCATTAGCTCAGGATGTCTACCTCTTTCCTTAGGCCAGCTGTAGTTTTCTCTCTCATGGAGGTAGATTTCAATGACAAGCTTTTAGAAGGAGATGCTTGTGGGTGCCAACTGGCAAGAATGGGTGCTTAGGACCACTAGCAATGTGCTGAAAGGTAATGCAGAGAAATCTGGACACTGTAATATCACTGAAACTAGGAAATTAGTAGTTTTTCTAACTACATGCGCTAGGATAGAAACTCCCTTCTGATTAGCAGTCCAACCATTTCTTGTCCTCAGACTTTGAGAATTTAGGGATGGTAAATATAAGGGATAAGCATTTGTGGGTAGTTTTAAGACTGATGTGAGCAGGCTCTAACACTATCTCCAAGCAGAAGCTTAGTCCATGTTTTCAATGTTCAATGTTACTTTGGGGAGTCCAGGGGAGGCAAAGCCCCCGGGCCAGACCAGGACACAGCATTCTAGGAAAGGTTAGGTCTTTTTGTTAGCAGAACCTATGTCCATTGTTCTCAACTGATTCTGCATTTGTTTCCCAACTCTCTGGTAAAGTAGATGGCTGAAAAGTTAGATAATGCTGTATCCACACGGCTATGAGGACTCTAAGCAGCATCATTCCACAAGTGCAAAGGGAAAAAGGGATTCTTACAGGACCACAACTTCTTTTGCTGGGAGTAGACAGCAGTATAGGTCTCCTGCAACCTGGGCCAGTAGGCCCTATTCTATAATTCCAAGTAGGCAAACAACCCAAGGGTTCAACAATTGCCTTTTAAACCCAGGAGGAGAGGCTGGAGAAATTTTCAGTAATCTCCATTTGGAAATCAGCAGCATCAAAGATGAGGTTCTTCTCCATTCTTGTCTTCACATCAGGTAAGGGCCTGGTTTTAGAAGTAATCCTTCAATTCTCCGAATTATAGAGCCGAGGGCCCATCAAATAATGGCAAAATTCGGATAAGGCTGAGTAAAAAATGTAGGGGTCAGGGGCAACTCCGTACCCTTCCTCACCTAACCTTGTCAATACCACATAACTGTAAACACTCAGTATGCTTATAAACAACACCTATCACACTTTAAACTGAAAGCTTTATGCCAAAGGCAATTGTCTACCTTTTCCCCCCATGTTTGTATTAAGAAATACTGCATAAACTGTTTACCATGGTTTTATGACCAATAATGTAATTTTGAACATATTGTATTACCATACAGGAGATACAAAATGTCTGTGCTCTCTCATGTTCGACCTGCACCTACGTTTGTTATCCTCTCTTTGCCTATGCAATTTGGGAATAAGGACGATCTACTCTTTTGTGCAGTAAGAAGGACTTGTCTTCAGAAGACCAAGTCTTTTAGAAAAGTGGGAGAGGGACAGTTGTTTTCCCACTGTCACATGTAAATCAGCAGAAGTCTCTAAAGACACCATTTATTACTAGTTTAGACAAGCAATGTTGAGAGCTTATAAGGACACTACAGAATCACAGTTGAATTTTCAAGTCTGGGATTATGAAATCAGGACATTATGGGTGTTGTTGGCTGAAGTTACAATGGTACAGTTTTTTACTCCATTAGAAATTTTGCCACCCAGAAGTCTCCTAATATTATGTCAAATTTTATTTAAGGGATCTAATTAATAAATCTTTAAACACTGTAAAGGCCCTGTCAGTGCCGCTGGGCTGATTATATCAGCCCCTTACTGTAATGGGGCTGTTGTCTCATCCTTCTTATCTTCTTATTTTTATTTGCAAATATGATGGATACTTGCTTCTGCACTACATGGATGTAAGTAAATTTTATTGTATCCAACTTATTATATTCTTGACCAGTACAAATCATGACTTCACTAACAGGGTACCTGCTTGTTTCATGATCCCTCGTTAGATCCAGAGCTTCTGGATAGCTAGATACCTCATTCCAGTACAGTAGTTCATTGTCTCTAAAATCCTTAACATGGCATTCAAAAAACTGAAAAGAGTCCTCCCATCTTAATAGCAACTCAGGCTATAGTAAATGATGGATTTTTGATAAAGCAAATACTATTTTATTTCCAAATTTTTATTTTTGGTACAAACACATCACTTTACAAAAACATTTTTGTGCTCTCCTTTCAATATACCTATCTTGCAGTAAAGTCAGAAAATACTTAAAAATGTTTTTACCATCTTAACTCAAATGTTCAGAGAACAAGGTGAAATCTCTTCTTCTGGGTAATTAGCAGGCACACATTAAGGCTACAGTAAAGTGATGAGTTTGAACTAAAAAATCAGTTATATATTTTTAAAATGTATTTTTATCACCATAAACTAAAGCGAGTAGTAGCGTACAGAAGACAGAAATGTAAGTTAAATTTCAGTTATGACTACAGTTTATGTCAGTTACAGATTATGTGAAAAGTGTAAGGATTACATTATTAGAAATTCTTCTTGTAGCAGTGAGTGTTTTATTGAAATTTTTTTATTAGTTACAGGAATGGAAGTAGATGATGTCACAAAATGTTCACCTGCGACAAAACTGGACCCTTTGCCAGTCTTTACAGGTTCTTCAAGTGAAGACCTTTTAATGAAAATTGAAATGAATGATCATACAGCTAATGACTCAGAAACTGTAGAAAATACACAAGAACAAGAGAAAAAGGAAGTTAAACAACTACCAAAGCTGAGACCAAAAAAAGGAAGAAAAATTAAAGTCAAGGTAGGTTTGTGCACAAATTCCAAGTTTTGAAAATACATCAATTTCTGATACAATGGGAATGTGGCTAGCGTTGGAAAATTACAATTCAAATATAACTAGATAGTTAATGGAAAACAGTAATGTGCTTTCAGGTAATGTGCACTCCTAATTAGTGATTTAGCATTTTTAAAACTATTTTGGAACTTTCTGATCTCAGTTATTGGCGATCTGGTTTTTTGACGCTTGTCTAGCGACGAAAAGCTGCGATTTTTGGCGCCGATATGTGCCAATTTCCACTTATCGGTGCCAATAATCACGTATTGGTGCGATACATACCTAACAGAGGCGATGATGTCCGGTTATCGACACCCATACTCGGGTATCAGGCGATTTTTGCTTATCGTCACGCCTTCGGAATGGAACCCCCGCTGATAACTGGGGGCTGCCTGTATTTACCTTACTTATTCATCTAAATTGCTTAATGATTTGTACATTTAGCAAAAGCAATTTGGAATAGTGCCGTGGGGCTCCATTGATAGTTCCTGTAAATATTTCTTTTCTGATTATTTAGCAAATTATACATTTTAAGAGGACATTCTAAAATTTGCCTTAAACCCTTATGATAATTTGAGTATATTCACTATTACATTTTTCTGTTCACCAGATCGCAGCCCCCTTGTAAGTCAGTTGCAGTTATCTAGATTATAATGAGAGCCATCCCTTCCCTTGCACTGCTGCGTGATTGTGACAATACAATATATATATATGTGTGTGTGTGTGTGTGTGTGTGTATCTTCTTCTTTCTCTGCATCTTTTCCCACTTCTATGTGGGGTTGATGTTTCTCGCAGCTTTCCTCCACCTGGCTCAGTCAAACAAATCATCCTCTGACAATTGTTTGTTGCTCAGATCTTCCTTAACTACATCCATCCACCTTCACTTCAGTCGTCCTCTCGCTCTCCCACCAGGCACCTCCATCTACATCACTCTCCTCCCTACCCTACACATGTCTCATCCCTTCTTATCACATGGCCATACCACTGCAATCTTCTTTCCTGGGCCCTCTTTGATAGCTCTACAACTTTAGTAGTTCCTCCCCTTTTTTTTTTTTCATTCTTGAGCCTGTCCATTTTTGTTACTCCACACATCCACCTAAGCATTTTCATCTCTAACGCATCCAGTTTCTTCTCTTGCACTCTTTACCAGCCATTTCTGCTCCATATGTCAAAGCTGATCTCAGTACTGTCTTTTACACTCTTCCTTTAACCTTTATATTGATTCTGCATTTACACAAGACACCAAGATATCTTTCTCCAATTTTTCCATCCAGCTTGTGCTCTGTGTTATTTCTACATCCAAAATTTCCATCACCAGCTACTGTTGAACCAAGATACCTAATTTTCTACTCAAGTTCAACCTTGTCCCTTCCATACTAATCTCAGTCTTGATCTTTATTAAACCTTAGGTATTCAGTCTTCTTTCTACTGATCTTTAATCCTCTGTCTTCCAGTAACTTCCTCCATTTCTCTAGTTTTGACTCCACAACCCCTCTGTTGGTGCTGCATAACAGGATGTCATCAGCAAACAGAGTACACCAGGGGGATTGATCTCTTATGAGATAGCACATCCATAATTAGGAGGTGAAGTTTTTATGTTGAATGCAAGAGGGGAAAATGTAGAAACTGTTGAGAACACAGTAATTGTTTATATGATGAGATTAATTAAAAGAAAGAATTGCAGAAATGCAGTAAAGGTGCAATAAAGATCGTAGCATTTGAATGTTTAGGAAGGAGGCAGCTGAGCTTAGGTATTTCTCTTGAGAGAGGGGGTGGAAGAGGTTTTGGCAGAAGTGTTGGATTTGAATTAGCAGTGGTTCATACATAATACGTGCTTTGTCTGCATATTATAAGATCCTGAATTCAGTATTAAAAATTCATTTATTATGAATTTTACACTGCGAGTTCCTGTTGGTTCTAAGTACATTAAATTCATTCATTCATCATATGATTAGTGTCGGACATCACATGTGAATTCATTTTATTTCTGTACAAGTTAGGAAACTTGAATTGAGGTTCTCATCAAGATATAAGGTTTTACAGTACTGTATACCAGTAGGCATTTCAAAAAAGTATTATTTATATGAATTAATCATGAATTTCAGAGGAAAAAAAAGATGAAAGGCACAGGAAAGGTAAGCTCCAGTGATATGCAAATGACTGAAGATTTCACATTCATGAGAAAGAGACGGCAGGATTTAACTCTTGGAGCTAAAGTGAAGGTAAGATTTAAATATTATACTGTAAACTCATGATCAGTAATAATCAACTACAGTATAATCATAATGCTGGTTAAAAAGGGGAAAAAATACTTGGAATTTTTAATCAGAAATACAAGTTAGAATTCAGAAAACTACTGGGAATTTTAAGTTAGAATTGCAGGTAAAAAGGGAAAACTAATGGGAAATGTTAGATCCAGATGTACATCTGAAAACAGATTTCACCAAATGTTAGTACTGTATACAAATATGACTGCTACCTCTTAGCCAGAAGTCTCAGTCAAACCAGGACTATTTTACAAATCATGTATGACCGATCCAATTAGTCTGTTTTTTAAACCCTTATAATTCAGTAATCTTTCATGCAACATGCCAGTGGCAACACATTTTCTGTCCATTTTTAGACGTTAAAATTAGTGTAGTATGTCTTCATCCTTTTTCGGGTTCCCCCCCTTGCAGCAGAGGAAGTGCCAACACACTCCCTCCCTGTTAGCCATACCTTAGCCACCCCTTGTGACACTCCTTCCACTGTTGGAGGCACAGGGAAGCAAGGTATGTCCTGTGAGTGGAAGTGGTTTGCGTCTGTTGTCATCTTCCACTGGCCAGCCTGGCATGTCACGTAAGGTTAGTGCTTGGTTGCCAAAAGATGTGCAGCAAAATGAAGCAAAGTTCTTGTAGGCAGGAGGTAAATATGCTGGGTAAGCTCACTCACTTGATATCTGATTCTGTATCCCCTAGGCCTTGGTGGATGCCGCATACTTCTAGTGATCCCTATCAGGGATCTTCCTATGATCCTCCTTTGCAAGAGGATTCAGTATCTCTCTGAGGTGCTCTCCTGGTGCCAGGCAAGCAACCAATGTCAGGTGAGTGCCCAGAGGCAGGTGAGCACCTGGAAGCAGGCGTGCCTGGCACCAGGAGAGCACCTCAGAGAGAATACTGAATCCTCTTGCAAAAGTAGGAGGTTGTATAGTTTTCCTCATTCTGTCTTGCACGAGAATCACATTGTAGTTCCCATTCTGCTCAGGTGTCATGCTTCCAGTCTCGTTCCCCTTTGTCACCTCAGGCTCCTCTTGAGCATTCTGTGAATTTTCCTGAATCCCATTTAGGCAAACACCATGAACTGCTTCCTAATTGTGGCCGATGAACGTATTTGCTTATTAGACAAGTAGATCCCTTCTTCTTTGTTGCTATTGTCTCAGTAGCAGAACAGGTTTTTTATGTCAGATTGTTTGGGGGTTTCGGTTTTACCTTCCACTGAACTTAGTGTCAGCGCAGGATAGTATGAATGTACAGGAAGCTTCTGTTTCCCGCACAGATGATTCTTTGGTGCCAGGACACAAGACAGCACCAACCATCCCTCTGGTATGGATCAGGTTTTTGCTTTCAGATTAAGTCTTTCGTCACTGGAAGCAGGAGGTTCTGCTGCCAACACCCTTGCTTCCCCAAGATTTCCCTCTGATGTGCCTGAGGCTTCCAAATGGACTCTGATCCTGAAGAAGTGTAGGCAGTGTAGTCAGCTTTCAGCAACTGATTAAGGTTGTGCCAGCAATTTCCTGAGATGCTTAGATGGGTTCTTGAGAGCTCTCTTTTGGTGCAAGACTCACTCTCCTCTGTCTCCTAGGTATTGGGTCTGCCAGTCCATTTCTATGGGAGGTTTATTTGTACATTAGGGATCGAGAGTACAAGCCTGATTGGTCTGCTCATTTTATATTGCTTTCCCCTTTGACACCACACTTTGCTTAGGCATCACATTCGAGTTCTTGTTCTTCTCTGGTGTTGCGCTTCCTTACTCGATCCCCTTATTTTACACATTGAACTCAGTCATTCTAAGAGTTCTTTTCAGGTGCCCTAGGTTCACCTTCTGATTGCTACTGTTTCAATACCAGAGAGGTTTGGCTTCTTCTCAGCCAGGTTTTTCATCGTTGGCACTTAGACACTTTTGGCATTAGTGCCAAGCTCTACTCAGGTGCCAGCATCTCCTTGGGCGTTGCCCGCTACATCAATGGCTCAGACACTTTTGGTATTAGAGCCAGCATCTCCTTGGATGTTAACCGGGCTTTAGCACCATCCACCATGTCGTCGGTGCTTCAGATGCTTTCAGCGTTAGCGTCAGCATCTCCTTGGGCATTAACCAGGTGTTAGCACCAGTATCTCCTCAGGCATTAACCGGGCATTAGCACCAGCATCTCCTCAGGAATTAACCAGGTTTTAGCACCAGCTGCCACATCCTCTGTGCTTCAGAGGCTTTCAGCGTTATTGGCAGCATCTCCTTGGGTGTTAAACAGGTGTTAGCACAGCTACCATGTCGTTGGCACTTCAGATGCTTGTAACTTTAATTCCAGTGTCTCCTCAGGCATTAACTCCTTTGGCGTTGATGCCAGCCTCCACTTTGTTGACCAAGGAGGGTGCTAACACAGAGTTCTTTCCTTGGATAGAATGTCTTTTGACTTCCCTGGGGAGTCTGTGCACTTCTTTACAATGGTAAGGTTGAGTGCCAAGAACAATTATGCGCTTTTCTCACTTTATCAGTCTCTGTAGCTCAGAACCACCCTTTCATTCTTTGCTGAAGATTTGGCTTTGGGTGCTGTTGTAGAGCTCAGGGAGATGTTTTTTGATTGACAGGATTTTAGGCAACTATAACCACAGCAACATTTTGCATTTTATATTGGACAGAGTCCCTTTTCCAGGCTCCCTTAAGAAGGTCACTGTTAGTTTACTCCTTCCTACACTACAAGGAGAAGGTTCAGGTACTGCACTGAAAAGGCATGGGACTGGGGTGAACATTTACTTGGAGACCTGACATGTAATGAGGAAAATAGCCGGCATACACACTGTTGTCACATCTGCGCGAGTATTATGAAGGGAAAACCGAGGTAGTTGCTGTGGACTGGAGATAGAGCCGTCTTGTCCTGATTCCTTTATATTGTAGCATTGTGCCAAAAAAGCACTACAGTATTCTGGCTGAGATCAGCTATAAGAGAATTTTTTGAGATTGATTGTTCTGTCTTAAGCAACCTGGGGAGTTACCACAAAAGGTCAGGTGAGTGGGAAAGAGGGGGGATATACATAAGCCTTTGAGGATTTTGGGGGCTCAAAATCGGTGTACGTCAGAACACTCACCCTTCACTTACAGAGCAAAAAGGCTTAGCAATCATTTTATTTGATTGCTCTGTATAAACTTATACTCTGTGCTGTGTTAATGAATTTGATGTTGTAATGAAGCTAAAGAGTTTATTTTTATCTTGGTATGTTTGTAAATAAAAAAAATAGACAAAGTAGTTAGCTGTAATGAAATTTTTTTTTAGCTTATTATGACTTTTTTTTTAAGATTATAGTTGTCATCAGAATCTCAGAGGCTTAAAAATGGATGATGACCACAATTACCATCAGAATCTCAAAGGCTTAACAATTGCAGATTTTTAACTTTGTTTCGCCTTTTGAATACTTGAATAATGGCTCAGTACGACAAAATCTTGCATCTTCAACAAACACAAATACCTATGGTATTTATGCTAGTGAAATACAGTACTGTACTGTACCCGAAACGGTTTATAAAAATCATGATTTTCCTTTTGTGACAGAAAAAGGTCCTTTAGATCCTGTAGATATATATTTAAAGGTTTGGTTATGCACATTATGTTAACACTCTTCCATTTTTTCAGGTTTTAGAGATATTAGACCGTGAACCAAAGATACCTCAGGGAAAGATTGCTTCAATGTTTCGTGTAAGTCAAAGTCAAGTTTCAAGAATTATGAAAAATAAAGAAACAATTTTAGTGCAGTGGAATCGCTTTGCCACCCCTGAGCGCAAAAGGTGCAGGGTAGGAAAAGCTGGTGAATTAGAACAGAAGTTATTAGACTGGTACAAAGATGCAAGAAAAGATGATCTTCCAATATCTGGTCCCATTTTAATGGAAAAAGCAAAATCAATTGGTGTTGAAATGGGGATTGATTTTAAACCCTCTGCAGGTTGGTTAGGGAGATGGAAAGATAGAAATGGTGTAACACTTAAGGTATTTAAAGAAAAGGATGGCACTCCCTCCATTACTAAAGTTGCAAATCATTGGCGAAGATACATGTTCGTTAAATCTACTAGAGACGTACCATGGCAAAATGTTTGGGTTGTTGATGAGACTGTTTTAACCTATAATTCAGTACCTGATTGTATGTCCCAGATGATCTCAGGTGGAAAAGATAGAATGTGTGTTATTTTAGCTTGTAATTTGTCTGGTACAGAACGGAAACCAGCAGCTGTTGTTGGATCTGTACAGTCACTGGAATATATGTCCCTACCAGTTTTCTATTACTATCATGAGAAAGCCAAAATTAACTTGGAATGTTTTTCTTCATGGTTACGAGAATGGGATCGAGAATTGCATTTACAAAAGAAGAAGATAGTTCTTATATTAAATAAGGCAAAACATCATCCTGAAAATATTCATTTTTTGAATATTAGTATTACTCATTTCCCACTAGAAACTTCAAAAGTCCTGCAGCCATTACAGCTGGGAATAATTTCATCATTTAAAGCTTTATACAGATATCAGCAGTTGAGGCTTTTGTTAGCAAATTCTAAAGCAGTGGAGCCCACAAGTAACACCAATATGTGTAGCCACAGTTCCTTGATGTCATCACATTCTCAAGGTTTGTCAGCATTAGATGCAACTTACTTAATATATAAAGCTTGGAAACATGTGAGTCCAGAAACGATAGCCAAAGGTGCAGTTAAAGCTGGTTTAAGTAAAGATGTTGATGCTTTAAAAGTAAATGATGTTGTAGGTGCCCCTCCAGGAATAAGTCAGCAAGATTTTCAAACCTTTGTAGTACAAGATAATGACTTATGTCCAATAGATCAAGAAGATCTCGAAAAATCAAATTCACAAACCAAGAATTCTGCTGGTTCTTATAATTATTCACGTGTAACCAGCTCAAATGTTAATCAAAGCATGCCATCTAATCAGCATACTGACTCGGGAACACAATATCTACCTACATTACCAAAAGTCCCAGAAACAGTGCTTGCATGTCAGGTTTTACGAAAATATTTACAACAGCAAGGAGGACGCTTGTATGATGAGTTTTCAAAGTTGGAAGCAGCAATTCAAATGGATATGATTCAGCAGTCTTATCCAGAAATGAAAGAGGAAGATGTAATTGACCCCTTCCATGACCCTTCCTCGGTACATAGTTTTCATGCCCACAAACAGGCTGAAAGCTTGAAAGTAGGATACCTTCAGAAACTACATCATGCCTTGGAACAAAAGTCTCTTCAAAAGGAACTTAAAAGAGCTGCACAGGTACCAGTTTCATCTGCTTCTGATAGTACATCAGTGCCAACTCAAGAAACCAGGAGCGATGCATTGAATCAGAATATTGATGTTCAAAGACATAATTTATCTGGTCAAGAATTAATGAGGGAGGATGTAATGCAGCAGGAAATACAACTCCCCGTTCAAAGACATGCTCTGATCCACCAGGTGATGATGAGACAAGAATATCGACAGGATGTTCCAGTAGACAGGTCACGTACAACACTTTATGAAATGAGACCTGATAATGTGTCACCTTTGTACAGACCAATGCAGCCAAATGGGAGTAATTGCCAAGGGGAAAATAAAAATGGTAACTTATCTTCCATACCCACAGATCTACGAGCTGTCCCCATGACAGATCCCCGTGCAGGTGTAGCTTCACATCCCCCAAATCATTCAAATGAACTTCCACAGGACATTCGTCAACCTGATGGCAGACTAGAGCATCCTGGAATACCGTATTATGCAGTTCATAATCCCTTACATCAGTGTATATGTGGTAATACAGAATGCTGTTCATAAACTGAGCTTGAAAATAGTTATAAAAATGTTTCTCCTGATAACTGTACTATGGCATACAAGGTATAGTCTTTGCTGTGGAGTGCATCCTCCCAAGAATGGGAACCTCAATATTTTACAGACTGTATTTGCTACTGGCACAGTTTAAGGAGAATGTACTCCACTCCATGTTGACATAAATTTACTAATTGGGTACCAGCAATGTGTAAGAAGTGTGAATGAGTTAATTTTAGAATTTGGAGCCCACTTCTGCTCTGGCTACAACTCTCCTCTGCCAATCGTATTACATAGCAGGTGTTCTGATGGGAACTACAGTATGTGATTTCATATCATTCCTTCTTTATTTCCATAGATAGTTATAGTGATTTATTTTTTCATTTCTTTTTGGAAAAGCCCTCACTTTTGTTAGTAATGCATGTATTTGGCATATTTTTTTATATTTCGCTAGTCTTGCATGTTATTCTTACAGTACTAAATCACAGTCAATACATCATGCCACCTTATTTAGAAAGTGTCATATTATTTATTATTGATTTCAGTGTCAGTGAAAAATCATTAGTATTTCACCTCTTAGGTACTTAATTTTTACTTTCTTGGATTGTGTTACCCTATTGTATTGCATATACTGTACAGTACTTTGCCTTAAAGTTACAAAAAACTGATTTTTGGAGAAGAAAAGTAACAGCCAATAGGGTTTTGAGATTTTAAACTATGGGCAATATTTGACTGTCATAAGTTAATATGCATAACCTTAAGACAAAACAATGAACATTACAGTCTTGATGCCACTTGAGGTGTCAAGTAATTGATAACAGGTATCTTAGTGTTGGAGCCATATTTTAGTTACCCCACCTCACCCTCTCTGCCTTTAGCTACATCATTGCCCAGTGACAGAAACTTCAACCATCTGGGTACAACATAAAGGCATTTGGTTAAGTGGAATCAGAAGACTCCTTAAATTATTTTAGTAGCTGTGCTGATGGTCTGAACTACCCAGGGCCACCTTCAGCTATTCATACTTGCGTGAAAACATTAGTATATGCAAGGCTTGGAAACTGCAAATTGATTTCCATTCAGTTGCAAATTCTACTCATGGCAAGATCCAGAAGCAGAAGCAAATGGATGGGCTTATCTTTAGTTCTTGTTAAGTTTCTGAACATTAAGCTGTTGGAGGATTCCTAATGACTCCCAAAAAGGTAAACTAAGTTGTGTGACCTTGAAGGACATAAGCATCCTCTTGAGAAATAAGAGCAGATTAAGGTATCAATCCAGCATTCATCACACAGTAAAACTTATGAATACAGTGCCATACAGGCAGCTTTGAAATTAGTCATCGGAAACTCCTAAGTCCAAGAATGCTTAATTCAGTGCACACACAGTTGATTCCAGAGCTTTAACCATTTTTGAAAATAAAGTCTCGCTGTATCCATGCTGTAAGCATGTCTTATTATTTCTTTTAAAACTCTTTGCTAAAGAAAGTTGTCAACACAGCTCAGTTGAGATGTAACTTTGTTTGTGTCTCACTTTATTTGTGAAAGTTTCAAATTTAGGATGAGAAGTGTAAAGCCCTTAGTCCTGTTGTTGTGGCAGGGATGCTTTCTTTTGAACTAAATATGAGAGTAACCTACCTTTCTCTCTTAACATTATTTGTTAAGAAATCCCATTATTGAATTTTGGAAGCATGAAGGTACACACTGCTGTATAGGAGCACACCTTCAAATGTGAAGGTAATTGTTGTCTTTAGTTTTGGAATGATGGCTATGGGCTTTCAACTTAGGCACAGGAGTCACTAGTAATCTTTACGAGGTCAGGCAGGAATGTTGAGAAACTTTTTCCCATCATAAAAAACCTTTTAGTGTGCTTGGCTGAACAGCTGTTTCTCTGGCTGCACTAACTCACCATCCTCATTTAGTGTGGTTGTCAGCTAACTTTAACAGTAGGTAAGATTCATTCCAAGTACTATAACGAAAATTTTTGTGATAAAATTAGTTATTTGGATGCTTACCTGCTGTTAAAGTGGAAACCCACCCAGCCTCCTCACATCTTCGTGGAAGGTCATGACGGACTCTGACAAGAACATAAGCATTCCATTGCCACAAGGTGGGAAACAGGTGATTATAGAGACAGTCCCAGCAGATGAGCCAAGCATTATTTTGTTTATTTTGAATGCCAGTCACACCTAATGGCACAAAGATATAAAATAACTTTAACAGTAGGTAGGTATGTAGGTATCCAAATAACTAATTTTATCATAAAAATTTTCATATTTTGATGGGAATCTGGAATGATAATGGTTTATCTTTTCAGCTGAAAGATGTCATGAGTTTGACAATTCAATTTGCCTCAAATTGTAAGCCCAGCATTTGTGATGCTGTTGCTCCTCATAGAAGGCAGTCATCTTCTCGGGACAATACTTCATTTCCACTTAAATGTCAATGCACGTCAGAGTGACCCTTTCCCCATCTACCAATTAAGAGATTTCTTCCTGCCCCATTCCTGTGGATCATACCATACCTGGTCTTGTCAAGATAGCTATCAGTATCATCACTGCCTCCTCCCCTCATCCATTTGTCATTAGTGTTTCACAACATTTTACCTCCTCCAAGTCACACTTACTTCAAGCAGTTTTGCAGCTTTTGAGTGTTCTCATTCCTCAAGATACTCTCATGCTGACAGTAAATCTTCTAATAAAAACTTGTTTTGCCATTCCCAGACTCTGACCCATGTTTCGCTTTACCTTAGCATGTGCTCGAGGTTCCTGCCTTCATTGATCTTTGTCTTACCCAAAGGGAGGCAATTCTGTGTCCAATAAAAGGTCCCTCAGAGATGATAGATCTCTTACCAGTAAAGCATTTTGAAGGACTTCAGAGATTCTCATCATGATAAGAACTTGCCAGACTGTCCACCAGCCACCTTCTTGCTCAGTCTCTAACTAAAATGATTCCTTCTTGTGATAGATCATTCACTTATTTTTCTTGTGTAACTTCATTGGTCATTTTAGAAAAGTGGTTGGAAGAGACCACATTTCCCTTTACCAGGAATTAGGGAGGTCCCTGCTTTCCCAGACCAGGACTTCTAATCCAGCCAGCTCAAGGCCTAAAACTTGAACCACACGAGTCAAGATAGCCAGGTTTGGCAAGGGCCTAACAGAGAATCTTATTTTCATTGGATATTATTTGATTTTTTTTTTTTTTTTGTCAGCCAGCAAGATGAGGTCTCTTTGGGAAAATGCTGCCATGCATTTGCATTGTGTTTAGTCTAGAAAGGCAGCAAAAAATCAAGAATGTCTACTTGGCAGTGGAGCCCAAGTCAGAAGTTAAAATAGATATTCTTTCAACTTTGATGTTATCACAGCCAGTGGTATATCAGAGATTCTGACGGATATATGTAATTATATGACAGGGAAGGAGCTTTCAGGGGTTATAACAATCTTATGGTAAGGCCACAATTATTTGCCCTTCTGTATTTGAGATTCAAAAAAGTTTACGAAATTTTGGGTTGCTCAACCCAAGCTCACCCATCCTTTCCAGGTCTTTAGACTATTGCAAGAGAATCTACCTTCTTTTTGTCACATCTTTCAGTTATCTTCACTCCTAAATGATCAGCTCAATGTAGAAGTTTTTGATGGAGACACCACAAGCACTCAGACTACAGAAAGGGGATGGGTTTCTTAGTAGGATCTGGGGAAACTATTTGCACATGCACCACCCTGCAGGTAATAGCAGAGCTCCTGCTTCATATTGTTTTCATCTGTGATTGGGGTGTCTATGTACTGTATTGGCACTGATAAACAAATGGTTATGCAAAAATAATGGGTTTATATTGAGTAAATAACAGTAATTTTGTCCTATGAAGATTAAGTTTATATGAATTGCATTAAAGTTTAAAATTTCAGTACATTCTGTGCTGTTAACCCTTTGAGAGTCTGGTGACCTCAAATGATTTCATGAAATTTAATTCAGTAAATTTTGTCCTATAAAAATTCAGTTTCTGTTTGCACTATATGTATTTATCTTAAGTTTAAAATATCAGTACATACTATTAACCTTTTGAGCCTCTGATGACTTCAAATGGTGTCATAAAATTTCATTCCTTAAAGTCTGACATGCCATGTCTAGAAAAAAAAAAAGTAGCCATAAATATGTTGATGTCATGTAGCATGAGAATGACATCTTGAATGATTGTTAAACCAGAATGCAACAACTGTCATACAAAGCAGTACATATCAGTAAAAAAGAAATACTGTATACCTTTTGTTGGTGCAAAAAAAATTTATGAAAAAATTATTTTTTTTTATTTGTATGAAATGTAATGAAATTTTTGGCTAAATTCAGCACATGATGCTGATTAAATAGTATTGTTTTGCTTCCCATTTAAACATGCAAAAAAGTACAGTTATTCATCTTCAAAATAAGACAAACCAGCATAATATTCTGAGAAATGAATTTACAGCAAACATTGAAGAATATCTAATTTCATAAGTAGTAAACCAGTACTGAGTGGGCTTTACCCAAGAGAAGTTTTGGCCCTTCACTACCCACCCCACAATCCTCAGAGGGTTAACAGCATTATCTCCTTTTATACATAGCTTAAGCCAACACTCCTCAAAAAAATTATGTATTGGTGCATTGAATTTATAACACGAGACAATATTTTTCTTAACATGACACCTGAAGTCAAAGCTTCACAGTCTCAAAAGAAGACAAAATGAATGAAAGTGGATTATTTTAGTCCACTTAGTTTATTCTTGTATTTGCATGAAAAAGTAATACAGACACCACCCTACTTATGAACATTCAATTTACAAACATTCAGCGACACAAATGTATCACAAGTTAAAATTGTGTTCCGAGTGCTCCCCTTTGCCGCCTGTGAGTTCAGATTTTGTTCTGCATGCCTATTGTATAAAATACAGTAGTGTATGTACAGTGAATTGTGTTTTAGAAGGAAATAACGTACAGTACTGTATTGACTTTGTATCATACTGTACTTGAGGTATGAAGAGTACAGTAACCAACTTACAAACAATTCAACATACGAATGGCTCTCCAGAATGTAACTTTTTTAAGTAGGGTGTTGTCTGTATAACTCTGTGCTTAAATTTGAAACTTCTACTGTACTTTACTATGTCACATGCCAAAGAGCAGACTACTCAGAATTCAGTGAATAGACCACATAGTTCTCAGTGGCCAAGAGCCGTTCTTTAATTTTTGGTTGACTCCCATTTCCTTACCCACAATAACCAGTCTCCATCAGTCTGTTTTTAGGATCTCTGTTTCCACTTCTCAGGTTTTCATTTCATGGTTTCCATTTTCTCATCATTTTCAGTGATGCTTTTTTTCCTTTTAGTTAGCTAACATCATGGTGCTAGCATTTCACTATGCTAATTTTTGCAGTTCTTTACTATTTACTTGATTTAATATATTTTGACATATGAGCTTTTAATTAAATGTTCAAATTAGTTGTAGATGACCCAGTATAATATCCAAAAGAGACTTGTTGGTAAAAAACCAAAGCTTTCCAAAGTAAGTGCCTAACTCAAAGCAAGCCATGTACTATTAAACTATCTACAGTATACCAAGCTAAAAAGAAGGGATTTTATAGTAATTTTGATCAGTAGTTCTCATCACTCCTTACCACTCTTTCCTTGTCATTTTAATTATTATAATTACTTCTCCAGTACATATGTCCATTCTCCAGAAACCAATAACTTGGCTAAAGGCACCCATCAGGAAGGCTTACATTTATGATCAGGAAAAGGTTCCTCTCTGATTAAAGACAGAACATGAAGTATAGATGCTGACCATTTTCAATCTATTTACAAGCAATGCTTACTAAGTTGTATCTCCACTGCCTTAGAGAAGTCAAAATGCTATAAAAGCTCCCACAGAAAAAAAGACACCTGTTGTGAATACATAAGATGGGCAGAAGATAATCCGAAATTTGCCTTGGCATAAGCTATAAATATCCTTATCTGCTTTCATTTATCATTGTTGAAGGTGGTTAGGTGGGTAAGAAGGGTACAGGATAGCTCATGGTAACAAAATATTTTGGAAAAGAGAATCTTGATTCGGCTGGAGTGAGCAAGTTAAATGGAAACCATGAGCAGTAATGCTTGATGGGGCCATTCACATTCAGCTAAGGTAAACAGTAGTAAACTGGAAAATTTAGTCTGCCTTGGCTACTTGTACCTCACAAATGTCACTCAGTGACAGGTATCGTAGCACATTTTTATTTTTGTTGTGGTATCTGCATATAATAATGTAGTAGCCATACTTTTTAATTCAGAGTTGGTTCACCTTCAAATCCTCTTGCTATTTATACCAAGAGATGAATTGTTCTCATGGCAAATGGACCTTTCCCCATCTTAATTGGCCATTTTCCTTATTTTAGGTCAGGCTAGCTTCTGTTGACTAGGATTGGGTAACAATCTCAATAAAGCATTACTACCCATGACAGGTAGTTATATTTTGAATAAAAATACAGTGCTATTTCATATTAATAACATGATCCTAGGGATTAGCCTTTCAGGTTCTTGTCAGTAAAGTTTGTTTTTATAATGCAAATTGCTGCATTACAACAAGGGCCATTCCTTCCCTTGAATTGAGTCAAGACCAAGGTATCTGATTACACTTATAAAGCTCCTGCCCTTTTTGATAAATTTAGGTGGTTTGCCCTTCCAGGTACCAAAGCGTATGTTAAGACAGCAGTTTTATTTTTTCAAATTACTATATAGAGGTTAGTGTGAAAATGAAGGGAATAACAAAGAGCAAATGGTAATCCCATTGTAATACAATAAACTGTATAGTACCTCTCTCTGGAAAGAGATAAGATAAGAAGCAGCAGGAAGAGAATTCCAGAATTTAAAGTTAGGAACAAGGAAAATCACTAAGCCAGTGATTATAGGTTACTAGGTTAACACATTATAAAGGAACGGCATGTGTTTAGAGACATCCTGACAGTTTTGGGAGAAAGTTTTTCTGCATTGTATATAATTCAACAATTTCTTTTTTACATGACTTACAATTGAAGTGTATATTATTACAACTACTTATAATTAAGGCATAATGTTAATATGTAAAATATTCGATTGAAATTTTTATTTGCCATAACTTTCAGTAAAACTTATTTTTATCACTGTTTTACTACCCTTTCAAATGTATTGTTGGTTTTTAAGATTGACATAGTATAGGGCAACTCAAGTATTTTACATTATTCATATATATATATCTAATAATGTATTTGTGATGTTCCCAGAATCACCAGTCTTTGCCTGCCGGACAGAAGAAAAAGAAGGTAGTCTTACCACAAACATATGCACCCAATGGCTTCTTGACTTTGTGGTAACAAATAACTTTTTTTTTTTTTTTCATGATCCTACAGCCTTGCCATTGCTCTCCAGCTATTTTCCTCAGGATTGTTTTCCTGTGCTCGTTACTAATTTATTTCCCATTTTAAAGATTTATTTAAGCTGTCTTTTCATGTTTTAGTGATGCTGGAAGTGATAAAAATATTACCCTGTCATGTATTTTCATTTTGATGTATTCTATTCCAGTATGGAATCTGGGTTGGTGTGATGATCTATCAAGATTCAGTTTGACAGAAGATTAGCCAGTTTCAGATTCCGTTTACATGATTGTGGCTTCATTGACAACATGTACACATCAGACTGTTAGTCTACATATTTTTCAACTGAATAATTGTTGTTGAAACACCTGGCACCCTCTTCCATCAGTTTTGGCTCTCACCTTAGACTTCTTGATGCCTAGGAGACTGAGCTTTATGACATTTTCCAGGACAACATTTCTGAGAAGGGCTGTTGGCACAAGTGCTGTTATTTACTCCCAAAAGAACAAGAGGTTGTCATATTGCTAACAGCAGTTAGAGAATTTCCTCTGGTGCCAGTCCCAAATTGGGCACCTCAATTCTTCAGAACACATGGCTCCATGCAATCACTTAATTGTTATACTTTGCATTCCCTGAAAGACAGTAGACAGCAACTGTACTGGAGGTTTCCCAGCTGTAACCTCTAAAGATATCTTTAGTACCTTCATGACGGCAGGATTCAAATCTGATGCTCTAGAAGTAGCACCTTAGACCCCTTTCCCATAGATTTGGATGTTATGGATGTGCACCAATCAGGGTTAAGATGCATGCCATTAGTAACATCACATAGATGTCCTTGACATTATTGTAATGTCAATAGACATGTGAAACACAGCATAAGGATTATTTTTCACTTCAAGGCGATCGAGTGCTCAAAATCAGTGTCTGCACAGCAAACTTTCTTTAAAAGCAAAACCAGTGAATGCGTGCATGCCAGCCATGTGGTCACCAAGTATATATGTAGAAAAGGAAGGCCACTCACTGGTGGGAAATTTGTTAAGGAGTGCATGGTAAAAACGGTTAAAGAAATATGCCCAGAAAAGTTGTCTCTTTTTTTCAAAATTTAAGTTTGGCTGCTTCAACAGTAACAAGGCATTGGAAGTGGAGACGCATTTTCAAAATTATCTGAGAAAGCAAGTTCTCAATATTTTTCTTTAGCCTTGGATGAAAGTACTGTAATGATATTTTGGATTCAGCGCAACTTCTGATTTTTTCAGAGGTGTTGACAACAATTTTCAGAGTGTGGAAGGTATGTGTGCCCTACAAAGTATGAAAGGTACTATAACATCAGAAAATCTGTTTTTGGAAGTATCTCAGGCAGTAAAACCCTTGATTTATGTTGGGTCAAGCTAAAAAGTGTAACCACAGACGGAGCAAGAAACATGATGGGAAGTAAAGCAGGGTTGGTTGAAAAAATCTGCACTGAAGTTGTTAAAGCTAATGACACACCTCCTTTGAAGTTGCATTGCATTATTCATCAACAGACACTGTGCAGTAAGGTTCTTCAATTTGAAGATGTTATGAATGTCATTGTAGCAAGTGTAAATTTCATCAGATGTCATGGTTTGAATCATCGCCAGTTTCAGACATTTTTAACTGACTTAAAATCAGAGTACTGTATGGTGATATATTGTACCATACTGAAGTGAGGTGGCTCAGCAAAGGAAAAGTTCTCGGGCATTTATTTGCACTTTGCCATGAAATTGAAATATTTCTCACTGAAAAATTAAAGTTTCAAGAAGCATTTTCAGATTCCAACTGGGTTGTCTGATATAACAGATCATCTAAATACTTTGAACATAAGAATGTAAGGCAGAGGAAAGTTAGTACTGTATTAGACATGTTTACTGATGTGAAAGGATTGGAAAATAATTTACTGTATACATTTTTATTCAACAGTTCAGTGAAGAGAACTTATGTATTTTCCCACTTGCAATGAGTTGATGAATAAAAAAAAAAACTTATAAAGAGGAATTCACAAATAGATTCAAGGACTTCCATGATCATATGGTAGAAATTCAAATGTCTCAGAACCCTTTCAGTGTATCACCATAAGTCCCAGGAATGTCAGATGGAAATAATTGATTGATAAGCAAATGATGCACTTTATATTGTAGAACTGGGATGCAAGGCTAACATAATCAAATCTAAGAATATTTCCAAGTTTATATAAATTTTTGAATTACTGAGAGAGTGAATAAATTTAATGAAGACCACAAACTATGTCTGGTATGCGGCAATAAAAATAAACTTAACAATAAAATTAATTCAGGAATGACAGGTAAGCAAAACTAATACGTTCTTTATCGTAGTCTTAGAAATTTTTCTTTTACAGGTAAATTAATCATGGCAAACATTGGGCAACACTTTTTATCAGGTTACAGGGCTCTAAGATTTATGGGCTAAGGTGCAATTCAGGTAAAGCTACAGCAACCACTAAGAGAAACCAGTTACTGTACATTAGGTGACAATGTCCTAGGATGGGTTTGGTGAGTTTGGGTCAAGTTAATGAATAAGACAAGTAAGTAATAATGTTTCTTATTGCGATACTAGTTACCTGTTTAAGCACTCGTCACAAATAACAGCAAATATGGGGGATATACCTTCAGTCAGGTAACAGTACCCTAGTATTAAAGGATTAATTTGCAATTCTGCGTAAGCTATGGCAACCACTGGAGGACACAGTGTCTTAGGATGGGTTTGGTTGCTTTACCATGGCCTACGAAATATAGGATAAAAATTGTGTAGTGTTCCCCAATTTTTATCATGTAGTTTTGCTGCACTACACCCAATCAACACTGACCTGAAATCATTACTTATAGGCCCTTTCCTTATTGCACAACTTGCACCTATATGTCGTGTCTAATATTTGACATTATTTTAGCCTACATTACACAAAAGATGTACATTAGGCCATTGGGTATAAAAAATGTAAGCCCATTACTTGATAATTTACTGCAAAGTCGGTTTATTTCAGTTTCATTGGTAGTTCAGTTGTTCAGAATGACTGTTGGTGGTATGTAATAAGAGATACATTGCAGGTACTATACAGAAGGAAGGCATATCCTTGCTGTTCCTACCCATTAGTGTGTAACTGACTGCATGTCAGATTGATAAAGATAGGTAAATTACATATGTAATAATTGAAAAATGAAAAAAATCATGAATATTGTAATAAATTTTTATTAACTAAAATAGCATTATAAATATGTACATACATCTAAAAGTCTGTTCTTTAATCTTTGACTTGCACAACAATAAACAATTCCACATAAATGAAATGGCTATTTTCAGGTATCATACACCATACACAGCAAATATTAAGAAACTTATACCTTATTGCTTTTTCTTGGAACTTCATCCTTATCTTTATCTTTGGGCATGTTGACATATAACTTTGTAACATCATTTTCTGCTCGTAACCGTCCTTGAAATTCTAAACACCTACGAGATTGTTCTGAAGAGACCTTATTCTCCCACAAGGTCAAAAGACTAACACCACTGTTACGGCCCATTGGTGCCAAAGGAGGAGGTACTGTCCTTCTCCTTTTGGTCTCTGGTACCGTTAGATCTGTAGGTGTACTTTTGGAGCTAGTTCCCATATTGAATTCTGTTTTTTCTCTCTCTGTCATGTAATTGTAATCATCTAACTCTTTCAAAGCTTGATCGATGTCAACTTTGTCATCACTTTTGTATTCAGGAGTTGTTGCTTTGTTATGGCACTCCATAAAACATTCCCAGACTTTTTCATGTGCAGGAGAGTGAAGATGAAGTTGAAGATATTGTTCCAGTTCTGCCCATACTGCTCGATATTGCTCTTCACGTTTCAGTCCTTTTCCTCGCTGCCCAACCATAGTTGATGGTAAAGGATCTCCTCTAGCCTCCATGCTCATTAAACATAATATAACTTGTTTGCATTCAACTACCTCATCTTCCGTCAAGGTATCTTTAAGCAACAATGTGGTGAGTGGTTCAATCTGAGTTCCTAGATTAAAGAGAGATGTTGAAGAAAGGGTAATGGGCCAGTATTTGGTATGCCTGATAAGCTGTTCACGACTTCGTTCAAGGGGCGTGGAATTTTCTTCACTCTCAAGTAAAGAATCGGGAAAAGGTGCTAATCTGTTGGCTTTGATAAGTTCCCCAAAATCAGGGATTCTATAGTCAGTCACTCTACCACCACAACCCTCACTAATTGATGGGGGATCTTCTAAGATACTCCTAGAAGTATACATAGTATGAATATAAATATCACCTCCATGACATGCTAACATGTGTGATATAACTTTGCTCCCAGACTTTCGTGGCATTTCCAACATAACCCAGCGACCATTCAGCAAAAAATTTGTGAGACAAGATGATGGGCGACTGTTAACATCTACAGAAGTAATCCTGTAGGCTGAAGAGCAGTGCTGAAGTTCCATGCTAGCATTACTTCGTGGAGTGCACCATTTAAGAGTAACTGTTTCATAATCTGTGCCATCACGATAAGTTTTCAAATGAGCAGTCTCAGCTGGGATTCCCTTGAGGATAGCTGCATGAGCAGCTGCTGGATGAAATAATTCTACATCATAGTTTGCAGATGAACTTGCATTTTGTTCCTCTTTCATGGGTATACCCGTAACCGTTGTAGAAGCCAGATCATAATGCTTTAACACAAGATTACACAGTTTAGGAGCCAAGGATGTCCCACCTTGAATTGTAGTAAGTTCACATGACATTAAGGTGGAGGCATCTGGCCAGGATCTTCTTTGTATTGGACAAGTATGTCCATCTGGCCACAAGTTAAGAACAACAAGATCACAGTGATTAATAGCCATTAAGTTATCTGTTGCAGCAGCAGTTTTATTCATTTGCAACAAAACATCATGAAATTTTTCCTTAATAATTTTAACCTCTTCCTCACATTCTACTTTGGTTACTAATACAATTCTGCCTTTGTTGAGGACTTTAGTAGCATTTTCTGTTAGTGATGTTCTCTTTTCATGCTGAATAGCAGAAGGTTCCGTAAGTGCTTCAATCCCAGCCTTAAGACCTTTCAACAAATCAACTTTCCCACTTCCAATATTTTTGGCAGGTCCTAGAGACATGAAAGAATTCATTAAGTTGGGTAGATTCTGCTCTTCACCATTCCATGTCAAAATTTTGTGACATGTTTTATCAACAGCAATAAAACGAATCAGCCTGGACCCAGGAAATATATCCCACACAATTCTGAAAAAAAATATACAGTATTACTTATAGTCACACACAAAAAAAAATTAATACAAATTGGTACAGATTTTTTTTAGTGCAATTGCTGCTTGTTTTAGGAAAAAGAGACAGGCTGCTCCTTTTTATGTGTCTGTATGTTACTGTCCTATCCTTACAGAAATCTACCAATACTTCAGATGAGTTGTTTCATGGCTTCCAACTATGCTAGACACTGAACCAAGCATTATAAAATCTCTGAATCACTGGTGTCAAGCAGCTCTAAGATTACAAAAAATGTGTCCTAGTAATATTCATACGCTGTAAACAGTTCATTTGAAAATAATGCTCACTATTATCTCTAACCTCCCTCCTTTTCAGAATATGAAAATTTTTGAAATTACAGTTCATAAAACAAGCTTCATAGTCTGATATATTAAAAGACTAACAAATCAGTTCAAAGTAGATGACTATATGCATAGCTACTTAAAAAAAATAATGCTTCTGACAAAATTGAGTCATCCCCTCAACTGGGAAAACCTCACATTTCCCATATTCACTACTTGGTATGATTTTTCTCTTATGAACTTGCACACAAATGAGTGAAGAAGTGGGACCTCAGTCCAAGAAAACAGTATTTGCAGAATATACACTTCCAAAATTTTCCCATACAAAATACAACACTTTGTTAGCCAAGGACAGTATCTACTTAAGCTCAAAACTAGGGTAATAAAAAGCTCTCCAGTTAGGATGATACCATCCAGGAGGTAATGTACCTATACTGTTAAACCCACTAGAATGCAGGATCACCCACTGTCTGAGTTCCATCAAGCAATGTTGGAGTGGTAAGTTTAACCAAAAGAGGGCTGGTTGCCTATGACCTTGAAAAATTTGAGCAAAAACTTATTGTCTAAATACCCACCAGGGAAGCTGTTAGCAGAGTGAGTATGACACCGTAATTGTTTATATTGGATAAAATGATGAAATGAGATAACTACCCAACCAAAGGGCCAGAATTAAATGTACATAATATCTAGAGGAAGACTGGCATCTCTATATTACTAAACATTTGATTTGGTAGACTTACAAATACTTTCAACTGGGCTTTAGTAGCAAATGCCAAAATTGGGCAAAAGAATACTGTACAATGGTCTCTCTTCAAAATTTCATGATGTCAAATTATAAAATGCTCTTGGGGATAGGACAGAAAGGAGGAGAAGAAATGATACAAGTGTTGGCAGTGGGGTATACCAGAGCTGGAGGCAAAGACAATTCAGTAACATGTAAGAGCTCTGGTTAAGTAAAAAGGCACAAGTGTTGGCAGTGGGGTATACCAGAGTTGAAGGCAAGGACAATAACACGTAAGGGCTCTGACTAGGTATAAAGTTACCTACTCAAGCTTTCATGGAAATACAGATTTATATATGACAACTTCTTACCAAATATCAGACCAAGTGTTAGGTGTATTGCAGGAACATTGAAATACAGTTGGGGAAAACAAAATTAAAGAAATTACAAGTGTCATATTTCCTTGGAAGTATGAAGTATAGCAAAATGCCCAGATAATGGAAAACTGCACTCTCCTGTCATAGGACAGCATACCTGCCTCACACTCAAGTTTGTAGTAGTAAATGAAAATCAAACGTACTCTGATGATTGCCTGGTCCCTCTGACTGACAAAAACATTTGCTAACGGAATGCCCCAGTCTTAGGGGTGGCCCGAGACGAGAATGTTTGGTACATTCTAGCCAAAGTCCTTGGGGAAGAAGTTGCTTATGATGCCAGTGGCGTTTTCAGAGTTGTATTACAAGCAGGTCTTTGCAAAAACTATAGATTTAATTATTTTTATATATAATCTTGCCATGTCCATAGTTTTTAAATAAATTTTTTCATTCTCAACAAATGATATCTCCGTCAATGACCCTAGCTGTCATGATGTCAGGCCATTAAATCAATCAATGACCATGTTATGCAGTACCTAACTTAATATCTGTCCATCCTGTTAAATCTGGACAAGGAATTCAAAGGAAGAGGAGGTCCACTGACTTCCAATTGCTGTTGTACTGACTTATGTTGAATTTATGTAGATGGGTCTTCTTATGGGGTTTATGGTATGACCTTTGAGACTGGAACAGACAGATCCCACTTTTTAGTGGAAACCTCCCTCTGTCAAATTTGATAAAAAAAATATTAAACCTTAAAAGTAATTTGTATTTTTCATGCATATACAAACCAAAGCCTTTCATGTGGGGATTACTGCTCAGATTGAGCTGAAAAAGGTCACTGAAGCTTAGTAACATGTAGCTAACCAGTGGTGGGCAGGTGAGTGGGAGGAGTCCCCTACACACCTGGTGTATGCCGCCAGCATTTTTTCCTTTAGCATCACAGGGAGTGAGGGGTGATTGAGGTAGGATTATTATAAAAGGTCTAGTTTGTAAATCTAAGCAAAATACACATAAATTTAAAACTATTATTTGTAACTAGAAACATAACACCAGTGGTGCCATTTTAGTGCGAAACACGCCAGATCTACCGTGTTTTGGAAAATTCTAGCGCTTCTTTTTCGCAGCTGACGCGGTCGCGCCTTTTAGCGCCTTTTGGATATATCTAATGGGATATCTGGCGCGTTTCTGGGTATTTAATAATAATAATAATAATAATATTCCAAAACAGAAAAAAATAAGCAAAAATACTTTGAAAGATCTGGTATTTGAAACTTGTCATCTGCTGCATGAATATATCTCTCTCTCTCTCTCTCTCTCTCTCTCTCTCTCTCTCTCTCTCTCTCTCTCTCTCATACTTAATTCAAATTCTGATTTCCTGTACTGAACGGTGACGATGGGGGAAGTGGGGTTATAGAGAAGACAGTATTGCCTCACGGACTGTTCACCAAACACCATAGAAAACGTGTTGCAATTAAAGTCTGGTTACATTATGCTTATAGGAAATTACTGAGACTCGTCTGGGGAAAATCCTCTTGGAGAACTTGCCAATTTAGCTGTGTCTTTACTGTCCTTACCCGATTCTAATGCCGAGGTGGAAAGGACATTTAGTCAAACGAACATTATCAAATCCAAGGTCCGCAATAGGATGAATCTGAAGACTGTAAATTCAGTATTGGTGATACAACAAGAGATCTGGATCAAGACAGACTGACAGTTCCCCAACACAGACTGACTATACCACAGACCAAATGAACTCTAAAACACTTCGTTTACATATGTAGAGAAGACTACAATGACTTATTATATCTTGCCCATTGTTTCCCTGTTTGCTTGGCCTTTACGCCATTACTTATCATCAGTGATGACATTATGATGTACAACACTGACATGCGACATTTTGACTGTGGCAACATTTTGACACTGACGACATATTGACACGCAGCATTTTGTCACACAAAATTTTGATGGACAACATTTTTGTCCTTGACATTTTGACATGAAATCTTAAGGACCACTCTGTCCTTATCACCTGACCCTGGCGACTGAGCTTGTCTGCTACTGCATGCTGGGTCCCCGCAATGTACCTGGCTGGCAACTCTACTGAAACTCTACCGAGTGTGCTACTACCCATTTGTGCACCTGCTCCACCAACATGCGGAGTTGAAGGGAAACCAGTCCTCCTGCTTGTCGACCTATGCCACTACCAAGGTACTGTCGCTCATCAACACTCTATCCTGAAACTCCTGAAGTGACAAAAATGCCGCCTTGAGTTCCAGGATATTGATGTGGAGGTGTCTGTCATCCTTGTTCCACACAACTGAAACCAGCTACACTTCCAGATGTGTGCCCCACCCCTCAGTCAATGCATCCAAAACCAAAGCATCTCTGGAGGGAGACTGCCTAATGGCACTCCTATTAAGAGGTTCCTGTCGTCTAGCCACCAAGCTGTCCTGTCCCACTTCCTCTGAAAGAAGAATGGGAAGTCCCTTGCTGGACACCAGAACGCCTTCATTCTCCACTGAAGGGAATGAAGGTGAAGCCATCCTTGAGGGACCAGCTTCTCCAAGGATGATAGGTGGCCAAGAACAACTTACCATTGCTGAGCTTGTTGTTCCTGTCAAGACAGGAACAACTGTGCTACCTTCCTGAACCTGCTGATACGCGAGTCTTAGGGGAAGACTCTCACTGCTGCCATATCTATCAGCATGCCCAGATACTTTATCCTCTGCTTGGGTGTGAGTTCGAATTTTTGAAGTTTATCACAACCCTAAGGCTGCGACAAAACTTGAGAAGTCAGTCTCTTTCCTGTAGCAACTGCGACTAAGTGCTACTAGCTAATTGTTGAGATACCTCAGGAGGCATATCCCATGTTAATGGGCCCAAGTTGAGACAAGGGTGAACACCTGGGGAGTGGTTGAGAGTCTGAAACAAATTGCCCTGAACTGGAACACTGTTTCCCTGAGGGTAAAGTAGAGGTACTGTACTTGTGAGAGGACTAGTGGATGGGTATTTGAAAATGAGCATCCTTCAACTCTATCGAGATACTACCAAGGGGTTTGGGGGGGGGGATCCTTCACTGCCTGATCCGCGCCGAGGGGACTGGCAGACCCTACCCACTTGGAGGCTTGCGATTCTACCATTACCCTCAGCAGCCGTTAGGGCTGGTTCTGGAACAGGCAGGGGAGCTGAAAAGGAAGAAGGATTAGACATTCTAACACTACTACTATCCCTATCTGAGAAATGCTGAAGAAGACTAGCTATTAAATTTTCCATACTGCTTGCAATCCTATCCTCTATCTGTCTGACTACCTCTGAACTCGCTAAATCCATTAACTGATCTGTAGCAGAAGCCTGAGACACTTGAGGCAATGAGAATCTGATCGACGTTTGCTACCCTTACTAGCCAAAGACTTGCAATGACGAATGTAATCCTCCATCTCTTGTGCCTTCCAATCAGAGCATTCATCGCAATGAGTCTGCACATCACACTTAACCTTCCTACATACCTGACAGAATGTCTATTGTGTCTCAAGGTACTCATCCATCTCTGGCAGGAAGAAGAAGCGATGAGCTCCAGCATCCACAGTTGTAGGGGCAGTCGAGGTCGACGTCGAAGCCAAAGGCGCGGTAGTAGAAGGTGAAAGAGTCCATGATGACCAATCAAGACTGGGAACCAGCGAGTCCAATTCCAAAAGACATTCCACATCAAAGATATCCAGAAAATCCAAGAGAAAAAACCAGAAAATACAATCCAGTACTTCACCATAAGTCCAAAATACACAGAGAAGTGGGCAATATGATTAAAACCTCGCACTACAGAAGGAAACAACCTTCCAACAGCGCGAACAAAAAGCAATTGTTGAAAGTGGGAGTGTCAGCGCACAGCTGTGTCAGCATTGCCAACCGTATGTTATGGTAGCTCAAGTGACAAGATTTTACCTGCAGCACTGGTAACGCTGACTGTTAAAATTCCCAATAGTGGGATTGGTAATTGAGAGTTGTTCAGCTAGTAGGATTAAGGGCGAATTCAGGTGTTCAGGGAGTGTACTGCAATACTCCTCTACATCTCGAGGGGGGTCTGAGTCCTGGAGCATAGGGACCTCAAGCCCTTCCAGGTCAAGTCTTCCCAGGCTACTCCCTCTGCAAGATAGGGACGCTCACCAAAGGCCCCTGGTGATCTCTCTACCACTCGAGTGTACAAATGGTCTGGCCTGAGGACTGAACTCAAGAGTGTATGCTTCCGTGGTCGGGCTGGGATAGGAGCATGACTGTTCCCGGTCCTGAATCCTAGGCCTAACCAGCTCCTGGAAAACCCTGAGGAGGTAGAGGGGACAGGCAAGAGATCCCTAGCACACTCACTGGACCTGTTGGAAGCCAAAGCCCCTGGCAGGAGAGTAAGGCCAGAGAAACGTTCTTCCATCTCTTCTTTTTCCAAGCAAACTTCACCCACTGTTCGGAAGGCCAGACTTGACACTCACTACTGTACACGGACTTTTTTATTACAGTCATGCTTCCTGCATGAAGTACACACAGTATGAGGGTCTATCTATAATGAAGAGAGAAACCTGGGCAATGCCTCATAGCAAACGGTTTCCTCTCCCCAGGCTATTGCAAGTTAGAGTTTGCATTATACGTAAATATAAAGCAGACAAATAAACACACTCATATACACAAAAAACAAGAAAAGGAAAGCAAACGGCAGTTGGCCAGAGAAGCGTAGAGACATCTTTACACGATGGCGGCCAAAAGCAAAGTGGAGTGCAGACCGAATGGGCGGGATTTCCCGCCCTGCCGTCGGCAGGTAACGGCCTTATTTGAAAGTTAATGGCCGTTCCAGCTCACATTCACAAGCAAAATCCAATATAAAGACCAAAGGTTTGTATTTGTGTAGAAATATCAGTTTTTAAATGAGAATAAATATTCAATATAGCAAAGTAATGTAAAACATGAATAGGCCTATCTGCATCTATATATGATTATGCATCATGTAGCCTATGTAATTCAGTATTAAAATGAAAGCAAAATATATTCAGCACTATTCCTATAGTATTTTGGTTGCTTATTAAGAATTTACCATTATTTTTTATCAGTCAACTGTAATTAGCCTGTCATTAACTTCAGAAGTTGTACGCTGGCCTTCCTGGAATGCTATCGTGCATGTGCAGTGTTACAGGGGAGCTTTCGGTAAAAAGTGGAATTTCCTTCACCGGGGGCTAAGCCCTCAACTAAGTAACACGGTCTGCTAGGTTAGGGTAAGTTAGGTTAGTATAGTTCCTTTTATAATAGGTTTCGTTAGCCAATCCCTTCTTAAACATATGGCTCCCTGATGACCGTGCATGCACTGAACCATCCCATAACAACATGGTAGTCCAGTCTTTCTCCCAACATTTCCAAAACCCTGCGCAGGCCCACCTGTGCAAGCAGACCTGCGCAGGCCTACCTGTGCAAGCACCCCTGCATAGGGTACCCGAACGTTAGTGGCGGCCTTAAAAGGCCATGTTTTGTATTTCCATAGAAACAGTTCACTAACCTGCAATACTCAGTGATCGCTTCCACCGCACAAGTCCATAACGATTTTGACACGGGACGAAGAGGAATGAGGTTCATTGGTTGTGACAAGGATGACTGACTGCCACTTGTGCTACTACGGGCCTTACTAAAAGAGTCCATTTCTAGCTTTACCCCAGACGAAGCAACCAAGGTGTGGTCCATCACAAACACTGTTTTATGACTTGTCGGGAAAGACATCGTGTATAGGCCGAAAACGTTGTCACATATATAAAAAAAAAATATATAAAAGCTCTACGTCAGACGCTGATTGCCGCTGAACGGTGGCAGTGATAGTAGTAGTAGTAGTATCTAAGTAATAACTTTAGATCGGCTTCCCTACTCTTCCTAGTTTGCCTGAGGTTGTGCTTCTTTAATTTTTCTGTGGTTCACCATATACTGTTGATAAACTCTTTTCTATTTTCAGTTATTCTTTAAAGATCTCTCCAGCGATGAGTCATAAGGCCCAAACCAAATTTCCTGCACTATATTCTGTGCAAATCTGTGAAAAGTACAACATTAACTATTGAGTCGGCTTTATCCTCCTGGTACTGCTGTTGCACAAAATTAAACCTGTTCGTGCTGTTCTTAAATGATGGGCAGTAAGTTATGAAAACGTTTAAATTGTCCCAAACAGTAATACTACCTCCGCTTATATTGTTGAGCGTAAACCTGCATTGACGTAGAACATTAATTATAGGTTTTGTATGTAATGTCAACGCCACATTCAAGCTGAAACAAAAAAACACCCAAAAAGAAGTTTACAAAATATCTAGGTCTGATACAGTAAACCTCTTGAAGATGGACATCAAGAGGCTTTTTCAAGAATGTACACACAGATTAGCAGTTCTAGAAACCATATCTGAGGAGGGGCAGACAGTCAATGAAGAGTGGTTTAACGTCAAGAATGTATATCAGTCACCTGAAAAAGAAGCATTGGGATATGGGGTAACCAGACAGAAACCTTAAATATTGAATGAGACCTGAAATATAATAAAGAGTAGACAACAGCAAAAGATACATGTAGACAAATTTCGGGAAGATGAGGGACGCAAAGTAAAACGTGCTATGTACTCAGGACAAATGAAATTAAAAGAAAATTAAGATGAGATATGAGAAAATGTTTGAACAAAAATATTAATGATGTTGATGAAGCCCTGTATTCAGAGTGCCATTGGTGTTATGGTCATAGAAAAGCTAGGAGAAACAAAAATGTGGTTTAAAAGCTAGCTTCTTTGAGTTGTGGCCCTTTTCTTCGAAGACGACGGACCGATTCAAAATAATTATATAGAGGAAACAAAAGAAGAAATAAGAGTAATCATAAATATATCTAGTCAATATGGGATAAAAGCTATACGTTGATATACGATAAGTACTCGTGAGATTTTGAGAGAGAGAGACCCATGTCATGAAGATTAAGAAGAAATGATAACCAACATCTTACTGTTAACAGATCTGTCTGAAGATGAAGTTGAAAACAGGAAAGAATATATATAAAAAAAACACATAGTACATAGAGAACAAATACCTAAACAAAGCACAAGTAACGGCAAAATAGGTCAAAAAGAGTCGTTTCATACCTAACTCACCGCTAATACTACTACTATATATGACCACTGCAGCTGCTACTTCTTTTAGTACTCAGTAGATATAAAACCATTTAAATCCCTATATGTGAAGGTCCCAGTGCGAGGTTGTGTTGATCTAAAACGATCATACATGTGAGTTTCTAGCATCAGTACAGTAGGTATTTAAGGGGTCTTTTAGGCGCTCGTATGGGAAATGTAAATACAGTAATGGTTGTGCTGTTTCACGATAAACATAGGTAGGTTACCCTGTCTAATGATAATTGGTAGACCGTAGTGGGAGCATAACGTTTCGGGTAAAATAGCATACATTAACCTAACAATTCTAACTAGACCTGAGTAACCTGAAGGTCTTTATATAGGATTAAGCTTGCGCACGCTAGCTGGAATGGCCGTTTAACTTTCAGACAAGGTCGTTTACTACAGACGGTAGGGGGGAACCCCAGCCCACTCGTTGGACAGCACCCCATTTTGCGGCAGAACTAAACAATAGCTCCGCAGGGAGTATTAGGTAATTCTAAGTATTAGCTCCACGTCTGTTTTTACCTTGGAAACTGGTTTTTTCGGTGAATGTCCAGAACAACTACGCATGCATAAAGTACCAAAATTAAAAGTAAAATGTAATATTTTTCATATTTAAAGCGTTTTAGGCCACTTCCTATGATGAGGAAACACCCACAATTTTGCCATATTAGCTATGGAGGGGGTTGGGGGACAGGTATTGTCTAACCTTATAAGTCAAAAATCGAAAATCATTCGATGGGGAACTAGTTTTTCTGAAACATTACAGTAAAAAACCTCATTTTCGAACTAACTCCAGTAAGATTTCGAGGATGCCGATTAGATAATCATTAATATCTCGGATATGGTGAATCTCCTCAAAAAGTGTTCAGAGACAAAGTTTTATTATTTTATATAGTGAAAATTATAGTGTGACCTATTTTCTTATATCTCACCGCGGAGTTGTTCTGGACATTGACCGTTTTTTCTACACTTTTACGACTTCTGATACTGGCGGTGCATTTGTTTGTTGTCAGACAAATGGAATGTCCCTTCACTGTTTTTAGTAATGGCCCGTGGGAAGGGGGCACGGTACCCATACGTTAACAAGTTATTGCACTTGCCGGAGGGATATGAACCATTCCAAACAGATGTACCTGTGCTCTGTCTTGTGAAGATTGCGTATGGAAACCCCTGGTTGGATGGACTTCAGGGGTCAATTACAGGTTAATTACATTTGTGCGACAAAAATTGAAGATAAATCCATAATTAGCAACCAAAAAACTAAAGAAAAAGTTAAGTTAGAAGGAAATCGCCGCAGTGGAGCTACTACTTAGATCTACGGAGTATTACTTTGGGAATTGATTTTTCCTATAGTATATTGGTTGCTTATGAAGAATTTACCGTTGTTTTTTGTTGGTCAATAGTAATTGACCTGTAATTAACCTCAGAAGTTGTATGCTGGCCATCCTGAAATGCTATCTCAAATGCGCAGTATTGTAGGGGAGCATTTGGTAAAAAGTGGAGTTTCCTTCAATGGGGGGCACCCCTTGGCTAAGTAACACAGGCTAGGTTAGGTTAGGTTACGGTAGGTTAGTACAGTTCCTTTTAGAATCGGTTTCCTTAGGCAATCCCTTCTTAAACATATGGCTCCCTAATGACTTGCACATGAGCAGAACCATTCCACAACATGGTAGTTGGTCTTTCTCCCAACGTTTTCCCCCCCACCCAAAACCCTGCATTCCCAAAGGGTCCCCAACCATATTGGGTAGATATGAGGTTAATGATAATTGACCAAAAATAAACACCACCACCTCCTTCATCAGCATCACTAAAAGTAGAGGAAAATTCAATATCCAAGGTATAATACTGTAGTCCATGTGGAGCTGTTGCTTAGATCTACCCACTTTGCTCATGGTCGCTGTCATGTGAAGATTTCTCTGTGCTTCTCTGTTCAACTGTCGTTTCTTTTTTATTTTGTTGATATATTTTTGTGTGATTGTTTTTGTTATATAGAAGCCCCTCAATCACTTTAACACTTTTTGAAGAGGAACTACTGGGTTAGGTACTGTCCAGTGTTGGACAGACTGTATATTCAGTTTCTCTCTTTGAGATTGATCCTCCTTTATTATTGTATGTCACACCGTGACATGAGTATAAATAAAACCTTAGAGAGTTATGTGCCTCTGGGCCTCTTGGGAGAACCGAGTGTCATTTGAACTTAAATGATTACTCTTAGGCTATGAGGGCCTGCCATTATCTGCTCCGACCATGCCCGGGACAACTTACCAGCCACAGTGTCTGCTAGATGTAGGATTACTCCTACTTCTTTGGTAACCCTTCATGCAGCATCGGGATTGAGTTCCCAGGTACTGCCGTATGCATCATCTCTGAGTGGTGTTCTCCTCTACACACTGTTGAGAAAGAAGTCATCATCGTCATCTTTGTCATCAAGTGCTGTCACCACCTCCCCTCCTTTCAAAGCTAACAAGCAGAGGAAGAGGAAGGTTGTTTTGTTCTCCAGCAAGAAGTCTTGTAGAACTTCCAGAGGCTAGCCCTCATTTTGCAGAGAGGGCTGATTGTCTCTTGTTAGCTTGAATACTGCTGCTCCCATGGCCTAGTCGGCAGGTGCAACTGCTACCTGGGGTTCTCCGCAACCCTAAAGTCCCAGTACCAACCCAGATAGCCCTCCTACCCAGTATCAGCCCTGCTAGCCAGCTCACTCAGGCTACCGGTATCAGGCCTGGTCTCTAGCTGACAGTACCATGGTACCTCTGCTCCTGTTGCTGAGCGCACAGGTGTAACCACTACCAGAGGTTCTTTGGCCTCCCAGTGTATTGGTACCAACCTAGTAGGCCACCTACCCAGGCTATCAGTACCATCCCGGTCTCTTGCTAGCAGTACCGTGGTACCACTGCTCCTGTTGCTGATCACACGGATGCAACCACTACCTGGGGTTCTTTGGACCCCAGCACCTGCCTGCTTGGGCTGCTGGTACTGGCGGCTGTAGCCCAACTACCATGGTCGGCAAGGGTCCCTGGTCTTTCGACCTGGTCCCAGCTGCCAGCACAAGCCAGTGAGAAAAGGTGAGCAGAAAGCAGACCAGGGGTCGGTTGCTTGGGCAAGGCAAGAGGAGGTCCCCTGCTCAGTCTTCTTCTCTTGTAGAAGCCTCAGCTTCTATAAGTAGACTGAAGCATGCTCATGGGACAGTCCTTGCTCATGTGCGTGTGAGCAGGACCACAGCGGACATTGTCATCGTGGGTTGACAACCGTCCAGAGCCTCGCTTACCTGCCAGGACGTTAGTCTTTGTCAGGCAGGGTGAGGGTTCTTGCAATCTCTCACTTCTTTCCTCCTCATATTCTCTTTCTTCCATCCTACTTTCCACCCTCTCCTAACAATTGATTCCAAGTGCAACTGCTAGGTACTCCTCCTGTTACACCTTTCAAACCTTTTTTACTGTCAATTTCCATTTCGGCGCTGAATGACCTCATAGGTCCCAGCGCTTGGCCTTTGTCCTAAACTCTGTGTTCAGTTCTCTTGGCAGATCTCCTCTACCGCCCATCGTCTCTAGGGAAGCTTGCTCCGCAAAGCGTTTTTCCTTCAGCTTCTTTCAATGGTAATGGAATTGGCCATGATCATCTCCAAGTGAGCCTCTTTGGCAACTTGTGCTGTGAGTGGGCAAATGAGAGAGGTTCTCACATGGTTACCAGATGACATGAACCTGTCTGGGAGTTCCCCTGAACTCTCCGCCAGTATTGCACCTGCTGGCAAACACAGGAGGAGGGTTGAGGTGCACACTTGAACGTGTTCATCTCTGGTGTGTGGGCAGAATACAAACCTCATCTACACCCCATTTTGTAAGGCAAGCGGTGCCACTAGGCCTGCAAGCATTCTGGGAGTGTGTGATGAACAACAATATCAAAGAGACTTTTGTCAAAATGCAGGGGTGGAGGACTGGTTTCCCTTCACCTTTTCACAGTTGGTGGAGCAGATGCAAGAGGGGACAGTCTGCCATGCCACTGAGCCATCAGCTAGGTACATTCTGGGAGTGAGGGATGTTTTGGCAGACCAGCTCAGTTACCTAGGGCAGGTAGTAGGGTTAAGTAGTCTTTACTCCATCCCATGGAGAAGGCTGTTCAAGCAGTCAGAATCACTAGTGAGTGACTTGCTCATTAAGTGACTAAAAAGGGAGATCACAGTGTTCTGTTCTCCAGATGGTCCTGGAGGATGCCTACCCAGTGCTCTTGGGATATCCTGGATGCCTACACCTTTCCTCAACTCATTCTGTCCACCATGTATTTATCAGTTGAGGGCTCAGATACCTAAGCATATGTAATGAAAATTGACATTCAGATTGGTGTGATTACTGGTTGGAAAAGCAGTAGACAGGTCACTAACTGAAGAAATAGATGTTAAGGTAGAAGTTGAATTACCATACATGCACACAAAAGATGGTCTCATGTTTAGATGCCAAATTTCAGTTAAAGAAGTTGCCATGAAATTATCTTATTTTAAGAAAATAGTATATATAAGTTACGCCATATGAACAGGATACTAATTGACTTAATATAATAAAATAAAGAAGATAAAACATTAAAGATATTGTAGCTGATTCAGATTTTGTTAATGCTACTGAAGTGTATATGCACAATATTAACATTAAACTTGCCTTCTTTTTCAACAGAATTAGCAATATGGGAGGCAAACCTAGTACAGTGGAAGGAGATAAAAGATCACATGTTCAGGCTGGAGATGGAATAAGATCTGTCAGGACAACTTCAGTCTTTAAGGCTGTGAATTTTGAACTTTATGTTAAACCAGTAAGTACTGTATGCAGTATCTTGTGAATTTTTAGTGTTATATTAAACCAGTAAGTATACAGTATCTTGTGAATTTTTAACTTTATATTAAACCAATAATTATACATTATGATATCCTTCTAACACTCCTCAAGATATTTTCTCTACCAGAATTTGACTTTGTTTGATTGCTATATATTTTCTGCAGAAATATACCTGTTGATTAGTTTTCAATTATATGTAACCCATGTTTTACGAAAGCTTCTGTAGCCTTTTAAGGTAGTGATGGTCCTGGAAGAGTTAATGTTGTAGTTTTTAATGTCATGCAGTTCACTAACTCACTCTCATAATTGCCTTAGACAACTGCTACAATTCCATAGCTCATCAGCTGCATCAGTTTTTCTTTTTCATTCATTCCAGTTAACTTTCTTCAAATCTCTACCCTGTGGAATTAGTTCCTAGGTCTAAGACCAGTGGCCTCTGCATCGGTTTGTTTTTATTGATTGTTGTGACAGTAAAAGGCTTAGCTGCCACTGTCCAAGCTTTTTTCAGCTCATACTCAAGTTGACCTGCAAGAAACAAAGCTTCATAGCACTGTTGCAAAATAAATAAATTTTTTGACTAGTTCCGAAAGAAGGGCAGGACATTACAAATTTTAAATATACAAAGTAGTAATATACATACACTTCCTATGTACAGCCTAATACACAAAGGGAGGATCTTACTTGTTGAGTGGACAGCCCCGCCAATCCTTGTTGTAAAAAATCTTGAGGACGACAGCAACCGAAGATAAAAGAACAAAAGTATGAAAAGTACAAAAGACAAATATATGAAAATCTTAGTACATATCACAACATTATAGATGTTTCCACTCATAACAAAATTATGTTCTGGTACATAGGGAAAGGTATCATCAGAGGGATGAAATTCATATTGGAAGATGTGTAATGGAAGCTGTGCTGAAATGTCGTCCACCTGAAAATGTTTAGGCCTGAGATTCAGTGGTATGTGTGTCCATATGATCTCAGTGACAATCTCATCTTTACAATTTGGCCATGGACTCCAGGATGGGCTGGTATAGTGGGTATAACTCAGCATTTTATTCAGCTCGCCTACTAATTTTGTTAAGGCAGAATCTGTTCTTCTAACACTCTTGAGTCTAGGCCACTCTTGTGGCTTTTAATCACGTTGGTGTCATGCCTTTGAGGTAAAGAGTAGAAATTTATAGTAAGTCACTGATTCATTACAGTAGCAGAGAAATGGGCCATCTTCTGTGGTTGGTATCATAGATGGTCAGAGCCTCTCTTCAGCAAGTAGCGAACTTTCTCATCTTCCATCGCCAAGAGAAGCTTTTTTGGTTTTTGTGGTTGAAGGGGGTAGATCTCTCATCCTCATGGGAGATCTCTATGCATTTTCCTTGGGTTCTGTTTTGGCTGCTGAACAAGTTTTGTAGCTCACCCAGCTCCCCTAGGGGGACAGCTAGCAACTCACCTAAGGTGAAGGTAAGCGAGAGAGTTTCTGTGAGTGACTGTTCTCCTTCCTTTTCTCTTTTACCTTTCTCTCTTGTAGGGCAGGCAGACAGATAGCAAGCTGTCATGTGCTGGATGGACAAGTCATGCAGGTGGGTTTTCATGGCAAGGGCACCGTCTTTCATCTTTTTGTCTTTTGTTGATTGTTTAGATGCATGTCCCCCCTCTCTCTTGACAGGGAGAGGAATTGACAATGAAACAAACCCACTGGTTTTTATTAGCAAGCTTTATTGTCTCCAACACCATTGGGTTCTCTGAAGCCTTCTTCAAGGTAATGATGCAAACTCATTACTTTAAGGCCAGAAGACTAGCAGTTGCAACATCCTATATGTCTAACAAGCTAGAGGTGCAGGATTCCTTCCTCAGCTCTTCCAGACCAGTAAGGTATTCCCAGGTGGGTAGAACCAACCAGTCAGTTCAGAGATTTGCCCAGGCTCCTGCTACCAGTGGGTAAGTCTCCTATGCAAAGAACGAAGGTTTGTATTTGTGTAGGAACAAACAGCAAATTTTTAAAGTGATTTGTATATTTCTTAACATACAAACCTGAAATTCTTTACATTTACGTCCCACTTCAGCCACCCCTCATTCTGATACCTGGGCTGAAAGGCAAAGTGGAGTGCAGACTGATGAGTGGGTAGGGCTTTACCCTACTGTCAGTGGTTAATGACCTTGTCTGAAAGTCAATGGCCGTTCTAGCTGGAATTCACAAGCTAAATCTTATGTGAAGACTTCAGGTTTGTATGTTAGGAAAATTAAAATTACTTAAAAAATTTGCTGTTTTTAATGATTAGTAAAATATTTAAAATAAATTTTAGTAGTAACACCTACATTACTTTCTTCTTTTTGAAGCAACCTCAAAAACATTAATTTCATTATAGTTATTTGTGGGAGGGTGTGAAGGGTAAAGGTCTTACTCAACTTGGAGTAGGTATGAGTGATCATATCTCAAAAGTAAAAAATGAATTATCTATATATCTTATAATTAGTTATGTACAGTATAAAGCTACTTACAGCTTTACAAATCACTGTATCTCTTTCCATTTCCATCCTTCACACTTCTAGCACTTTTTTAGTAAGTCAACATAATTAATGTAGAAATCTTGAAGTTGCCTAAAATTAATGTGTAATATATAAGTTTGCTGTCAAATAAAAAATCTAAATAATAAATTTAGGTGAGATTATTAAGAGGAATTTTCCTTTTCAGAATCTTGCTGTGATGGCTTTTGGAGTGGTAGCAATTCTATGTAGCACAGGGTATTTAGCTTACATGAAATCTCAGCATCGGGAGTCGAAATCATATGTTGCTATTGCAGAGGATGATACTCAGCATCTGTATCAAAAGCGTTCAAAATGGGATTGATGTAACTTTGATTTTTCTAACTTTTCTTGTGTATATTATGTTATATCCTAAAATTGTATTGTAAAGATTGCATTATATAGTTTGTAACAAATTGCTTTTTTAACTATTTCCCGGGTTTTATTTTTAATTATGTATCATCAAAATTTTAGACCAGACATTAATGGAATCTCGTATGTATGTTACACAATATTGTGAAGAGGGACCACTATTTTCCTACCTTGGGATATTATCCAGATTGAGAAAAGTGTTGCCCTCCCCAAAGAATATTTGCCAGAAGAAGAAAATAAAACTGTCAGAATTCTGGCTATTCTAAGTAATAGGTTTGCAGGTGTCAGCAGAAGGACTGAGAATAAATAGCAGAGTTTTTTTTTACTTGAAAAAACTATTAAAGGTAGAAGAAATTACAAAAATTAGTTACATAATTCACTTTGACAATGCTAACAACATTGATTCACAAAAGTACTGTGCTTCTGAAGACTACATAAGCAAAATTTACATAGATTAGCTATTGCAAATAGACCTGATGCAACCACATACATCTTTGGTCTAGCACTGTGGCCAAGATTGCATCCTCCTCTTCAGGTTCCCATACACCTGAAGAGGATGCTACATTTAGGAAACTGGTGTTGTCTGGAGGTAGGGCTAATATCGCCAGACAGCTAACTTGTGGGCAAACCTAGTGCTCAGGAGGAGAGATGCTGCTTTGTCTCAGGTCTACATGTTTGTCGATTTTCGAACGTGAGCATGAACAGCTGCTTAACTTCCAGACAAGGTCGTTAACTACCAAAGGTAGGGGGGAAACCCCTCCCACTCATCAGTCTGCACTCCATTTTGCCTTTCAGCCCTGGTACCAGAAGGAGTGGCTGTTAGGAAAAATAAAAATTACTTTAAAAATTTGCCATTTTTTCATACACAAATACAAACGTTCGTTCTTTACATAGGACATTTACCCATTGGTGGGGGGAGTCTGGGCAAAACTCTGAACTGACTGCATCCTGATCGCAACCCCTTGATGAGGCAGGGGGCTTACGGATCCACTGCAGTGAGAGTATATGCTCTTTTACACCTATTCTCTCTGCTGTAGATTCAACTGAACACTGGGACCTATAACTCTTTTGCTCCTCCTCCTGTGAACTTTGAAGGAGGGTGGAGTTGAACGGCATGCCGCTCCAGCTGTAGAACTAGAGTACCCGACGTGGTTGAGCGAGGAGAAATTTTTGTTAAACCATGCCCTCAGTGCTGGATCCAATCTCGACGGAATGACGACCCCTAAGGCACTGAGGGTATAGTTGCATATCCTGGTGAGGACCCCAGAGCAGTTTCCACTGTGGGTAACAGTTGCTCCTCCCCCTGTTGGGCCATCCTGCTGAGAGGGGCCTCATCCTGGATGAAGCTGATGTTATTCATCTTAAAAATACGAATCCTAACCTCCTTATGGCTTCTGGCTTGGCAATGGATTGTTCTAAGGAAAGCTCAATTTACAAAAGTCAGTGGTTAAAACCCTAATACTATGTATTTAGTAAACCCAAAAAGAGTAAATACCATCATGACTCACTTTGACTCTCTCTTGTGGGGTGGAATTTAGTCAAGGTTTCTATCCTTGGAAACTAAAAAAAATTTCAGCATTAAAATTAGAAAATGTCGTTCAGACAAAAAAAGAAAAGTGGCGGATCTTTCCTAGATTGTGACCCCCAACAAAGTTCGGGGGCTGTTATCTAGGACTAATGTTTCTTGGGGGTCATTATCTTTATGATATTTACAGTCTTTTATTTTTGTTTTTATGGTAATCCCCAACGGGCTTGTACTAAACACGCCACAAAGGTTGATACGTACCAGGTTAAATAAAACCCTTGGGGGTCACTATCTAGGGAAGATGTGAAGTGGCTTATGGAAGCCACAACAAAATAAGCCAAGTCTGAAGACTATTTGTTAATAAAATGATACTATGAAAAAACATGATACTATGAACTGCTTTCAGGGTACCATTGTACTTCTTAAAAATAATAACGAACCAATGGGGAAGAATGAGCTATTAAACTTTCTTAATAAGAGATATGCCAAGTTCCAGGATTATGAAGTATATGTTGTACCAACTAAAAAAAAAAAAAATAGACATATATTAAAACTGCAAAAAACAAAATTTGAAGGTCAAGAACTACCTAAAAAAAATAACAATTTTAGGCGAAAACAGAGAAATATGACTTTATGTCCCAAAGCCACTAGTGTCAAAATTGTAGTAAATATGGGCAAAGAAATGTTGAAATTAACATGTATGAGAGTATTGTGGATCTGACGAACATGTCACACAATGGAAGTGCAGTGAACCAAAGTGTATAAACTGGGCAAGATCATCATGCAAGGTCCAAAAACCATATGAATAATGTCTTCATGTATGTATATATATATATATATATATATATATATATATAATAATGTATATATATATATATATATATATATATATATATATATATATATATATATATATATATATATATATATATATATATATATATATATATATATATATATATATATATATATATATATATATATATATATATATATATATACAGTATGTGTGTGTGTGTGTGTGTATATTTGTATGTATGTATGTATTCAGCATTTAGTTTTGGCACTATAGTCTTTCATTCCATCCGTCGCCTCACCAACGTAGGTATTAGGTAGATGTGGCATACGCAAAGATACCTTGTGATCGGCTGCAATCAATTTCCCGATATCTTAGGCTTACTTTAATAAAGATGCAAACTACTACTTCACACGTTCTACATAAGACATACACATTCCGATTTATTTAGATAGTAAAACAATACAGCACAGGAAAGACAATCTTGTATCTACAGTAGTCTAAGCAGATCAAACACAAATAAACGACGGTCTTTCAGTAACTGTTTTGTCTCATTGTAGATAGCTAGAAAGATCTCTGGCAATGCAAATAAAAGGTATTTTAATTATTTCTCGCATGCAAATTACGTGAGTAGAGGCAATATTCGAAATAGCATGGAATATTGTTGTCTATGAGGCATGAAGCTGTCTAGGAAAGGTAAAAGGAACAGCCACTGCAATGCTGGATGGAAGATGATGCATGACAATAGTAGTCTGGTTGTCTTCAGAATACTTTGCATGTTTACAATTTTTTTTATTGCATTTACAAATCTTTAAAAGAGCCAAGTGGTTGGGCAAAAGTTTGAAATCTGATTGAGGTCCCGTCACCCTTTGCGTATTGTTGACATATATATACGTCATAAAAGGCTAGCCTAGACTTTTTTTTAAGTAAGGCATTGGAATGAATGATTTTCAGTTATCAGGCGTCGTGACTTCTATGGTCATTGACGCCGATCTTAATTAAAGGGCTACATAGTGTAGTATATTTATAATACAATTAAAACTTGTAGAAAATAAAATTATATCTTATGTAAAACTCCAGCTTCTAAAATATATTTAAAAATGCCACTAGCCTCATGCATCACATCCTCTCCAAGGATCATTGGAAAGACTCTTAGAGTGAATAAAGGTTACCGTACAATAAGCAAGTAATTTTGATTACTTTGAAATGAAAATGTCTCAGAGAGGGCCAGTGAAATGAAATATCTGGCATAGGTCTGTCGTTTGCTTGTCAATGCTTCAAGTTCTAGTATTTAACTTAATTAAAGATTGTTTTTCCAGTTTACGGACGTCGATATAATTTTGGTATCATAATGAAATTATTTTTACGTCCATGCAATGAAATCTACATGGAATAATGGTTGAATGATAACGAAAATTTGATATCTGAACAGTTTATAGGCCTAGGTATACCTGTAGCCTGGGTTATACCAGTGAGAAAAAACAATTATTGAAAGCTCCATAGTTCGTTTGTGTTTGATACAAGTAGACCGATAAAAGCTCGTATTTTTTGTGCCTGTAAGGATATATTATCGATACAAATCGGTGTGTTTATAAGGTGTGACGGTTCTGGTATACATAAACATTCAATATTGTTGTTCCTAAAGAAATAGTCTGAGCTACATATGCGTATATATCACATCATTACCCGTTGAAACCGCCTAGAGTGGCAAACAATAGCACATTCGTTTCCCAAGCATTTCCACTGTGAATTTGTTACTATTGTTAGTGCTAAGTCAAGTTCCAGCGCTGTCAGTTTCAAGGGAAGTTCGTGCAGCAGGGCATTAAGCAACTTTCCAGTTTATATTATATTAACACTCAGTTACTACTCATGATGTATTGGCAGTGAATCTATGGTTAGCATCTTGGTTTTGAAATATCTGAACACGTGCACCAGATAGGGTTAAGACAGAGAGACTGGTAGCGACTCGTCGTCACATTGCTGGACGGCCGAGTTTGCGGGTGACTACAAGATGAAGGCATCCTGTCCTTCATCTTGTGTAGATGGTTGATGCATGTCACCCCCCTTTCTTTAGACAAGTGGAGAGAGAGAGAGAGACAATAAAACAAACCCAACAAGCTAGAGGCACAGGATTCCGTCCTCAGCTCACTGGGCAGAACCAACCAGTCAGTTCAGAGATGTACTGAGACTCACCCTCCATTGAGTGAGTCTCCTATGTGAAGATTGAGGGTTTGTATTTGTATAAGAACAAATAGCAAATTTGTAATGTAATTTGTATTTTTCCTAACATACAAGCCTGAAGGGCTTTATATTTACGGCCCACCTCTGCCATCCTTCATTCTGGAATTTCTGGTACTTTGGCCAAGAGGCAAAGTTGAGTGCTAACCAACGTGTGGGCGGGGCTTCCCCACCACTGTCGGTAGCTAACGACCTTATTTAAAAGTTAAACGGTCATTCCAGCTTGTGTCTGCAAGCTAAATCCTATGTAAAGACCTTCAGGTTTGTATGTTACGAAAAATACAAATTACTTTAAAAATTTGCTATATTGAACTCTTCCCCCTTTCTGTTGGGACGTTTTTGAAGAGTCTTGTCACACAACTCACTGAACAAGCCCGACCACAGAATTGCACAATATATGCTCTTCTTGGAATGGGGAATCTGGAAAACAATACTCCCAAGTTTCCTCTTCCTCAGCCTAAGAAAGCTTGGTATGACCTCGGAGCCATATAAGCCTCCAGCCACTATCAAAGGATACCTGAAACATCAGAGGAAGAAACAACAATAGCAGCAGCACCCCTTTCAAAGTAGACAAAGATGCTCCTACCATGGAAAAGGGAAATTAGCTCCTGGACTCCGTATTAAAGGTAAGTGAAGAGGTGGCACTCGGTATAACTTGCAGTCTTCGTTCTTCTGCATCATCACATGCAGTGGAAATCCCATGTTTAACGGCTAGGGTGGAGCTGGTCTCACCTTCACCCTCCTCCTCTAAAGAGAGCTTCTACCAAAACCCAGACACCCCTCTTAAAGGGGCCAATAGAGAAAGTAAGAATGTCTTGGGTTTCGCGCAAGAAACTTTTTGCTCCCTGGGCTGAACGGATTTTGTTCAGCTGCACCATCCACCGTCCTATCCTCAGTGTGAGAATTAGCCACCTTAGGTAAGTTTCATCTCAAATAATATGAATTTTCATAATAAAAATTATAATTTGGTACTTACTTGCTGTTACAACTTAGTGGGGTCTCAACTACTCTCAAGGAGAGTAACGAGTGTTCTGACAAGAGCTAAACAATTCAAAACACACCTGGTGGAGAACAGGTGAACTAGATTGTCATCCAGGTCAGCCAAGAAACCTTTTCTTTTATTTGAATTCTGACTTACTTACTTGCGTGGAGATGCAACTACTGTATTTGTAACAGTACCCAAATAATTAAATTTTATATGAAAATTGATATTTTCAGGTTACTTGTCACTTTTCCTTTTAAGCATACCTGCACCTGTTAGAAGTTTTAAGCTGTCGTACGGCCATCTCAAAATTGTTCCAGTACCATTTTATTCATAAATAGGACTTTTCTTATCTTTATACCATCTCATCTCATTATTCATGTGTTCAGTTGCTTGGATTTACTTAAAATTATAGTGGTGTGTGTTCTTTTCCTCAGACCGTTGGAAGAACCATGGGCCACTGCTGCAGTTCTTAACTTCTGTGAGTTACCTTGTCCATTCTGGGCAGCCATTATGTTCTTTGCATTGTGACATGTGGTATAAATATTGTTAACTTTTGCAAAGTTAATTTGCATACAGTTATGTTTTGTTTATGTTAGTTTGTGTTGAGTGGTAACTTAGGTTTAGGTGCACTGTAGTTTATTGCATGTTAAACACCTCGCTTGGTTTTAATTGCCTGTTCATAGTTTTTGGTATGCCACAGGTTCATGTCAGTTTTCAAAATGTAGTGTTTGTTTTTATGCTTGCTTCTCTTTGACATTGGTGAAAGTACGTGAATTATTTAATATGTTATGTTTAAGTAAGATTTACACTTACTTTCACTCTTACATTATGTCACTATCAACCTTGCTCATTCTATCTTTATACCATTAGATTTTATAATGTTGCATACACCCTTAGCATTGATAGTTTATGATTAGTAATAATTTTTGACCTTACTATATTATGTATTACTGATGTTCCCAGCAAGCAGTACTGGCATAATTAATGTGTGGTTCTTGATAGAGGCAAGTTTATACACAAGCTTGCTTATATTTGTAAGAACTGGTCCTTGAAAGAGGTTATATAGCAGCAAAAGGTGCTGTAAGTGCTATAATGTATCTGATGACGGGTGCATAATTGGTATCAGAATCTTCTGTGAGTCCCTGTGCACCTTTTTGTCAGACCTTGACAAGGTCTAACCCTACAAGCAGTACATTTTTTTAACACTTCTTAGTTGCCAATGACTGGTATGTTAATGAGCTACCTTTTGTTTTTTTTTCCATAAGAACATGGAGGATCTAGCGCCTGCCCGGTGCTCTGAGGATTATAGCTCATCTCCTCATTCAGGTAAGACCTCCTTCACCAGAGGCCTTTTCAGTGCTGTCCATATCTGTTGAAGATCATACATTGACTCACTTGTGAAGCCATGGTGTTCGATAGAGTAGCTTTCGTATGGGTAGGACATGTCTGTGAAGTGCTCTGTGTAGAAGTGCCTGACTTGCGTGATGTTCAAAGTGAATACGAAGAAAAGGAAGGAAAAAGAGAAAAATACTGTAGAAATTAAATCAATTATAGGAAAGAACAAACTATCATACGAACATTATCTCATAATTATCGAAGCATTACGTAAAGATGGAACACTAAAGAAAATGTTGGAGAAGGATGATTCAACCCAAATCAAGAGAGAGTCAGCAACCTGCAGACATTGCTCTGGGGAAGTTGATGATGAAGGAACTTGCTGTGAAATGTGTGATGCTTGGTTCCACTATGAATGTTCAGGTATTGATGTCAGATACACACCCATACTTCGGAGTGACAACATATTGTATGTATGTAATAATTGCAAGAGGCCTGAACAAAGAACACAAAAAACTTGTTGAAGATGAACTTGAAGGAATAAAAAGAAAATACGGAGATATTAACAAAGCTGATTCAGGATTTGGCTCAGAAAACTAGTGACGTAATGATCAACATAGATGAAACCCAAAACAAAATGACAGTTTTGATAAAGATGTAAACACCATGACAAACATGGAGAAAACTTATGCTGAATCACTAAAGACAAAAAAAGTGCTTCTGATCAAATCTACAAATGATGAGAGCACAGCAGCAAATGAAAAGAGACAAATTATGAGTAAAATAATGGCACCAGTTGAACAGGTTAAAACAACAAGAGATGGACACTTATTTGCAAGATTTCCAGAGAGGAAAAACTTAGAAAAGGCAAGAATAGAGATTCAGGAAATCAGCAATATATCAGTAAATGAGAAGGGTAAATGTAAACCAAAAATAAAAGTAGTCTGTGTCCCGAAGGATGAAGATGGCATTGTCGATAACGTAAAGAAAAGTTCATGGGCAGGTAACCTCATTTCTGAAAATTGTTAAGGAAATGATAGCCAAAGGTGATGAATCTAAACACTATATCATCAAATGCACACCACAAATATGAAAGGCTATCTATACAACAAATTATAGAAATGACCAAGCATGCCCTAGATGTGGTGAAAATCAAAAATCAAATGAACGTGCCAGCAGCATCTTCAAGTGTAAAAATTGTGTAAAGAAAGGCCATAGTGATACTAAACATAAAACATATGATGGCAATGAGTGCACAGTATGTAAAGAATATGTGTCAAAGGTGAAAAATAATACGGATCATGGCTTTGACTAATAATCATCTATGCAATTTAATAAACATATAGTCCATAGGAAATAAAACTAACACTTTTAGAAATCTTATAAATGATCACAATCTGGATCTGTTTGAACCTAGAACAAATTGTAAGTTAGGCGAGAGAGCATGTGTACACTGTGCACCAAGACTATACAACAAAGTACTGCCTAAAGTGAAGAGCATACAAGAAGAAAGTAGATTTAAAAAAGAACTAAAAACTCTCCTGTTCTGCAGGAGCTATGACACTGAAGACAATTATAAAATATAAGAAGCACCATATTTTGAAAACGTATAAAGGTCCACCAGAGAGGGAATTATCCATGTGGATGGCTGTACATAAACCAAACAAAGTAAAGTTACTGGAAGACCACCTGATACCAATAGCTTGTTCCATGATACACCTATCTCAGCATTTATGTCAGTGATACCACATTCTGATCCTCGTGCTGGCATAGTAGCTCACTAATCACTCAAGATGGTGCACCACCAGCCATTCAATCACTTTCTGGTAGTGCCTGTGATTGAGATACACACTCCACCCACTGTGTTGAGTCATGGTTGACTAGAGAACTATTTACTTCGCTCTAATAACTCTGTAAAAAGTCATCAACGTTCTTCATGTCAGTTGTATAACTGTGCTTGTGCCTTAGATTTCTAGGAGGATATGTGATTCCAAACACAATAAGCAAAATAGGACTCCAGATATATCAAATAAAATATGGCTGTGTACCCATCTGGCTACGATAGCAAAGGCCTGCATGATCAGTAAGCCTACAGTCTACAATAGCTTCACAGGCATTAGCAGCCTTGCTATACTTGTTAAAGTTCCTTCCATTATAAGAATTTAAGATTTGTCTTCTGTTCAGAGGTGTGACATGATGATATCTGCTTACAAACCTGTATCATCATCAATGGGTTGCTTGCATTATCAAAGTAATCTTGTGTCTTGCTTGCACTGTATGGTCATAATACTTGTTCTTGTTGAGTGTGCAGCATGGGGGTTCTCTTTGCTCACCTTTCTTACCAATACCTAGTGTCATGTGCTCTATCTTTGGCTCACATGTCCTAATCTATTCATGTGCATATCCTTCACTCCATTACCTCTGTTAGTAGAGCTGTCACCCTTCAAAAGTGCATGATTCTGTGACACGAGTACAAACATCCAACTTACTTCCATTGGGCATGTGACTTGTGTGTGTGCAACGGCACCTCCATCCCTCAATGATTTTTGCGATTGATGCTTATCTCTGCTGTGACTTATCAGGAATTCTTCCTCTACCTGGTAATGATCAGGAATTCTTCCTGTACCTGGTAGTGACTTGTCATTCTTAGTAGAAATAGTGGCTTCCTAGTGGAAGATGACAGCTGATACTAGCAAAGACATTTGTCCCATCCCTTACTTGTGCCCTCTGATTCTTCTATTTTTGAGAAAGGTGATTTCTCCTCTCTCGTAAATAATAGAGTTGTAGTGGATCTCGATGTGAAGCCACCAACTCAGATCGTTTTTAAATCTTCTCATGTGGTTTCTGATACTAAGGGTGAGCTTTGACATGTCTGAGGACAATGAGGTCTGTTGTACACCCAAGCAGGACAAAGTATCATTTAATGAAACATTATCCTGGATATGCATCATAATGAATTTAGAGAAAAAGCTTCTCAGTCAGGGCAGTTACAAGTTGGGTGGAACCTCAGCCTGTGCCCAACAAACATTTCCTGGAACTGAAGCATTGGCTTAAGGAGCCATGCGTAAGTAGTTGGTGAATGTATTTGAAAATCACAGCATTATGGGCAAGGTAAAAAGACTGATGACCTCATTAGGCTGTGCTTCTATTTTAAAGATATGTATAATTATAATGTTCTAAGGAGGAGTGGAAGGTCATTTTCAGTGGGTTTAAGGATGGATGATGATTTACTCCTTGCCTCTATTCTTCTACTTCATATGTTTCTACTGTTTGAGAAAGTTGGAAGTTGTTTGTGTTGGCAATTTTTGGGTTACAGGTCTGCCTTAGCACAGGGTTTGAAAGTAGAGGCATAGATTTGGATATTTCAACTTAGCCAAGGTGTGCATGAAAGAACTTGTATAGCTTCCCTTCCATGATCTCTTTAAAGTTCCTTTCCGAGACTTATCTCTGGTACTGAAGCATCTAGCTTGCCAAAGATGTGAACTGTTAGAAGTTTCTTAGAAAAATCTTAGTTTGAAGACAGCATTTTTTGTAGCTTTGGACTTTGCTAGACAAGTGAGTGACATTCACATTCGCACTCTCTCTAGCCAGGCTTCTCGAACCAAGAATTAATAGTGCATTAACACCTCATATGTTACAAGATGTGTGGCTCAGACATGTGAAGCTGGAAGCTTATGACAGTACCACTTGAATTACAGGTACTCAGTCAAAAGTGTAAGAGTCCTGAAATTGGGGCTCTGTCCACTTCCCTGTCTTGTAAAAGGAACATGGAGGTTAATTCTATCATTAACTTTGCTTCCTGGGGATCCTTATCAAAATTTTATCATTTCCACTTCAGGGATCTAGCATAAATCACTTGATATGCTGGTCTTGTTGCAACAACAAGCCAAGCTTTAGCAGTTCTTGAGAGGGATGGTAAATATATTTCAGAGTCATCTTCCTCTTCATTATAACACTTCAGTAACAATAGCTTCCACGATGCTCCCTCTCTTCTTGAATGAAGCTTCATGTGAGTAGGGTGAACGAGATATGCTGTTTCATCTGAGGCAAAGGTTTTGTCTTTTTGTCTTATAAGAAATGAAATGAAAGTTAGGACTAATATAATGTTTTGCATGTATAACCAAAGCAGTGGTTTTTTTTATTTTCATATTTTATAAGATTGTATATAAATCAAATGGGCAGTTTTCTATTATTTTATTTGAAACATGAAAAGTACAGTGTACAATTAGAAAAAAATAAATTACATACAAATCATCTATATAGTACTTTACATACGTTATAATATGCAAAATCCTATTGCCATATGAGTAGGTTTAACATTTAGTGATTACTGTACAAACACCTAAAAGGATAACTCAAATTTCAGTTTAATAACCGGTGCACAGTAACTGAACTGCTGGCAAGGTGACCTTAAAGTGACTGTGTTTTTCTGTATCAAATATGCATCTACTGTATAGGTGCAATAAAAATATATCTTTTCAATTCTACATTTGATTTTTTGTACAAATATCATTAACAGTCATGAAAAAATAAAAAAAATCAGATAATTTTGTAACAAGAAATTGCTGTTCTTTCAAATCTCTCAACAGAAAAGAAAGCATCAGGTGGGCTATACATCATGGCTCTCCTCTGCATTTACCTAATATACTTGGACAACATAAAAGACTATATACACAGTTTGGACTGATAACTCTTAACTCAAATACTAATGTGGGATCTGAGCCTCTTGGTCTGTTCAGTGTGAAAATACTGTATTCAACTTGTAATGATCTATTACACCAAAAAAATTCTTGTATTTCACATCTAATTGGTAAAGAATTACATCTTTAAAATAACTTTGTTATAAAAACAGGTTTTTTTACAACATTGTTATAAACTCAATCATTTCTTTTTAGATCCCAAAACCAATTTGTGATGATTGTGATTTTCATTCATTCATTCATTATAATTATAGTTACATGAATAACCAAATATGTATATACATATATATATACATATATATATATATACAGGTATATATTACTGTAATGGTAAATCCATTTTATCAGAGTCTTTAAATAAAAAGCATTAATTTGTCCATAGCGCACGAAAGCAGGCATTTTTATTGAAAATCAAGAAGATGCTACCTAAACCCATTATCCTTAATATTTTTTGTATGGCAGTGTTCTTTTATATATACATATATAGATATATAATACATATATATATATATATATATATATATATATATATATATATATATATATATATATATATATATATATATATATATATATATATATATATATATATATATATATATATATATATATATATATATACATATATATATATATATATATATATATATATATATATATATATATATATATATATTATATATATATATATATATATATATATATTGCATGTGTAAATATATATATGTATATATAAATAATCTTCTGATATACATGGTTACTCTTAACTGTATTAAAAAAAACTAAAAAATGCTAATTACCAAAAGAATATTCATGCAACACACAATTTACAAGACCTACTTTTATTCCATTAAAAATAAACTTAAAGCACACACTTCCAAAAGTCCAAAATAATGGCTACATAAATTACAGTGTTTCCAGTCTTGAAAATATGCAAGATATTTATTAAAGTAACGATTCATTAAATGAGTCTCTTACAGCTTGGAAATCATTATGTATTATAGACTCAAAAGATGTAGTCTTTTTAGAAAAATGATGCTACTGTAACTTCTGATTTAATCACTTTTAATTTATGGCTTTCATATCATGCTGAGATCAACGTCTTCCAGACTGGCACGTAGCATAGAATTCTGTCTTTTGAGATATAATTAGATGGTACTCTTCCATACTTATTTCCATTCGTCTTATTTCCTCTTCAAAATTTTCCAGTATCAATTCATTCTTTTGGAAAACCCCATCCATTTCTGAAAAAGCAGAAGGTTGTTAGATTTGACGAGTATGATGTTTTTACATAAAAAAAATTTAAAGAAACAATGATGACTAACTTTTTTCCCTCACATCTGTTATGTAAGCTAATGATATGTTAGCTGGCATGCCATTACCTTACATTTCAAGTGAAAGTGGGAACTGCATGGACTACTGGGAGGATCTTCATACCCTACAGGGTTAAAGATCCCTCTCTTGTGAGGTGAGACTTTCATTTGTTCCTACAGGAATACAAACCATTGCCTATTATATAGGATTATCTTTCAGCACGAGCTGGAAAGTGGTTGAAACTTGATTACAAGTTGGTTAACACGTTGAAATGGGAGTTGAGTGGGGGACTATCCTTCACTCACCAACCATTGCTCTCACTTTTCTCCTGACTGCAGTAGAGAACAGATGTGTTACACTTTCCTGTCGTGACTGCTGGTTGAGAACCTGGATTTTTGATGAATATTCTCTCACAGACATTCTCTTATGTTTAATTACATTTATTGTGGCTTACTGCATTTTGTTCCTACAGAATAAAAACTTATGCCTTTGTTGGTTGTTATGCCTCCCATGATAAGTTTGCTTCTCTAATTAATTTGGTTGCAAGGGAATTTCCTGTAACAGACTTCTCCTTGCTAATATTTGTTTGGGGTTTGCCAGGAAAGTAGTGGCTTCTAATGAAGAGTTCATCAGCAGCTGTGTTATTCTGTGACTTATATCCTAATAATATTGATGCTTCAGATGTCTGTAAGGCCCTCCTTGACTTGGGACCACCTTGATGTGGTGAGGGGGTTCTTGAACCCCCTGGAATTTGTTCTTGGGTTCGAGTCCAAGAGTTCTATACAGTCGACACTTGCCTATTCATGGTTCAGGATTCCCGGCTTCACCTATTCGCAGATTTTTTTGTGGAACTTATAACCGAATTATTTGCCAAAAATTTGGTAATTTGTGGATATTTTTGTCAATAAATATTCACTAATTACTGTATTTTCATGTTATTTTTATGATTAAATACATTTTTTATGATAAAAAATTATTTACTTATGGTAATTCTAAGCCGGCTGTCCGCGGTGAATTAGACTATGGCAATTGACGTTTTTCCATGTTATTTTACTTGCTTTACAAGAATTTAAATTAATATTTTGTCAGCCGGGTGTAATTGAACTGTAATTGACCTCTGAAGACTACACGACTTGAATTACATAACGCGGGGTAGGTCTAAGCCAGCATCCCGCGGCGAGCCCACCACCCCACTCCATAGATAATACAGCAAAATTGTAACCAGTAAACACCCCTACGGTATGTTAGGTTGGTATTTTTAGGGGTGTTTACTGGTTACAATTTTGCCATATTAGCTATGGAGGTGGGTGGGGGGCTCGCCGCGGAATGCCAGCTTAGATCTCCCCTGTCGGTAGTATAGTCTTCAAAGGTCAATTACAGTTTAGTTACAACCGGCCGATAAAATATGACTTTAAATTCTTGTAAAGCAAGTAAAATAACATAGGAAAACGTCAATTGCCATAGTCTAGCAAACCGCGGACAGCAAACTACTGTATCACTAAAATGTATTTATTTTTCAATGCATATTAAATATTAAGGTACTGTATACAGTACTTAACCCAGTGTTTCCCTATGTACTGTACAAAGAAAATGGGACTGCTTCAATACTGTATGAAAGAAAATGGATGTACTTGAAAATAGGGGTAACTTGAATAGTTTCTACACTTAGCTGTAACCCATATATATTTTTAAGGATAATTTTTTAAGATGACTCTGGAATGATATTAAAGTGTTTTAGATAATAGTTTAAGATACATTCTGTGTAGGATGATAGGTTAAGGTACGAGAGAAAATGGATGTACTTGAAAATAGGGATAACTTGAATAGTTTTCAAACTTAGCTGTAAGCCATATATTTTTAAGGGTAAATGTTGTAACAGGACTTTGAAATTATATTAAAGTGTTTTAGATGATAGTTTAAGGTATATTCTGTGTGGGATGATAGTTTAAGGTATACATTTGGTGTTTGAACTATTAAAATAAGCAGTTATAAACATTTTTAGAGGGGTTCTGGTTTTTAACTATTTAAAAAGCCAGTTATAAGCATCTTTTGAGGGGGATGTCAAGTATTCATGGATTTTAGCTATTCATAGGTGTTTGTGGCCCCTATCCCCTGCAAATACCAGGGGCTGACTGTATGTATATCATTACCTATTAACCCTTACTGGGTGGGCATAATCATATGAGGAACTATAACAAGTTTTGAGCAAATGCCAGGCTACCTCTTATGAGTATTATTATTGCATGCCATTCAGTTTGGATGAATTTAGCACGAAAAATGTCATATCACTTTAATGGCCCATAAATGACTTATGGCAACTGTAACAGCTCAGCATGGGAAAGACATTGATCATGGGCAGATCTCTCACCCGGACGTCTTTTTATTTATTTGCTCTCAGTAAATTTTATCTTTTACAATAAAAGTTCAAATTGTATTTTACAATAAATATAATCATCTCAGTAAATTTGTTACTGATTTGTTACTGATTTTAGTTCTTATCTGTTATGATATTGAATGAGCTGTAATTATAAAATAAATTTGTAAAATTAGCATATTTTTATAAGCGTCTTGGAAAAGAGGCCCCGCACAGGATTGTAAATATTCACTTTCAACTTCCTGTGGAAGGTACAGAAAATTTTTTTTCTTACACCATATGCATTTGTATATTTTCCTCTTTCCATTGAAGTGTTTTGTCTTAAATTAGCCAGCCTTAAAGTTTCCCCAGTCTAGTGGTGTGCTTAATATATATTTAGCCCGTCCTGTAAGACTTTGGGTTGTCTTGTGGAATTTTCCACTTTTGTTGAAATTTGACTTGATAAATAGGAAAATGTATCATAGCTGGGGATGGGGGTTTATATCTGAAGCTAATAGTAGGAACTGTGGTAGGATCATCAACTACTTGATAGTGTTTGGACCTGAGGAATATTACATTGAGACCTCAAAGGTGGAACTATTCTGTAGAGCTGGACCATCAATTCCAGTGGTGGTGTGGTTCTGGGGATAGGACTCTAAGCATTCTGTCCAGTTTGCCTATACATGTAATATGATTAGGGTGGGGATGATTGTATTCTTGTAATACTCTTAGTCCCAACAAGCTGGTTTGGCTTACACTTGAGCCACCCTAATTGTGTTGTGCCATCCCTGTGGGGTAGGATAGGGAATAGACATTTGGAAGTCAGCTCTTACTGGTGTCACTGGTAGAGAAATAAACTCCAGAAAGGCTGATGATATCTTTTTTAGATTTTCAGGTTTGTTTACTAATTTTTTTTCTACTTTCTCACTTCGATCTTTATGAATAGTAATAAAGAATTAAGTACCCTGGACCCTTTAATGGTATCCTTTTGGCACAGATGACGACACCTGCCAAGAATGTCAACAGCAATTCCCCTCAAACAAGTAATGGATTGGTCAATCTGAATGACAGTAAAGATAATACAGTAAATTCCCATGTAAGTGAGGTTACTGTGACACTTGTGGTAATAATAATAATAATAATAATAATAATAATAATAATAATAATAATAATAATAATAATAAAAATAAGTAATAAATCACAGAATATGGCTAACACTGAAAAACTGAAGATTCTTCATATGAAAATTCACTTAGAAACTGATTATGAGATGCTGTATGAGACTTAAAGATTCTGGGACAACTGTCGAAGTGAGAATGAATCTTGATATCTAGTATAACGAAAAGTGGGGTGCTTGGATATTATTTAGCAACCATGAGGAAGCTTTCAAGGTAAGTTGCCACATTAGTACTGTACTGTAATATCAAAATTCATAATTTAAGCATTCACTGCAATTTCTGTAAAATTGTTCCTAATGGCTTGGATGTTTACGGAACTACCGACTGGACCAAGAAAACAAATAATTTGGAAATGGATATACAGTACTCTCAGTCAGAAAACCTAATCCTCCAATGTGACTTATTGCATCAGCCAGAGAGAATAATGGTAATTACTAAAATGAACAGACTCCTCCAGGAAAAGGTTGGAACAATAAGATATGATGATATCCCCTGTTTGGACGAAATAGCGTTCTTATTTATGCAGTCTCTTGCACAGTCATAAATGCTTTGCAACTTAAAAACAAACAACAGTGTAATGGTAACTGATGTCATACCCCATTTGAAATTTAGTTATGGTAGGGGCGTAATCTTCAACAGGGATCTGTATGAATTTACAGGAGAGGAGATATTACGAATGTGTCCAGTAGAAGTGTGGAAGGTACATAAGATTCCTAGGACATCTATGATTATCCTTACTTTTGAAGGACCTGGTGTACCCTTCCATGTGAACATTGAAAGTGACAGAAAAGCAGCTAAGCCATTCACACATAGACCACCACAATGTTGCAGTTGTTTCAAGTATGGACACCCATCGCAAATTTGTAAAAATGAAAAAAATATGTGGTACTTGCTCCGTGCCTGAAATGGAGATTGCAAACTTGAAGCCATGTGCTTCAACTGCAATATGAATCATAAATCTAATGACAAGAATTGCCAGTAATAAAAAAACTGAAGCAGCAGCCTGATATTCTGATCCGTCTTGAGTCCGCCATATATGAAACATTTGCATCCTAGCAAAATCATGTACTGTTTTTTACTTTGAAAAGGCATATGACACAGCTTGGAGGCATGGTATACATATAAGTATACAGTACTTGAATCAGGTTTGAGAGAAGAATTGCCTTTATTTATCCAAGCATTTTTGGCATGACAATTTTTTCAGGTCGCAGTAAGCGACACACAATCTGAGAGAAAATGCCAGCAAGAAGGAGTTCCCCAAGGTAATGTACTTAGTGTGACATTGTTTGCCTTAGCCATGAAAGGGATATCCTCTGTTGTCCCCCAAGATATTTTATCCACTTGCTGTACATGGCCTGTCTATATAATTTGCTGGAAAACGAATCGCAATGGTTGAAAGGAAACTTCAAATGGTACTGGAAAAAACTACTCATTGGACAGAACGGAATAGTTTTAAGTTTTTCTCCAGTAAAACTATTTTAGTGCACTTATGTCACATTTGTGGAATACATCCAGACCCAGATATATGCGTACATCAAAGGCCAGTGTATCCCATGTGCAGAAGCAACCTGTTCTTAAACTTAATTTTTGACCATAGGATAACATGGATTCCTTATTTGAAAGACCTAAAAGTTTGGCGCAAGCAAAGAAGTAGCAGTTGTCTGAAATTCACCTCAAAAGGTCTTTCAATGTAATAGCAAACCCTCTATCAGGGAATAGAACAGTCTCGGCCAAGTGGATGTTAGACAATCACTCCTTTCAATTAATTGTCAACATGCTTCCATATCTGGAAGTGGACCTGTTTGTCACATGTGAGAACCATCAACTTCCAGTGTGTGTGTGTGTCTCCGACCTGACATTCACGTAACAGCAAGAGATGCATTCCTACAAGACTGGAACAAATGGAGAACGATACACCTTTTTCCTCCATTGTCCCAGATTTCAAAGGTTTTTGGAACAAACTCTTAACTTTCAACAGAACCGCATACTTAATAGCCCCAACTTAACCATACAGGCATTAGTTTCTATTGCTTCAACAACAGGCGAAGAACTCAATTCCATTATCGTCCGCTGCTCTATCCTAGACAGTAGGAAGGAAAGTCATCTACGTGTCCTCCTTGCTGAGCCGAGACCTTCACGTGTGGAATTTAAAATTTTGTGTACCGTGAAAATTACCCACCCATTATTGCTAGCTACCTAGTGCAAAAACTACAGACATAATCTTTTCAACAATAATAGTCTGTATGGAAAGTATGATTAGATTATATCCATGCTATGAGCCCAGTCAAGATCTCTGCTGACATACGTCTACATTTTCTTGCATATCTTTTTGAAAACAAGTGCCTTGCTGTTACAATCTGTTGACATACATCTACATTTTCTTGCATATCTTTCTGAAAACAAGTGCCTGCCTTGCTGTTACAACAATCATGGCATACAAGGCAGCATTGTCAGAACCCCTGCTTTATAGATTTGGAATTGATTCTAACATAAAATTGTTATTTACCTTCTCTGGTCTTTTGCATTGCAAAGACCTGCTCCTGCAAGGCTTCCCATTCCTGGATCCCCAAATAAGGTACTTAGGCTTCTGTCAACCCCTCAGTTCATTGGGCCCAATACAGCTACAATATATATGCTAAAAAAGGCAATATTCTTGAGTGCTTTTGTATTAGTGAACTGAGCTCTCTTAGACGGGGACGACGCTACATTACTCATACAGATAACTGACCGTCATTTATTGTGTTTCCTGGCCCATTATTCCTCACCAAGAATAAGAACCTTTTACAGAGAAAATCTCCTATTCTGATAAGGGAACTCAATTTGTCAAATAAAACTTCAAGCACTTAAGGTTTACCAAGCAGCAAACATCCCAAAAGGTCTGATTTTCCTACACCTTAGTATAACAAACCACTCCATCTACATGGGCTGAAAATAGTTGTGCAGCCCCTTATTAAAAAGGCAGATCCCACTCCTTTCCTAAGTTGTTTGACACTCGAAAGGTAAGTACATTGTTAGCTTTCTTTGGAAATGCTTCTTTCGAAGTCTTCAAGCGAACAGGGTGGTCACCAGGAACAGTACAGTATTCCTAAAACATTATTGCCACAAGCTCATACAAATTCAACCACTATACACTGTGTTTCAGTAGGTGGTATAGTAAGTCCTGACCCTATAGGTGCTACAGTAGAAAACCAGGGTTCTTCTTGATTTGGTGGGTCTGCTAAGATATCGCTGGGAAGGTGCAACAATACCGCGACCAAACCCAGCATATTTAAGTAAGTCACTTCAGAACTAAACTTAACTATAATGTTTAGTTTCATGTTCTTTGTTGCCAAACCCTATGGGTATCTGGAATAAAGAATGTAGTTTATAAATTGTGGTTTAACTTTGGACAAAAATTTTATCTGGGTTGTTGGGATTGAATTTTGAGAGCTTAGCCATTTCGTCACCTGTCAATTTCATTGGCAATCTCCTTTGAGGACGTACAGCAGCTACGCTATCAAAAAACCTATTTTTGGTAGCCGCTGTGAGTCCTCAAACCGACCCACTTCCCTGACGAAAAGGCATGAGATTTGGGTGAATATTTATCCTGCATAGACCTGAGAGTAATGAGTAAATAGTCTCGCACAGAGTGCATGGTTGCCACAATAGTGGACGATGTGTGATGCGCAGTTGCCACATCTGTAGGTTAAGACAAGGAAGAATCTAGGCAGTCGCTGTAGACAAGAGAAAGAGCCCTCTTGTCTTGAGTCCTATACTCTATCAGTGTCAACGTGCACTACACAGGCTGAGACCAACTACAGTAAAAGAGAATTCTTTGAAATTGGTTGGTCTATCTTATGGAGCCCTCTAGGGACCATGAGAGTAACTCCTTTAAGGACTCACAGCGGCTACCAAAAATAGGTTTTTCCTGCATCAAAACCTGTTTTTTAAAACTTATTTTTTAATAAAATAAAAATATCTGTTCCTAGCAAAATCATCTAACAGCTAAGGATAGCAACAACATATTTAAAATCTATTTACTAAATAATGCTTACCTTTTAACATGTTTAACTTAGCAAATGCTTCTGATGCTAACTTATTAGCTTGGTTTTTCAGCTTTTCTGCTCTGTTTCTTGCCTCTTCTGCTGCTCTGGATTTAATTTCTAACTGTTCAGCTACCTTAAGATAACTCTGGAAAAACAAAAACATTTATGTATACACAATCCTCTAGAATATAATCTGTCTGAGAGCAAAATTTCATATCCCTTACTACCATCACTTCAATCATTTAAATGTAGTTTATATTTTGTAGGTAAAATCCATTAGTACCTTACTTAAGGATATCAGCTGAGTGCTGAGGTTCAATGATTAGGGATATAACTTGTGGATGAGAGGTATAACCATCAATCTTCTTCACCCAGTCTGTATGAAGGTTCATATATAAAATAAATCGTCTGCACCCGTCAGAAGGAAGAGAAGAGTGCCCTCTATACAAGAAAATAATTTTTATGTATAAGAAATAAAGCTCATTTTTAAAAACATAAACTGGAGAAGAGGTCAATCCAATAGCTTGTTTAAGAGATCTGTCTGATTAAGGGGTGAAAATTTGGCTATTTTTTTTATGCCGGAAATAAAAGACATCAACTTTAGCACAAAAATTCCGTTTTGTCACTCATTTTTTGCTCCTTGTTCAATGGGAAAGAGGGATTACTGAAAGACAGCGTTAAAACTGCGCACTGATGCAAGTGTGAAGCCAACAGCCCAACCACTATAATGTTTTCTTTTTGGGGTATGGGATAAGGAGGACAAAATTTAGATGAATTGCTTGAGGTGGGCATTATCAAGAACGTCGAAGCTGAACCTATGGAGTGAGTTGTACCACCTCCCAAAGGGCAACAATATAATACATGCATTTTGATATTAGGTGGGCAAACAAACCCATAGTTAGAGAAAGACACCCTATTCTGACAGGTGAAGAACTGCTGATCGATTTGAGTGGCAGCCGGTACTTTAGCAAGCTTGACTCAAAATGGAATTTCATCAGATAAGTTCAGTTGAGGAGTCGAGGAGATTCACCACACCTGTGACATAACGGGTTATCTTCTGGTATCTTCAACTGGAGTGCATTCAATGCCTGCAATAAACAAGGAGACTATCTGATATGTTTTGTCAAACTGCCAAGGTGTAACTACCATCGCTGATGACATCATTGTCTACAGTCGGAGCCTTAAAAGAGCATAGCAGAAGACTGTGTGCAGTCTTGGACTGACTGGTTAAAGTTAGATCACCCTTGACCAGAAATTAACATTCTTTGGTCACAAGCTGACAAGTGATGGAGTCAATCCGAGTCCAGAAAAGATCCCAGTGATTAAGGGTGCGGCACCACCCAAGAATGTTGTTACAATTAAGTTGTTCTTAGGACTAGTTCACCATCCCAGAGTTGGCTAACATAACATAACCAATTCCAAGACTTGTGAGAATAGAAACCAAATTCTTCTGGAAGAGTGAGCAGCAGCAGGCTTTTGAAAAGGTCAAATTACTGATGTCTAGCACACTTGATTATAGAACCCGTGTTGTCATGGATAATTCCCTGTATGCACTTGAAGCAGTTTGGATGCAACTACATGGAGATGCTGGAGGGTTATATCCTGTGCATCCAAAAGTTTGACCCAGATAGAACAATGATACAGTTGGATAGTGAAGGAATCCCTAGCCCTTGAATAGGCCTGAGAACATTTCAGCTTGTATTTGTATGGCATACCCTTGGTAGAGAGATGGATTCTCAGAATGCAACCCTATAATTTCAAAGTGATTTACAGACTGGGCCGTTCAAATATTGCTGATCGCCTATCTTGCCTGAATAACCCAGGCTAGAGTTATTACGTATTAACAATGGTGACTACGTGCATGCCTAACTGTGATACCTTTTCAAGATTCTTACGAAGCATCATGCAAAGATGAAGAATTAGTTGCACTGCAAAAATGTATGGTATTAGGCAATTGGAATGATGCTACATGTTCAATATAAACGTGAAAGACGAACTCTGTGTTTGTGGAATTGTGATTTTGAAAGGCACATGATGTCTTGTCATTCCAGTGTCTGAGAGATAGTGTGACAACTGGCCCATGAAGGACATCGAGGCATTAGTAAGAATAAGTGCAGACTCAAGATGAAAGTTGAAAATGCCGTACTTGCTTACTGGTTGTGCAAGGTACACTCGATCACTGCTGATGCACTGTGGCAAGATCTTGCAGCAGACTTGTTAGGGCCACTGCCCACTGGAGAATCAATATTAGTCATTGTGGATTATCACAATTAGTACTTCAAAGTGGCTGTAATGAGAGTGAATAATTGCATCCTTATCTACTTGATTTGGAGTACCAAGTGCTATGAAACTGACAATGTACGATTATTTGTATCTTCAGAATTGAAAGAATTCCTTGCCACACTTGGAATCAGACAGGCAATGTCACCAACATTGTGGCCACAGGCAATGGTGAGGTTGAATGTCAGGATAGGTTTCTCATGAAAGTCTTACAAATAGCTCATGCTTAGGCAAAGGATTGCCGTAAGTAACTCATGACTAATCTGATGGTGTATCGCTTCACACCCCATTCATCTCCAACAGCCACACTCATTGTTGGATGCTTGGTCATTAGATGAAAACCAAACTGCCTGAGATTTGTGTCAAAATAGAATCCTCAAAAGAATAATATACTGACCGGGATTGGAAACTTTAGATGGCTGATTAGGAGTACATGCTGAAAAACAACAGCCCCCCTGTTGCTGTGGGTGATCAAGATTGTATTAAATTCCAAAAGACTGATAAGCTAAGGACTAATGATGGCCCAGTGCCAAACACTGTTGTCCATTGCAGGAGGAGAGATGGTAGTGGAGAGCCTGGAAGGAAAAGTTATTGTAGGCACATCACAGCTGTTAAGCTGTTATTTCCTGATGTTTCCTGATGAACAAATGGTTACATTACAGGACCCAGAACATGGCTATGGTCTACCAGTTGATCAATTCATACCCTCTCCAAGTCATGGACTGGTTCCTGTGACCAGTATTCCCATTTTGATCTATCCAAGTTGTGGATAGATGTCAATGGTGGGCACTCCCATATAAGTTTGTCCCATTTGTTAAAGACATTCCAGTGTGATTTAAAGAAACATAAGTCTTAAATGACAACTTTTTTATATATCAGTTTGGCATTATGAATAACTTCAAATGTTCTGGCACAACTCAAAACAATACTGTATAGCTTGTGCTAAACTCAAAATAACTCATCTTGAAATCTTAAAACAAATATCCATAATCAAAACAGTCCAGTCCACTGCAAAGTATATTTTCCATTATCATTCATTACAAAACATTGTTTCAGTGAAAAATTTACTATTATCTTGGGAGATAATACAAAATATTTCACTGTGATAATCAGTTTTGTCATAAATGACAAAGGAAAATGTACTTTACAATGGACTGGACTGTTTGACATTTATGGTAAACACAATCTAATTTCATTTTAGTTGCTATCTCAATAATTGGTTCATCATAATGACTGACTTGAGAATATTCCAGTTTGGTGCTTGTAAAATTTCAGATGACTACAGTACACTGGACTGGGTGTCTGGTGCTCCATGTCAACAGACACTGTTTATTTATTTGCTTGTAATTACGTGGATTTTTGTTGTAAGATTTCAAGATGAGTTGTAAGCTAATCATATAGTTTACGTTTAGCATAAGAAAATTTGTTCTGAGTTGTGCCAGAACATTTGAAGTTGTTCGTAATACCAAAGTGATCTAGAAAAGTTGTAATTAAAGACTTATGTTTCTCACTTAAGCTTTGAGCAGTTTATAGAAGGATGATGTTCACATTTTGGTAAAAGCTACTTTTTGGCTGAGAATGGGGGGATGTATTGAGCGCCTTGTTGTGGTGTATATGTCAGTGCCACAGTGCTTCTTTTAACTCTTCTGTTTTGTTATGAGAAGGAAAACCAACAAACACATGATAACATGTTTAAGAAACTTGTTAACTTTACTTGCAGTTAACTTTACTTGCTGCTTACAGAGTTCTCCTACAGTTTGATAATGGGAGAGACAGTGAAACACAAAATTCAGAAATTAAGGTATTAAGGTAAGGAAGAGCATCTGTGGTTCCTACTACACACTGTCTAAAGCAAACTACATACACACCTTACAACCAAGATTTCAGAAATATAGCAGAAAAAATACAGCGCACTGTACTTCTGCTTCAGCTTCCCTGGCGTTACTAATAAGAGGTTCAGTCTGCTGCAAGACATTTGTACACTTATCCAAGATGATGTATCACAGAGACCTGCCAATGTTTTTATTGTATGACCAACTGAAACATCTATATGTCCAACAAGAGACAGACCCCATCTTCTGTTATTTTATAAGAAATGATAAGAGAGACAGACAAACTTTGAGTTCAAATTAGTGATCACCCAGAAACATGATGAAGGAAAGAAGATAAGGGACATCACATATAAGTAAGCTATCTTCTCCTTTCCCTCAAATATACTTAGGGGAGAAACAGATAAGGGTTCAGCAGCTATAAAATCTGCAATATCCATAAAAGATGTCATGGGATAAAGAAGTAGTTCATGGTGTAGACTGAGGACCAGTTTCAAAAGCTTACACCACATAAGTGAAGACTAGGCATATCTGTATGTCTCTTGAGGATAAGGAAAATGATGTGTAAACTGGCAGGTCAAGAATGGTTTAGCTGTAGGTAGAGCCAGTTTAATCTTCACAAATGTGCAGACAATGCAAAAACAGAGTGCACACATCAAAATTCCTGCAGTGTTTTGAAAAAACCTAGAAAACATGGATTTTTCAAAAGAGGACCATAGCATAAATGTACACGCACATAAAGAAGCCAACACCATACCAAACTTTATAACATTAAAAAATCAATTAATGCTGCTCCTGAAGGAAATGTAACTGGGCATAAGCTTAAGCCATATAATGACCCAGAGCTGTGTATGCCAGACAACTTTAAAGGTTTTTAAAATTCGACAAGTTTTCTACAAAAGATTAAAAATACACCGTTTGTGGGTTATATACAAACTAGACAAATACTATTATGTATAACAAATATTATGCTCCTTACAAACAAACCATTGACTTACACAGTCTTATGCTTTGATTTGATTCAAGGCGCTGACTGCAAACCTACATTCATCGAATGAAGAAGAGTCTGGCTCATTTTTTATTTGGTCGCCGTTCCAAAGTTGATCAGCTCAGAAATCCTAGTGCCTTTGAGTTTGTTACCCTGTTCCTTTTATACTAATCCTATTATTTCTGCTTGAGAGGTTTTTGATTTACTGAAACTAGATCTGATAGCCACACTCCCTGCTCTTGACTTAAGTTTTCCTCATTGCAAACCTCATACCTAGCTTTTCATTTAACTGCTTTTTCTACTGTTCTTTCTTGGGACTGTACTTCCTAACCTCCTCTTTCCCTCATCTACAACTCCTCTACCTTTGCCTCCTAACCATTCTCTGATCAACCCTTCTATGAGTTAAAATGTCAGGTATATATAAATACAGCAGCTACTTACAAAGGCTAAACATCTTGGATTGATTATACACAAAACATTTACATAAGATATGAATGTAATACTTTAATGGATGGCTGGGTATACAGAATCTCCAATAAAGTAACATATTTAAATTAAAAGATATTCAGCAGCACAGTTCTTAATATGGAAAGTACCTTCTATACTCTGACTATAAAATAAATTTATGACTTGGAAATTTCACTCTTTTGAAATAAATGTACAACAAATGCTGTACATTACAGCACTTTTGTAATGTAAAAAATAATGTACCTAAATTGTGCATCACCAAATAAGTTAAAGACCAAAAGGACATGTTATGTATCAACTGCTGAGAGGTAGTTGAATCCAACTGCTGAAAATATAACCAAAAGTAAAGAACTGTACAGTATTCACTCATATAAAAAGAAAAACTGTGAACACACTACTTACATCTTCTAGACTTTTAGCATCGTTAGCTGCCCGCTGAGCTTTCAGGGCAGCTTGATTTACAGCACTAGTCGTATCTTCCAGATGGCGTTGGTTGATTTTGTATTGTCTTTTTACCTCATCAACTCGTAATTCTAGAGCCTGAACTTCTCTCAGAGATGAATTTGCTTTAGCTTGTGCTGCATTGGTTTCACTTTCAATCTGTAAAATTAGTATTAAATTTTTAAAAACTGAAGAACTTTAGCGTAAAATATGCTTATTCTTGAAGACCCAAGACTATTACCATTATTATTACTATACTGTAATAGGTATTTTGCCTTAATCGATATTTCTGTATTATCTTTAATTACTCTATGTTTATAATATGATGATTCTGATATTAAATGTGTCTGAAATAAAATGGCAAAATATTAATGCCATCCTGACTCTGGTAAAACATGCACCTCTCCCAGCACCACCACATCTGCTGGTGGCAGTGGCTAAAAGTGTCCCTCCCTTGCAGCAAGCACTTTCTGTTATCTTTATATCAGAGAGCACTACACCAGCGCTGTAAACCTCCCTCAACAGTGCCTCTGATACATTTGTAACTATGACAGAAGATCAATCTAACAAGTGGGGTGTGACTTGCACATCTTGTAATTTAGCTCATCTGAAACTCATGTTAGCAAAATCTTAATTTACAAGTACAGTATTTCTCTAATTGGCAGACTGAAGTGGTTTCTACTGACCACTCATTTTCTTTTGATTGTCTACATGAAACTATTTTTATGGCTATCATTTTTAATTAAGCAAAAGTTTTTTTTTTTTACTCTTAATGGTGATACTTTCATTTCAATTCTAGGTACTAAGAACCTTGACCAATTTTTGGCCTCTAAAATGGAGTCAAAATGAGTCAGGGTTGAGTCTGACATCTGTGTTTTCTTGTCCACATTGGTATTTTGTTCCTTTCTAAAGTTCTAAGATTCTTACAGTTTTAAATATTTGTTCTCAGTCTGATTTAAAGAAGTTTGCAGACATATCTGTCACCATACATTGGTTGTTAATGTTAAATTTTTTGTATCTGGTATGGAACTTGTGATACTGGAATTCATCCAGATATTTGTTGTGCCTACCACAAAACTCCATCAAAAGAATAACTGATCTGCTCTTGTAAGGGTAGCCTTAGGGTTTATACCTAAATATGCACAAAGATCTTAGTGCTATATATGGCATCAGTTCATCAACACAAGACCCAGCACTAGGAAGAGATACTGGAAATTACATGACTTAGCCATATCAAGTACTCAAGTACCACCCCTCTTCATTTACAACTTTCTTCTTAAAAGGGATTAATCAGCATCCCCTGACCTATGTCTACCATGAAAATAAGAAATTTTTTTGTTGCACGAACACATTCACTTTCTATCACTCTACTGTAAGCTTGCCACTTGCATGTCGCTCATAATTCACCATAAAAATCAACTCTGTGTATGAAGAATAATAATGCATTGCAAATTTGTTGAGATAACTGTATCTCAACAAATTTAACCAAAATTACTCAAATGCTATAGCTAATAAATATATGAACAAGTGGGTACATTCTTTAAGGTAAGCTTTGCACCTGTGAAACTTTTATTGTAACAAATGAAAGTGAAATTCTCAGAGTGCATTTTCAATTTTCATAAGGAATTTGACTTGGAAGTAAGATGTTGGAAGTAAGATGAAATATTAACCTTTACAGTAATAAACAAAACTATGCAATCATGTAAATTTTTTCCACAGATATTGTGACACAAAACAAAATTAAGACAAAAGATGGTTTTTGTGTTTTGTACTTTTGTTGATATTTCACAATATCTTCTATCGTTGATTTGAAATGATGCATATTTTTCAAAACATTAACACATTGCACAAATTTAATGGCTGTTCTACAATACCTACAAGATGCAAGCTTGCTTTATTTTCAATACAAAATATGAAAAACTAATACATATAATATAGAGCCTTCCAAAAATACGTCAATGAATTTCATACCTCTGACAAGCATTATAATTCCTACAAAACAAGGAAATTACTTTACAAAATATACCCTAATGAAGCTTGGGTGAATCTGAATTACATGGCAAAGTACCTTGCCAATCATGAAAAATTATAACTCTTGGTTGCAATTTATAGTCTAAAAACTTAAACTATAACTGGGATCTTAAAGACAGCCACATAATAAAAAAAGCCATAAATGAGTAGGCTACCAACCTGGGTTAAGTGGGTCTCAGTCAACTGGATATCGTTGCTTGCTTTCATAATGGCTTCTTCTGCAGAATCCTGAGCAGCAGCTGCTTCCTCGAGAGCTAATACTACTCGCTTTGCAACCCCTAAGGTACCTTCTGCTTTCAGCTTAGCTCGATCAGCCCTCTCTGTTAAATATATTAAAACAATTAATATGTTTGCAAAGTAAAACATACATAATATAACTATACTCTCAATTTACATGATCACAGACATTTGGTCACATATATGAGAGGAATGCTTAGTCAGAAAAGTGGCAAATGTAGAAGTGGCCAGATGCCACTGTTGTGTACAGATGTTGTCTGAGCCCTCTGCTCAACTGCTGTTTGCTTTCTTTCTTCGTTTTGATTGAAATATATGTTGTTTGTGTTGTCTGCTTTTTGATTTCATCATTCAAACTCCTAATTTACAACTGCCTGTGGAGAGGAAACCTGTAAACCTTAGGCGCTGCCCAGGGAGGGTCAGGCCTTGCAATCGGTTCCTCTCCTCTTATGAGGCTGACCCTTGTTCCCTATGTGTCTCAGCCTTGGCATGACTGCAACCAATCTAGCTCTTGTTCTAAGTGCCGGGTCTGGCCGACTGAACAGTGGGTGTAGTTTGCTGAGAAAAAGAAGCCACGGAAGGTTTCTCTGGTGTCATTGGAGTGCAATACTCTGCTGGTGACACTGAAGATTTTCTTTGGTTCTTCTTGCCCCTGGCTGAACTCCCACCTGCTGTTACCACTCCCAAGGGAGTGGTTTCCCCTTTACCGACTCCTGCTGCTTCATCAGTAGAGAGCTGCTGAGAAGGGGAAGATGATCAGCCTGGTTCCCTCCCTGGCTATTTATTTTCACTCGGAGGAGGATTTGTCTTCTGGAGGACACTCCTTCTCAGGGCAAAGAGAGGTTGCCTCTCCTAACCCGACTTTTGTTCAAAGTGTTGTGGAAGCCGAGGGGATTATGGCGTTGTGGCTCTCCCTAGGCCTCTCAGGAGAGCCAAGTGTCTCTGGGTTAATCAATCACTTGAAGGTGTCAGAAGGCCTTCCTGTCACTGCTTCATCCTTAACCGTGACGACTTCGACGGTTACAGTATCCACCAGCTCAAGGGCCACCACATATCTTTTCAGTGATGTGCTCACAGCTGTTACCATCTACTTTGTCTTCCCTTGGTGACCTCCTCCACACCCTGCTGTTGAAGGGCAGCTTCAGCAGGAACAAGTCAAAGAAGAGGAATAAGAAGTCGTCGTCACCATCTTCATTGTCTGGTGATGTCACCACCTCCCCTCCCTCTTCCAAAGTTAGCAAGTGAAGGAAGATGAAGGTTGCCTCACCCATCTGCAAGAAGTCCTGTAGGGTTTCCTGCAGTCAGCCTTCCCCCACAGAGAAGGCTATCATGTCTCTTCTAGCAGTACCCAAAGTACTGCTGCACCTGTTGGGAGCAACCGCTGCCCGGGGTTCTATGGACCCCCAGTGCACTGGGAGCTCACCTTCCCGGGCTGGTAAGGGTCCCAGTCTACAGACCTTGGTCTCACTGCCAGCACGGCCCAGCGAGAGAAAGTGAGTAGAGAGTGGGCAGGAGCTTACTCACCCACCTCCCGTTCTCCAGAGACAGCAGTGCAGGGGTCCTGGGAAGGTGATGCCAGCCTACTAGCCCACTCACCTGGGCAAGGCAAGAGGAAGTCCCCATCCAGTCTTCTCCATTAGAGGCTTCAGCTTCTAAGAAGACTGGAACATGTTTGCAGGACAGCCCCTGTTCACATTTGCATGCTCAAGTGGTCGAGATATCACCAGGGGGTTCTGGTGAGCATCCCTCGCCTGTGAAGGGAGTGGCTCAGGAGAACCGTGACCTGGAGGAACTTCAGGGTTTTATACCTCAAGACTCTGTCACCCTCAAGTTACAGAGGCATTTTGTTCAGATCATGTGTCTGATACAGCAGTGCACTATGATCTTGAGAAAGAGACCTTGGCTTTTCCTGTGGACTGTTCTTTAGCCATCGAGTCCTTTTGGGGACCCCAGAAGGCACACAGGGTCTCAATGGGCTTGCCTTAGTCAAGGCTTGACAAAGGGGTTTTGGACCAGGTGAATTCCCTTGTGTCTGGACAGGAGAATTCACTTCGGTCTAGGCGATCGAGCAAGACACTCCCTCAGCCTTTCACTTGCCAGAGGAAATACTATGTTCCCTCAGAAAGGATTCTGCCCATCAAACAGGTTGACCTGGGCCTGACTTGTTTGTGTCCCAGTCTGTAGCTGGACCGCCTGCGCACAGAAGCATCTCTTTCTCACAGTCAGAGGCAGCAGGAGTGGAATTAGCTGCCATGGCAGCATTCCTAAGTCTCCTGGATTGATCTTGGTTTCTAGCTGTGACCAAGATTGCATCCTCCTTTCGGGTTCTTGTACACCTGAAGAAGATATTACATTTAGGAGACTCATGTTGTCTGGAGGTAGGTTCATCACCTACATAGCCCATCACACAGCTAACCTGTGGGTGAACCTGGTGCTCAAGAGGCGAGATGCTGTTTTGTCTCAGGTCTCCAAGTTCGTCGGTTCGGAGTCAGCATTGGCACTCTAAAACAGACAAGTACTGGGTTCCACTTCCCTCTTCCCTAGAGGAGAGGTAGAGGCTGCAGTGGACAGATTTCATGCCAAGATCAATGACATGCTGGTCCACCAGGCAGTGGTCAAGACCTCCAGGTCTTTATGTGGCACTGCAGCCCGATCTTCAAGTCAGGCTGGCCCTTCCTCTTTGGGTTTGAGGAAGTTCCAGGCTTCCTCGGCCCCTCGTAGGAACACCTAGTCTTCTTCTACCCCAGCAGTGAAAGGTGCTCAGCCATGCACCTTTCAGCCCCCTGCCCATGCTAGGAAGGGGAGCAAGGTTAAGGAGAAGGGTAGAGTTTGCTAGGGACAGTGTTCCTCCCCACTTGCTGCTGATGGTGGGGAGAGACCCTTGTTAGGCCATTGGGCAACATGGCAGCAATATGGAGCAGACCTGGGTAATAGATGTCTTTCAGGTAAGATATCAAGTACCCTTCAAGTCTCTGCCACCCCTCAGTCCACTTTCAACTTCTGTTCCTATCAATCCACTTTCAGACTTATGTTCCTTTTAGCAGTCTATTTCTCACTGATGTGGCAAAAACACAAAAACAATACACAACACAGAAAGACCTTGCACTTTGGGAAGAGGTGAATGTGATGCTCAAGAAAAGCGCTGTGGAAGTGACATCAACGGAAAACACACGACTCATGAAACATACAATAATCCAAAAACTCGGTGTCCCTCGACATTTGGGGTTTTACAGCAGTCTATTTCTAACTGAGAAGGCGACAGGTGGCTGGAAACTGGTCATCAACCTATCTCCCCTGAACTGGTTCATTCACCAGACCTGGTTCAGGAAGGAAATGGTATACGGTCAGTACTCAGTTCCATCAGAGAGACCGACTCAATGCTTTCAGTGGACTTGAAGGATGCATATTTTCAAATACTGTACCCATCCATCAGTCTTCCCACAAGTACCTCCGCTTAACCCTCAGGGAGACAGTGTTCCAGTTCGGGCACTTTGTTTCGGGCTCTCAACCTCTCACCAGTTTTTCACTCTAGCGTTCATCCTTGTCTCAGCTTGGGCCCACTCGCACGGGATATGTCTTCTGAGGTACCTGGATGATTGGCTAGTCCTGGGAAGCTCTTTGTCACAGTTGCTCCCAGGAGAGAGATACACTTCTTGAGTTTTGTTACAACTTGGGAGTGGTGATCAATTTTGAGAAGTCTGATCTCACACCCAAGCAGAGGGTAAAGTATCTGGGCATGCTTTTAGATACAACAGCAGTGAGAGTCTTCCCCTCAGACTCAAGTATCAGCAGGTTCAGAGAGGCAGCGCAGATGTTCCTGTCTCAGCAGGAACTGGCTCGGCAGTTGCAGGTTATTCTCGATCACCTGTCATCTTTGGAGAAGCTGGCCCCTCATGGGCAGTTTCACCTTTACTCCCTTCAGTGGATAATGAAAGAGTTTAGGTCTCCAGCAAGGGATCCTCCGTTCTTCCTAATTCCTCTCTCGGAAGAAGTAAGTTAAGACTTAGCTTGGTGGCTAGACAACAGGAATCTCTTGATAGGAGTGCCTAACGGCACTCCTCCTTCCAAGATGCTTCCGTTTTCGGATGCTTCAATCGAGGGATGGGGATGGAGGAGTGCTGGTTTCAGGTGTGTGGGACCAGAACATCAAACACCACACCAATGTCCTGGGACTCAAGACAGCTTTTTTTTTAGCCCTTCAAGAGTTTCAGGACCAAATGATGGGGCACTCTGTGGTGTTTATGAGTGACAACACCACGGTAGTGGCATACTCAACAAGCAGGGTGGTCTAGTTTCCTTCCAGCTTCACATGTTGGTGGTGCAGGTGCACGAGTGGGCAATATTGCATTTTGTAGAGCTGTCAGCCAGGTATATTTTGGGGCCCTGGAATGTAGTGACAGACAAGCTCAGCTGCCAGGGTTAGGTGATAGGGACAGAGTGGTCCCTACATCAAGACGTATCAGAAAGACTGTTCAATCTTTAGGGGGTCCTAATGTTGGATCTGTTTGTAACCAGGTACAACAGGAAGTTACCAGTGTTCTGCTCAATTATGCTGGACCTGTGGGCAGCAATGGAGGACACGTTCTAGCACCCATGAGACAATCTGGAGGCCTACGCTTTCCCTTCATTTGGTCTGATTTGATGGGTGATCAATAGGGTCATGATCACCCTAAATCTCAGGACAACCCTGGTGGCTCCCAGTGGCCACATGCCAAGTTGTATCCGGACCTGCTAGTTCTACTTTCTGAGGTAACAAGAGATTCCCCCATGGCACAACCTGCTGTGCCAGCTGCATGTAGAGAGGTATCACCCGGTGGTAGAAGGACTGGTACTTCACGCCTGGAGACTATCCAGTGTTTCTTGCGAGCAAGTGGCTTTTCTCGTCGCACAGCACCGGAGATGTCTGGATATCTTCAGAAGCCCTCAGCGGCTGTGTGCCTGGGGAAATGGGCCATCTTCCGTGGTTGGTGTCGTTAACAAGGTATCTCTCCAGTCAGAGCTACTCTTCAGCAGGTAGTGGATTTTCTCATCTTTCTTTGTCGGGAGAAGCTTCTCTCAGTTTCGGCCATAAAGGCCTATAGAGCTGCCCTTGACCAAGTCCTTTGGTTGAAGGGGGTAGATCCCTTGTTCTCGTGGGAGATCTCCATGCTTGAAGCTTTGCACAGTCTTGCTCACCCAGGGAACTCTCATCTTAAGGAGCCTGGCTCATGCCCTGCACGAGCCTTTACAAGAGTCATCAGACGGGGATCTGCCCCTTAAGACTGTCTTCTTGCTTACCCTGGCTTTGGTGAAGAGAGTAGGTGAGCTTCATGGCCTTTCCTTCAATGTTAAGCACTTGAGGGGATGGGGATCTGTCACACTCAAGTTAGTTCCTGAATTCATAATGAAGACTCAGAATCCATCGGTCCCTGACACCAGATCTGAGTCCTTTCCAATCCCCTCCCTAGAGGACTTTGTAGGTGGTGATCAAGACAAGATGCTACTTCATCTAGTTAAGTTGCTGTGGTACTACCTTAAGAGGACTCAGCATCTCAGGCCTGAGTGTCGACAACTCCTGATTAGTACCAGCTCAACCAAGAAAGAGGTGTCCAAGAATATGATCTCTTTCTGGCTTCATGAGACAATCAAGTGGGCATACTCTTTGTATGACAAAGTATACGGGAGACAATCCAGGCAAGAGCTCACTAGGTTAGGGGCATCGGCCTGACCCTCACATTCTGGAAGAACCTATGGGTTCTACAGGTATTACGACGGGGGCATGGTCCCACCTGACCACATTCTCATCATTTTACCTTCGAGGTCTTGCCCACAGGTCCTTTGACACATTTCAGGTCCCCCAGAGGGACAGGTAGCATCTCGCCTAAGGTGAACGGTAAGCGAGAGAGAATGTGTGTGAGTGACTGGCCTCCTCCCTTTTCTCTTTTACCTTTATCTCTCGTAGGGCAGAGAGGCAGCTAACAAACTGTCACATGCTGGGACAGACATGTCATGCAGGTGAGTCTAGATAACTGAGGACCCTGTCTTCCATCTTTTGTAGATTGTTAGATGCAAGTCCTCCCCCCTCCCCTCTAGCGATGGGAGAGAGGGGTCGACAATAAGACAAACCTGTTGGTTTTATAAGCACTTTTACTGTCTCCGATATTATCGGTTCATCCAAGCCTTTTTTTGAAGTAATGATGCAAACTCATAAATTCATGCCCAGAAGTCTGGCGCTGAACATCCCATATGTTCAACATGCTAGAGGTGCAGGATTCTTCCACAACTCTTCGTGATCAGGAAAGGATTCCTGGGTGGGTAGAACTTCTAGTGGGTTCAGAGATTTATCCAGACTCCACCCTCCAATCGGTAAGTCTCCTATGTCAAGAACGAGGTTTGTATTTCATATCTGTATAAGAACAAATAGGAAATTTTAAAGTAATTTGTATTTTTCCTAACATACAAACCTGCAGGTTTTTACATTTACATCCCACCTCAGCCACCCCTCATTCTGGTGCCTGGGCAGAAAGGCAAAGTGGAGTGCAGACTGACAAATGGGCAGGGCTTACCCTGCTACTGTTTGAAAGTTAAACAGCCGTTTCAGCTCGATTACACAAACTAAATCCTATGTAAAGACCTTCTGGTTTGTATGTCACGAAAAATACAGTTCACTTTAAAATTTGCTATTTTTACATCTATTGTTCTCTCTCTTTAGGTAATCAGATTCCCTGTAATGAATCTTTGTATTCTTTTTTTCCTAAGGTTGCTGACAGATGAAGTACCAAGAAATTATTTTACAATGAAAAATTGTGTACCTTTTATGCACTTTCACTAGCATTTCACATATGCATCTGTAGTACTTTCAAATGCTTCTACTATCGTAAAATCTTAAATTAACAACTTATTGAACTGTAAGAAGTTATAGGTTGTTATTTTCCTCTATATAATATTAAGGTCTATATAGCAGTTTTCATGATAAATCCTTACAGTGTCAAACACACAAAAAACAAGAAGATATCCATTTGCAGCACAACTAACACAATTCTCCTAAAAATGAGTCAAGTATTATATTTCAAAACTCACCTTTGAGATTTACTGCAAGAGCTAAGTCATTTCTTGTTGCATCAATGATTGCATCAATATTTGTTAGAGACTCAATTGTTAATGTAATTTTCTCTGCCAAGTTAGTTATCTGTTCTGGTCTCAGAGAAATATCAAGATTTAATACCTGTAAAAGAGAAATATATTTTATAACAAAAATATGTAGACATTCATACATAAATATTTCACAAAATTTTTCTGTATACGTAACTGTAGATCATGGAAAGAGCATCCTTTCATTTCTTAAATTCCTGTGCTTAAAATCAGCGACAAGTTTATGTAATCATAGCAATTCCTTGTTAATTAAAGAGTATGCTGACCGACAAAAATCCATTTTCATTTAAACTAACATTCTTAAAAATGGAAAATACTTACTACAGCAGTTCAATTTTGCAAGACTCAGGTACTAAAAGCATTCTAAGAATTTGTGAATGACTTTCAACACACTAAGGAAATACAGTACTTTGCATCCATATATATATAAAACTTTTAACTTTATTATCTCAATTCCAGTTACAGTATTTACTGTATGATTAGGCAATTAAAATGAGTGAAATTTATAATGATTAGAGATAATAGTTCATTGCTAGAGGAAAAAATTAAATATTCAGTATATCTTATGCCTCTTATGCACTTTAAGGCTACTCTTGGTTGGCTCAAATTTTCAGCAATCCAAATCCCTAGGCTCCAAGGGATTTGGAAAAAAAGGTACTTCAGTGCAGTATGCTAAGAAAGAAACCGTAATACATATAAGCCCTTTGAGAAAAAAATTTTCTTGAAGGGAAGATGATAGCCTGCTAAGTCAAACTACAATACCATGTGATGAGTAAGGCGGGAGATGAGAAAAGTCTAGAGGGCAGGTCAAAAACCAAATGAGGAGGATGGCACACAGATACAAGGGAATATATGGAAAAATTAATTCTTAAGCTAGTAGTATTATCTTTAAGTGAAACCAATCACACTTGTATTTTACGATGACAGTTCTCTTAGTCTTATTATTCTGCCTTAATCATAAATAAGAATAAAAGCTGGCCTACCTCTTCTGCAAGTTCTCTTATTTCTTGAGGTTTAGCTCCAGGTGTGTTGAAATACTCTTCAATTTCTTGAAGAAGTTCAGAGATTCTTGCCTTGTAGGAATCTGTCATGTTACGAGCATTGTGTGCCATATCATAAGCCATCTTAGCTAGATCATAAGCTGCACTGGCCTGACGCTTAGCTCCAGAAACACCCCTCAGCAATTCATCAGCTGATGCTTCTTTCTTCTTCAGTGTTTCCTCAGCATCCACAGCAAACTTCAAGGCTAATTCAGCTGTGTTTACTAAGCCATCATTGCAAGACAGACCACCACATTTCCCACAGCCAGCTCCACCACAGTAAATATCACAGGGATCACCACGTCTGTCACATACCTTGAGTAAGGACATGTTATATTTCAATAAAATAATATCAAATGATACCATACTCCAAAAACTGAATCATCACCGCTAAATAACAAAAGTAGAATTGTGCCACAGGTTGCAAAATAATATATATAACAAAAGTTAATGTTCCATTTTATTTGGAGAAACTATAAAAAGAAGAGCTGGCACCTTAAAGTATGGTTTCAAGTTGGTCTTATTTAACTTCCACAAGCTTTGGTTGATATAATCATGTCACAGAGATGTAAAATTCACTATTACATTTGAAGACAGCCAATGAATAAGATACTATATACCTAAATTTCATTAAATAAATGGAAAAGAGATTAGTTTCTAAGACTGCCTAAACTTGATCAATCATTGGCACAAATATGACAACTCTGAAAATTGTCACAAACATAGTGTAACAGTGGAGGGCTAATTTTAAATTACCTGGTCATTAAGATCTGGCATTCCTGACTCCATGTCACCCAGCATTTCACCAAGTTCTGCCAGTTTTGCATCATTTTCATCCTGGGTACGGTTGAAACGATCACCAGCATGCAATAACAGGAATTCAACTCGTTTGCAATTGCGCTCAGATTCACTAACAATAACCTGAGTGAATTCTACTTGTTTTTCTGCAGCTTTTGATCTTTCACCTGCGACTCTTGTAAGGTTGAGTGCCCCTATAAAATAACCAGATAAATTAATCCAATTGTTTTTACATATTCATCAGCACAGTATAAAAAATTTTGAAATTTTCATGTTCAGTGGATAAAAACAACATACATGTATTCAAGCCTTGACTGAATACTAAAGGTGACAAACAAAGTGCTCAGAAACTTTCACTGATTAAAGTGTAAAGTAATGGGTAATAACTACTTGGATGAGAATTATGTGAGATGGAAGGCTGAAGATGGGTGAGGATTTGTGGAGGTGACAGGACAGCAAAAACATAAATGGCAAATCCTCATAGGAATTCTTTGCACTGTCTGGCGCTGGAGGCAAGATGATTATGATGACAATAATTTTCATTTCTGGCAAAGGGGTACTGTACTTGGAAAGAGGAAAACTGATGACTGTACTACTGTAGATCAATTAATATCTACTTATGTCATTTCCCGTGTATTCATTACAACTGATACCTTATTCATAAGTTTGTTTTATTTCATATTAATAGCTGCACTTGAACAATGCACCTTAAAATATTTCCATTAATTATTTTGTGAGTCAACAGTGATGTGCAAACTTCTGCATACTGCCATCAAGGTGCTCATGACTAAGGAAGTAGGAGGAAGTGATGATGGTAATTAGCTGATAACCTTCTAGCCAACAATTACTGACTCTGTTGAGAAAGTTCTCATGAATATTTTTCCGCAAATGAGGAAGACTACCGACTTTGCGAAATTCAGCATATTTCCCTCTTTATTGGTTTTTCTTCCATGACCAAAGATGAAGGGAATCTAACCTTCAATTACATCGATCTACAACGGAAACTCATCAATCACTCATGTATGATATTAACTTTCAAGCTGACTCACCAATTACTCATGTTTTTGACACTGACCTTAATGAAGAATCATCAATTATTCATATCAGACTTCAGTGCAAACACCCCAATTATTCCCATCTCTGGCACTGACTTCAGTCCACTCACCCAATTATTCCTGTCACTGACATTGACTTTAATGCAGAATCATCTATTATCCCTGTGTCTGACACTGCCTTTATTGCAGACTCGTCAATTATTCTTGTCACTGTCGCTGATTTTAATGTACTCTCATCAATTATTCATGTCTCTGGCTGATTGTAATACACTCATTAATTAGAGTACTGGGGTAGTGGGTTAATGTGACTTTTCTTGGCAACAATCACTTCAGGGTGTGACATCCCTGCCTACATGAGTTAGGGTAGCAAAAATTCCTTAACCTTGGCAGGCAATTCTTCTAGGAGAAAGACACTCCGAAATCAAACCACCAGGTGGAAGGGACCCATTAGCCTTGGTAGGCAACCTTTCTAAGAGAAGGTTACTCTGAATACAAACCTTGTTCTCCAACCTTAGACTGTGCCATAACCATTGTACTGTGGCCTTGTGGTCTTGGGTTTGAGTTCCCTTGCTTGAAGATACAATCAGGCATTTTTCCTCTTTTTGTTCACTTACTCATTTTTTCAAAAAGTGCAAAGGACATGCTGATGAGAGAGCAAAAGCTGCATGGTGGATTATCAGGAAAGTGGCTTCTTCTTTACATAATCTTTTCCTTCAAGGCTTTATATAATTTCCAAATCCATCCTGGCTGCCCTACCCCAGTTGTTGTGGCAAACCTGGCAGGTTTCTTATTTGCTTTACAAGGTGTGCTGGCTTCACCTTGTCGACCAGTTGCTTCCGATACTTTTTTCAATGACATATGGTCAAGTTTATTTTCACTTTCAACAGAATTTTTGTAAATAATGTAAATAGTGTTGTTGATTCTATTATTATTGTTTATTGTTCTGTTGATTTTTACAGTGTTGCTGTTGTTATCAGTCTATTTATTAGTTTTGCTACTAATTTTACACTGTTAATTTTAATTCTTTCGGGAGACATTGGACTGAACCCTGGGCCTGCTACTAATTACTGTAGGAAAAATGGCTTAAGATCAAGCTTTCTTGATCTCCAGAGTTGTGCCTTTAATTACAATTTGATTTTTTCATCTGAGACAGTTGTAAGTAGTAACAAGACAAAGGTTGAGTTTTTCATCCCAGGGTTTGATGGCCCTGGCTTTATTAATCGTCGTAACATCTGTCATGCGCAAGGTATGGCTGTACAGTATACACTAAGTCTGGATGACCTATTTATCAGAAAAACTTGGAGTGTAGGTTTCATGAAGTTCTTTGTTTTAAGATTTTCACTAAGTTCTACAGTGTTTATGCATTTGCTGTTTATCGCAATCCAAATGTCGACAATTCCACATATGACTGTCTCTTGGAAAGGATTAGTATGGCTCAGTCACAGGATTCAAAAGCTTCACTTGTTATCTGTGGAGACTGTAATGCAAAGCACTGCAAGTGGCTTAATTCACATTCCACAGGTCACCATGGCCGGTCTGCTCTTGAGTTCTGTGTATCCTACGATTTTGTCCAGCTAACTGAGGAACTTGCGCATAATTCTGGTAATAGATTAGCGTTCATATTCACAGATGTTCTAGCTACTGTTAAGTCCAAGATCTGTGAATATATAGGCACTTCCACTGAGGTGGAATTATCTGTCAATCAGTGTATGTATACCTAAATTAAAGTTAGTACACTGTATTAATACGGTAACACGGGGACATACTAAAAAAAAATTCAACAAAAATAATACACCAGTCTAAAAATGTTAATATCTGTATTATGTATCTGATGTAAATATTGATGTGTACACACATGCAAGAAAAGCATAACAGTAATCGTGAAGAAATGGTAAAGAATATTATAGTAATAAATACCTTCAACATTTGCTTCTTGGAGTTTTGTTGCTTTTTCTTTTAAATCTCCTGCCTGATTTCTAAGTTCCTCTGCTTGTAGTCGAAGATCTGCTAGGTCATTGGTTGCTAAAGAGATACGCTGAGACGTTGTATCAACTCCTGTTTCTAATCCCTGAAGTTCAGATCCCGCAGCAGTAAGGTTTGCACTGAAAGGTACAAGAACACTCATAAAAAACAATTACAGTACTGTATACATCTTATGATAATAAACAGTACAAAAACTATGCATAATAAACAGGAGTTACTCTCATGGTACCCCCAGGGCTCCATAAGATAGACCAGCCAATTTCAAATGGTAAGAATTAACTTGGTGTACAATGAAATTTGTAACTAAAATAGTTCAGCTTTAAATTATATACCATTATTATTAATTAGTTACTTGGAATTCAGTCATGGTGACCATTAATGGTGTAAAATCAGTTTAACTTACAAAAAACAAATCTTGATCTTTAGTTTTATACAAATGTGCACTGAGTCTTCAGCCAAACAAATTTTGGCTAAAATAGTACAGAAATACAATCCTGAAATACTATACAATAAAAAAATCTTGAACATGTTACCTAAGTTCAGCTATAAGATCTTCAAGTGCTACCAAATTCTGTGAAGTCATGTTTGCAGACAACAAAATGTCTCTAACATCATCAATCTTATCCTTCATTGAATCAAATTCATGACTATAGGCTCCTGTTGCTCCAGTCTGCTTGATTTGACCAGCAGCTTCAATGAGGACTTCTGTGCGTTCTGTTGGAATGTAAAAAATGTTTAATATAAAGTCTACTAAAAAAAAATAACTAACATAAATGCTAAATCCAGTATACTCTTTAATTCAAGCATAAGAGGTTGATGTGCATTGCAGTTACTGTATCTAAACTTCAAAGTATTTTAGTGCCCTTGTTCTCATAAACATAAAAATGCCAGGGCAAAATATAATAAAAGGTTAACGATAAAAGAAATCTCATGAAATGATGGTACTCTATAAATAATTCAAGTAATACGGTATATAAAGTTTAACAGACTATTGAACAAAATTGTGCCTGCAACTGCGTTTATCAGAGTACTGACCAAAAAGCATTCATGGAATTTTTCATAAATAGATTTTGTTGGTTTCTTTGTCATGCATTCATTTAATTTTCCCTTTCTCTAAATTTTATACAAGTTTATCAATCATATTTTGATACTGAATAATACTGTGCTTCACATTTCATCAGGTCATATTTTCAGATATACAATGGTTACAGCATTGCCTCTCAGAAGCAAACAAAAGATAACTTTTATATTTTTTAACTGATGACTTAAAATCTGTTGGCAAACAGAATTTTTAGTTATTATTATTATTTATTATTATTATTATTACTGATGAAAGTAATAGCTGTTGCAACTGCACTATTTCTTGTATGTTTTTCTATTTGCCCTATGACATTTTTATATGCTGGGTAAATAAAAATATTAACCATCTAAAGTACAGTATTTGTTTTATAAGAAAGCTTTGAGTAGGTTGTACCTCCACTAGTCTTTGGCTTACAATGATTCAGAAGAGAACGATACACAGTTTTTGCTAAAGGTTGTGGAGGGACAGCAGTGTGTATGTGCATTTATCATTGGCCGATGCTTTGGTCTGGTAAACCTTATCTTAGTGGATGACTTGGGACTGGAGATGTCATCTTCACTTGTTATGATGAGAGAGAGAGAGAGAGAGAGAGAGAGAGAGAGAGAGAGAGAGAGAGAGAGAGAGAGAGAGAGAGAGAGAGAGAGAGAGAGAGCCCCATGTTCCCATTCTTAGGTATTACATTTCAGAGGGGGTAACTTCTGTAGGTGATGGAGGAAACGGTGAGGATTTCATCCTAGTTTTTGCTGTTTATTGTAATTAAAGAATAATTAGAATGAAAATTAATATTTATGATTAAATCAGAACAGTAATAGCAAGTTTTGGGGGCATAATGTGAAGATGTGTATTATATGACATCCACACAAGGATTAAGTAAACTACTACTATGGGGGGGATTGAGTGTTCCAAATATCTACAGGGCTACATGAAAGTGATATTCTTTTACTTCTTGAAGTGAGTCCGAAGAGACAATTGTAAATTGGAAGGGTTGGTTTAAAACAAATGTTCTTAAGCACTTCACTGATGTATCTATGAGGTATCAACTAAGAATCAATTGCCTTCCTGCCATGGAAGGTATTCACCTATAAGACAAAGGATGTTTAACCTGAACATATAAAAGCTTTTTATAACAAACTGTACTTTTCATATTTACTTTATTCCTCAATATCAAGGCCTCACTCTCCCCTCTGATTATGCACAGATGCCAATATTCTAGAGGGAAACTTCTACAGAAAGTATGGAAATGTATATAAGTTTTAAACTTACAAAGGTAATCTCTCATTACATGGGTAACATGGTTATCTATTTTAGTCACCTTTTTTTAAACATGTATATTGCCATATACTTCAAACTGAAATATAAGGGCATCTGAGGAAATAGTTTACGTATACAAATCATAAAATTAATTTGAAAAAGCAAGCGACTTAAATATGAAACTCTTTGTTTAATTCAATTCCCATAAAAAAACAGATCAGCATTTCCTTTCACAATGCAACATCAGTGGTGGTACCACAAGCAGTAGGACTTGAAAGATTTGCAAGTACTGTATAAAAGTATCTATTTAAAAAAACATCTTACCTTTCAACTCAGTAAGAACTATATCCCAGTTGTCGAAACATTCTCCACACGGCTGACAATACGGTGCCCTGCCAGTGAACCCTCTGGCACATTCATCACATTTCATTCCACCAATCCCCTGCAAGCATTTACACTTCCCTGTCTCATGGTCACACTGAAGAGTCTCTGACCCGTCACGGTTACAATTGCAAGCTGCAAACAAATATATTAAGATCAGAATACAGTACAGTATATATATATATACATTTACTAAATATAAATATCCAGTGCTAAAGATTTCCTTGTCACTGCTCTGATTTGACAGTTTCCCAGGAAGTAAAACACAACTAGCTCATATATTTGAAGAGAAATTTCTTGGCAACGACATTAAAGATTTGTAAATAATTATGGAGAAATAATTATCAGTCAGATCCTAACTAAATGGGTAATTCAGCAAAAAAATAAGAAGCAGTAATCAACTGATACTTGTTTTGCAGCAAAAAACAGTCAGAGCATTTTTCTTTTGAGTTCATTTCTTTCATGACTTTCAATGAATACTATATAAGCAATGATATTACAAAACCAAGCATGTCTTTGATACTTAATACTGTTGCAAGAAGTAATCAGACTCTTGAAAGCGTAATGCTTAATGTAATTTATAAGCTTTCCACTATTAACTGCAACCTTGAAAGCGTAATGCTTAATGTAATTTATAAGCTTTCCACTATTAACTGCAACCTATCTTACTAGTCCTTTCTCTCACTCATGCTATAGCTTTTCAAATCTATCACTTAAGTAAGAGATGTGTATGCTATTATATTTCATAAATTAATTTCTTTGCCGTTTTGTGTTCTAAAATAAAAAAAAATACAATTCTGAACTTCAATAAATACAAAAATTTTATTCCTTTCATAACTGATGCCCAGAAAGAGTAGGTCCAGCAAATTCTGATCATCTTAAACTGGCAAAGTAGTGATTAGCAGGGCAAGTTCCTCATCTCATCTGCTATACTATTCAGTTTTAGCCTATGTTTATGAACCAGGGATTCATGTTGGTCTGAGGAGCTATGGAGGAAGACACTCCCACTATACCAAGAAGGGTGCATTGTTTTACCCTAACATATCCATAAAACAAACAAAAGTCTTATTTTACTTTTGTTAAATCTTTACCAGAAGGAGGCAATGGCTCCTTGGCTCTTCAACCATTACTCATCAAAATAGAGATATTCATTTACATCGTAATAGGCATCTGTCTTTGGTATATAGACCTACAATACTACTATTATTTTTGTATTTTTCTTGTCAGTGTGCATATCTCTTCTTGTACATGACACAGCATTTACATGATGAAATTCTACAAAGCAAGAATACTCGTCGCTGAGTTATGAAGCATTTGCTACCTGTGGAGCTTTCTGTTCATTATCAAAATCCTCGATTATAAACAAGCAGAAAGTGCTAGTGCTCTAACTTCAATTTCACGAAAATTATGCAACATTTGCACTGTTCCACAGAGTACTCTGGAGGCTTATTGCAACAAGTACAACTTAACCTCTTTGAGGCTGCTAAAAAATTATCTTTAAGCCTTTACACATGCATCTTGATTCTAGTATCATGACAGAGAGTAATTAGGTACCTGTGGTGCCCTTTTTAAATTAACTACAGGCAGTCCCCAGTTATCGGCGGGGGTTCCGTTCCCGACGGTGTGACGATAATTGAAAATTCCCGATAACCGGAAACTGACGAGTATTGGCGCTGATAAGCGGGGATGGGCGCCTCTATTAGGTGGGTATTAGTGCCAATCTTTGGTTAACAGCGCCGATAAGCGGATGTCGGTGCATATTGGCGCTGAAAATCCAGTTATCGTTGCCACAAATCCAGTTATTGTTGTCGCTAGACAAGCGCCGTAAATCCAGCTCCCCGATAACCAGGGACTGCCTGTACTAAGATTTAAAACATCCTTGGTAATGATTATCAGCCAAAACTTGTGCAAAGATGCTTTTTATTTGGTTAACCATAAGGTTCGTGTAATAAATCTTAACTGTGAACTCTACACTTTTTAAATGAAAAGAAGAGAATTTGTAATTGATGGTGTTTTACAGCAACCCTTGATAAATATCTTGAGTCAGCCATACTATTCCCCATTCTTTGTAATTTACCCTTACCTGACACATCATGGCAATGTGGTTACATTCCATTTCACCTTCAAAGACATGCAATTCAGCATATTTACTGTAACACAATGGTTCTTACATATTAACATATAAATATCTTGAAAATCACTATGAAGTCATGGTAGAACTGCAACTTGAATAGCTTACCCATTATATTGTTTAACTTCAGTGTCATTTATCATGAGCCAAATCAATGATCAAAGTAAATTCCTACTAAAAATAAAATAATTGTATTCATTCATATTAATTCACATATATGTATGAACATGGCTGCACCTCTCTCATAATTACAGTAGTAATGCTCCATTCACAGATTCCGGTTGTTATGTTATTTACAAATTTATGACTTTAATTTTAAAGAAGTTAACCTTTACTATTAAAAGATTTCTTCGGGGCATTAGTTGCATCCCTTCTTTATTGAAAGATTTAAAAATACCTAACATAATAGCAATTCACTTCATCAACTTCTCTATACATTTGATCTTTATGCAATATAACAGGAAGTAGGCTCACTCACTAATCTGTTTTTGCATTTACATATTGGAAACATTATTCAGCAAACCTTCACCAAGTCACAATTCTGTAAATGCAACATCCTTCAAACTTCTCAGGGTAAGATAACAACTTTAGTCAGTAAACAGTATCATAAACAATATATTGTACTATACCCAAAGAATGATTAAATCTTAAGTTCTATGTTACAAATACAATAAATACTGTAAACTACATTACCTAAACATTCGACACGAGGGTTTCCAAAGAAGTTAGCTTGGCACTGGTTACACTGGCGACCTCCAAATCCAGGACGGCACTGGCACTGTCCATCAAACTGTAAGAAAATTATATTAACTGAGAGCAGATGAATATATAAGCATAAACCAGCCTGAAAATGGATGGTCCACTTTCAAGCTGATGGGTTGCAAAAAGGGGTTAAATAATACTGTAGAGTAATTTCTTGTTAGAAAATATGGAAGTATCTGCACACCAATGATCTTCCAAAAACAGGTAGTCCTACAACTCTTTTGATTTGAATAAAATAACAGGAGTGCACTTGAAATTCCCATGTTACCAAATTGGTGGCCACACACACTGGTGAATATTGCCCACATCAATCTAATAGTTTACACAGCAAGCTCGTGGCCATCTCATGCTCTCATAAAACATTCAACTAAAGCTATGGCTTCCAAAAATGTTGCAGCTGTCAGGGAAGGTGTCATTTACACCAACCATGTTCATATCAAACAAAAAACGTGGAACTGAGGAAAACTATACAGTATTTCTGTGCAAGAAGTGTGCAGCCTGTATCAGTTTGTAAGATGTTAATGTTAAAAGGAGGCAGAGGAACAAACTACTGAAGTTCTTTGCTTCAAATGGTGAGAAGCAACGCACAATTTTGGTACAAAAGAAACAAACAACAAACATTTTATCAAAAACTGTACTGTATGTATTGTGTGCATGAGTATGTATCTGTCTGTTGGTCTTGTCTGAGTGTGTAAATGTGGTGTGTGCTATGCAGCCCCACCTCTCTCTCTCTCTCTCTCTCTCTCTCTCTCTCTCTCTCTCTCTCTCTCTCTCTCTCTCTCTCTCTCTCTCTCTCTCTCTCTCTCTCTCTCTCTCTCTCTCTCTCTCTCTCTCTCTCTCTCTCTCTCTCTCTCTCTCTCTCTCTCTCTCTCTCTCTCTCTCTCTCTCTCTCTCTCTCTCTCAAGTATTTTCATGACATGCTGTGTACAGTACAAAATGCTAAAAGTAAAACAAACAATGAAATGATGAGAAAAAAAATCATTAAAATCTCTATGTAGGCTGCATGTGTGTGTCAGTGAGTGTATTTTGTACACTTACAACTAAATAGTTTAAGAAAAACAATAATTTCTATATTTAATACTTATTAGAAAATGAATAAATGCAACAATACACACAGAATGAAAACCTTAAACACTGAATGATACTAAAATCATACAAAAAAAACCCTTAAATTGATACTAAAATCATAATAAAAAATTATATTAATATAAAATAAAAAACAATAGTGTATTTACTTAGTTCACCAATGAAAATAGTGGTCAACTGCTGTTGGGAAATATTTTTAATAATCTTGAAATGACAGTTTTGAAAATTAATAATAACAAAGGGAGAAAGACAAGAGGATAAAGGCTGAATTTGTACTAGTCACTAAGGGAGGCAAGCCACTACTATAATTCAAAAAAATGAATAATTCAGGGGATGCAGATTACTTATGTGCTGAAATATACGATCTCTCACAACAATAAATTAAATGATTTTAGTAAATATTTCTCTCACCACAATAAATGAAATGATTTTAGTATATATTTCTCTCACCACAATAAATTAAATGATTTTAGTAAATATTTAAAAAGTGGGCCTTCATGTAAAGAGCTGATAGGCTGTAGTAAGGAAATGGTTATGTACATATTTAAGAAATGAACTTCAATCACAACACTTACCTCATTGCACTGATTTGAATAAGCTCCTACAGGATCACAAGCGCAGGGTTCACAACCCTCTCCTGATGCAATTTTCCAATGGTTAGGTGCACAATGGTCACACTCTTGCCCCAAGACATTGGCCAAACATGGACACTGTCCTGTTTCATGATCACAAACTCCAATGCTTTGATCAGAGCCTAAAATATTGCAGACACATTCTGAAAAGAAATGCTACATGACAATACTCAACAAATAACTCGATTAAAATGATAAATGCTTGCATAAACATAAAATACCTACACTAAACTATACTTGCTGTAGTCGATGTAATATGAGGAACTCCCTATCCTTTATAGTAGAGCCAATGAATTTCTCATGGATTCTGCCACATAAATGGATAAACAACATTTAAGAACTGGATATGGGAATGTTCAGAATCTCCAGGGATAAATTGAAAATAAAAAATCAGAAGGTAAGACTTGCAAATCATATTGCAAAGATGCAACAAGCAGAACATGAATTACAGAGATACAGACTGGACATCATAGTATTTGTGCAAAGAAACTGGAAAATAGACTGGATGGAGCATACTTTTCCAAGAGCAAAAGGAATTGGTAGAGGAGTGGGCCTGATCTTAACAGCAAATGCAGAAAGGGCATTGGCTGACTGGAGTGTTGTGAATAGTAGATTACTACTTGCAAGATCTGAATCAGGTGTTGAAAATCAGTGAAGGTGGATTAACATTAGGAATATATATCAGTCTCCTAGAAAAGGAGGTACATATTATGTTATGGGGTAACAAGATAGGAACCTTGGGCATTGGATGAGACCTGGCACACAATACAGAATATACAAAAGCATAAGGTAACTGCAGAAAAATTTCATGAGATAAAGAATGCAAAGCAGTGTGTGCTAACCATCAAATCTAGAATGTGAAGTTAAATGGGATGCAAGAGATGAAAGAATATCTTGAAAAACGGGAATAATGTCGAAAAACAAGGGAATAATGTCGATAAAGCCAAAAGCTCATGAAGTGGCAATGATTTTAGGGGATCTGCTTTTCCTGAATAAACATACACAGTTTCCCATTCAATTCCTGTTATTTATGATATGTCCATGAGTGAAAATAAAAAAATTAAAATGCCTGCCTAAATGAAAGAAGACAACACTGGGCTGAACAGGCATAAGTGAATACTTTGACTGATGAGGTGTAAGCTGAAGAACTGAATATACTAATGAATGAATTTGTGATTTTGAAATGTAATCAGTAATCAAAAACTTTTGAGAAGAAAAGCACCAGGCCATGATAAAATCATTGCATATATACTGTAATTTCAGCTGAAACAGAACATGATAATTAGAAACTGTGAGTATTGCAGATAAAAAAAAAAGCTGGCCTGACTGATTGTGGTAACTGTAGAGGCACTGCACTTACATTTTCAGTATACCCATCCTCATAAAGGTGGAAAACAAAATTAATTTAATACTGTACTTAGTAATGTGAAAAGACAAGTCACACTGATCAAATATAGTAGCAGAGCACATATACCAATGTCTGGAATTTAAAAATTCCCTTCTTATAGCCTTTCTTAATTACAAAAAGGTACAGCATCCACAGACTAATAAACAATTACCACTGCTGCAATATGACATAACACAGACAATATTTTCTGAATATGTTAAAAGGAGAATTTGATATACACGTAACCAATTACAAAAAAATACAAGTTGAACAAACCTCTACACTGCTGACTTGATGCATCACCATAATAACCAGCTTTACATCTTTCACAGTTGAAGCCAGCTGTATTGAAAAGGCACTGAAGGCATTCACCAGTTCGAGAATTACAGTTTCCAGAACGTGAGATATCCACATTATTACCGCAATCACATGGCGTACACTTGCCACCTGGCACTTCTGGATTGCCATAATAGTTATCAGCACAAACATCACATCTTGCACCTGAAATATAAAATAAGAGTCCCTGAAGCTTCAAAAATAAAAAAAAGGTACATGATTTATATATAAATACATGTTATTTTAATTTATGCAGCTGGCAGTTTCCTTTCTCCAATAATACAACTGAAGCTTGACTGTACTGTGTTTATTCCATTAACAGTAACAACAATTAGAAAATATGTGCAAATAATTTCTGCCTACTAATTCTTTTTCCAGAATGTACTGCTTGCTATAAAAGTTATGAATTATTTCAGAATACCAACCTGCATACCCCAGTTCACATTCGCAAATAACATCTTTAGTGCGTGGATCCAGCAAGCACCGTGAGGCAAAACTATGACCAGAGTCAATTGTTCCAGGACATGGACAAGGTCTACATGCAATTCCAACCTCAAGTCTTGGATCACCATAGTACCCTTCTGAGCATCTGTGTGAAGTAAAACAAAATTAAAAAATGAGTAAACACAGACATTAATTACACTAATAAAATACTATACAAAATCTTTAAAAAACATGTCCCATTAAAAAACCTTCAAGTTTTGTGTAAGTCTTAGCACCACAGGAAGATCACTTTGTTAAGACTCATTTACAACAAGCAAAACTTCCTCACCAAAGGGAGGCCTCCATCTTTCTCACCACACCATTCACTATGTAGCACAGGTGTAGGTCAATCGAACTGCTTAATAAAGGGATCTTGCATGTAAAACATAATGTTTGTTTTTAAGAAAAATAAGAAATTTATCTTATTTTGCAGTCCATACAATAAACAAAGCTTTAGTTTAAACTGTTCTGGACTGCTATTTATAATGAAAGTGATTGCAAATAGTTTTTGATTAATTTCATCCAATTAAAAATGTTCATCAAGTTCGCTGTTCAAGCGGTATCAACCTTGATGTACAGCAACACCTCAGTGCTGAGTTATGCTCCTCCTGCTGGGTGATGACTTCTGAGCACTTACTGTTAATGTGCTTAAGGGTGACCATCACTATTACTACTACAGGGCAGTCCTTGGTTATCGGCGGGGGTTCTGTTCTGGGGGTGTGACGATAACTGAAAATCGCCACTAACTGAAAATCGGCGATTTCCGGCGCCTTTTCAGCGATTTTCAGGCTTATTGGCGCCGAAAAGTGCCAATCTTTGGTTATCGGTGCCTCTGTTAGGTATGTATTGGCGCCAATACCCAATTATCGGCGCCGATAAGTGGAAATCGGCATTTTCGTCGATTTTCGTCGCTAGGCAAGCCCCATAAAACCAGATTGCCATTAACCGAGCCCACTGTTAACCAGGGACTGCCTGTATTTTATTTAGCACTCACAGGGCTGGACAGTTATAAAGTGACAACCTTTCAGATACAATGACCTTATTAAGTTTACTATTGCAATGGGATGTGAGCAAAATGACAGCATTTTTTATAGCGTAGTCACTGTTCATCTTCAAAGGAGTTAATCTCATGGTCTCCACAGGGTTCCATAAGACAGACCAACCAATCTTATACAGCAGTTGGTCTCAGCCAGAATAGTGTATGTTGACACAGCGATACAATGTAAAGGACTCAGGACAAAAGAGCTCTGTCTCCTTTCTGCAAGGACTACCCTGGTTTTCCCTTCATCCTTCTCACACAGATGTGGCAACAGCACGAATGTCAGCTATTTTCCTTATTACAGAATGTCTGCCCAGATTCATATATACTACAGGCAGTCCCCGGTTATCGGTGGGGTTCCGTTCCCGATGGCGTGACGACAACTGAAAATCGCCGCTAACCAAAAATCGGCAATAATAGCACTGATCCCTGGTTAGCGGCGCCGATAAGCAGTGATCAGCGCCGCCAATAAGAGGCGATCAGCGCCAATAACCGGTTATCAGCGATGAAAATCTGGTTATCGCCGTCACTAGACAAGCGCTGTAAAACCGGATTGCCAGTAACTGAGGCTGCCGATAACCGGGGACTGCCTGTAGTGATTTGCTCCAAAAATCGTCATGAAGACATTCAAGCTAAGTACACAGTTTTAAGACTGAGAGAAAAGTTTTAGTTCCTTAAAATTTTAATGGGTACTGTGTAGGCTTACATTTGCTAAAATTGAGAGCCAATAGGTCTCTTGCAAGGTGGGAAATTAGGATTTGATCGCTAGGCTATGCTGTAAGTGCCATGCTGTTTTTCTTTTTTCCTGTCTATCAAAGCAATAATTAGCATTAAAGCAATATTAGACAGTTCTGTTATTGAAACTCATTAGTCAATGACTTTAACACTGACAGATAACTAGAGGTTACAGAAAGGGTGATAGCAGTTCCCAATCATGCTTGATTTGCAAGCCTTGGTGTTTACTAAAGGCAGTTTTACCTTGGTAGTACTTTATAAGCAAACTTAATGGATTTTGTGATATTGAAAGTTCCCCAGTTATCCTAATATCTTCTCAAGTGTTAAAGGAAATACGTCCATGCAGATCTACTTCCAATGGGTATTACTTCAATGACAGTGACATCACAGGTATCAAGAAAAATTTTTGTGCACACTTCTTTTTCCCACAAGAATGTGAGAAGTATTTTTTGGTAATGGTGACATTTATCAAACAAATTAAAATCTTATACCGACTGATTTTATATAGATTTGGAACAATAATTCCAATACCTGTAATTAATAAGTTCAATTATGTACCAACTAACATAGCCTGTAACCTTAACCTGATGCTTGGGAATGGATCAGGAAAAAAATACCTAAAAAAAATTTAAAAAGTTATAAAATGTATAGAAATACATTGTATGGGTTTTGTCTTAATTGAATTCAGAAGCATTTGGGAGTATATCCTTTAAGGCAAGGTTACTATAGTAATTGTGAATTAAAATTTTATTACGTTACTACTATTTTATAGGATTGGCCCAATGATCATGATAATACATACGGATGCCTCCTTGACAGGTTGGGGAGGCCACTGGGAGGATCGTCAGGTAGCAGGAAGATGGTCAACTGTTCTATGGAAGTGTTGTATCAGCTCCCTGGAGCTGATGGTTGTCTTTCAATCTTAGAAAATTGAAACCTCCACAAGGGACCGACCTTTTGTCGATCCTAGACAATATGACTGCCATGTCTTGTATCAAGAGGTTGGGCTCATGCTCAGCCTCTCCCAATTCAGTGATACTTTCTATCCTATGGATGGGTCAAGTAAGTTAGTAGTACTTGCCAGCAATTCACCTCACAGGTCTCCCAATGTAATAGCATATCCTCTGTCAAGAAGTATGGCAGCCTCAACCTAGTGGATGTTGGACAACTCCTTTCAATTAACTGCCAACATGTTTCCACATCCTGAGGTGAACCTGTTCGTCACATGGAAGAACCATTAACTTCCAGCGTTTGTGCCTCTGAAACTGGCCATTCAGGCAATAGCAAGAAATGCATGCCTATAAGACTGAAATGAATGGAAGATGATGTACCTCTTTCCTCCATTGTCCCAGGTTTTAAAGGCTTTACACAACTACTATACTAGTTTTCAACGGAACTGTTTGCCTAGTGGCCTCAAACTGGCCAAACAGAGAGAGAGATCTCATACCATGCAACCCTTAAAATTTTGTCCCCTAAATATGATTTCATTGTACAGTATACATATCTTGCGTATCATGCAAGTTACATCTTCCATAGTCCAGATAACATTAGACTAACTTCTTTTCCTTAGTAATATCATCTTCTTAACTTACTGAATGAATTTCATTTTTGGTACACCATACTGTACTAGGCCATGCTTGTAGGGTGAATTTCATTTTTGGTAGACTGTGCTTGGGTAGGTTTTCAAACAAGATTACCAAACTTATTGCTTATGTAACAGTTCATACCCATCTTTTATAATTAACTACCATTTGCCAAAGAACCGACATAAAGAACAGACTATGACATAAACATATGGATTGGGAAAGGGCTGTTTTGCAATTTGGAGGGATTTTACTTTAACATAAATGTTAGGTTTACCTTTGTACATCCATTTTACATTCATGTAAAATAATAAAAATAATAATTCCTGTAATACAGTTGTTTCTTTTACTGACTAAAAAAATTATTCTCCTAATTTTTTTGCTGTTAGGCTCAGTCAGCTAATTCTGAGAATATAAACATTAGCCTAGCCTACATAAATGCATATGGCACACGATCAGTTCTTTATACTGCACATATTACGATGATGATAATAATACAGTATAAATGAATTCAGTGAGTAAAATACCAGTTTCATTACTATTACCTTGATCTTAAATACGTACAGCTGTAATAGCCTGTCTGACTTATGCAAATGGATACTGTGTGTAACACCTAGCTTAGGTCAATAGTTCACAAACACATTTTGTATTTTGTGTATGGTAATACAATATACAGTAGTTACAACTGATAAAAAAGTTGCTTTTCAAAAAATACATTAATACTGTAATGATAAAACCATGGTAGGCTGTGGTTAAGCACAGGTACGCTATCTACCTACCGAATTGTGTCATTTACGAGAGAGAGAGAGAAAAAGAAGGGTTTGCAGTACTTCAAAGTGTATTTATGTAGTATACTCTGATACAAATATGGGGGGGGAAGGTAGATAATTGCCGTTTGCATAAAGTTTTCAGTTTAAAGTGAGCTGCTATTGTTTACAAGTATACTGAGTGTTTACAATTATGTGGTATTAAAAAGGTTAGGTTAGGAAGAAGATGAAGTTGCCCTCAATACCCCTAGATTTTTCACTTGTCCTTATCAGGATTTTGCTGTTATCTGATACGCCCTTGGCTCTATTAGTCCAGATAATTGAAGGACTGCTTACATAGGTTTGTGTGTTGCTTCCTGTTCTTTATTGCCAAACCCTAATGGGTATCCAGAATAAAGAAAATGGTTGACAATCTGGGATGTTGGGATTTATTTATTTGAACTAAGCCATTTCATCACCTGTCAATTTCTTTTGTAAGCTCCTTTGAGGACTAACAGCATTTACACTATCATAAAACAAGTTTTAACCTAGGAAAAACCTATTTTTGGTAGCCGCTGTGAGTCCTCAAACCCACTCACTTCTGACAAAAAGGCACGGGACTAGGGTGAACATTTAACTTGCACAGACCTGGCATGTAATAAGGAAAATAGCTAAACATGTGTGCTGTTGCCACATCTGCGTGAATAAGATGAACGGAAAACTGAGGCAGTTGCTATAGACAAGAGACATAGCCCTCTTGTCTTGAGTCCTTAATATTGTATCACTGTGCCAACATGACCAACTATAAGAGAATTCTTTGAGGCTGGTGGTCTGTCTTATGGAGCCCTGGGGGAACCGTGAGAGTAACTCAGTTCAGGACTCACAGCAGCTACCAAAAATAAGTTTTTCCTACATCAAAACCTATTTTTTGATTACCTCAAACTCCATGAAATGTTCAAAAGGAAGAAGACCATTTCATCTTTTTTTCTAATGAAATCATGTTAAATAATGATATAATGATACATGGAAAAAGAGACTTCCCATATCCTAAAGGAAACTCTGAAGAAGATATATAACAAGATATGTTCTGAGAGCATTTACAGCAACATGCAATTTCCATGGATTACCTGAAAATAAAATTTTCATAGCAGAACATTGTTTGGGTATTACAGTATTTGCCTAGTAGATTCATATGCCTATAAAACACATGTAAGTTTTGCAAATATATAAAAAAAATTTCAGTACATTTCATTATAAATTTATTGAAAATGATTTGTTTTTATTAAAAATGCCTAATAAATTTTCAACAAAGACCTTTAAACATTATCATGTCCTTATATTAGCAATCTTTACCTTTCAAGCCTTGGCTAGAACTGACTAACCAGCTACATGTATATCTTACCAAAAGATAAAACACCCAGTAGTGATACAGCAATTGGGTTGAGGAAAATGTTCCACTTACTACTGATAAAAAACTTCTTATTAAACTAACTGGATACCTCAAGTAAGCACAAACCTTTTGCTGTAAAACATTCGTGCATTTACAGACCTGGTGGAGGGAGTTCTCATCCAACAATGTTATAAATAACCAATACTGAGGTAACCATGTCTAGTAGACATTTAGTCATCAATTCAATAAGCAAGTTGTTTGTTGTATGGGCATATAATTTTCCTAATACCTCATAAATGCACTGCTCAGTAACCTGTCTACATATGCATCTACTGTGTATGTGAAGAAACTTATTGCTATAAAATCCACGAAATAATCAATAACTCCTCACTAAAATAGCCATTAGTTAATGAATACTGTACCAATAAAGTATACATACAAAGCACAGTTTGGTCCAGTAGTATTGTCACGGCATTCATGACATATTCCTGAATACGAATCACAAGTATCAGCATGTCCATTACATTCACAACGTTGGCAGTTTGGGAAATTCCAAAATCCAGGTTGGCATTCATTGCACTGACGTCCATAAGTATTTGGTCTACACTTGCAATGTCCTGAGAAAAACAAAAAATCAATAGGTTCTGATCTGACTTTAGAAGTTTTGTTATTAATTACAATTATTTTTATAAGGTAGTTGAACTAGACCAGACAGATGAAACATCTGATTTTCACAGGACTGGCCCAAAGGGGCTTGCTTTTAAAATTAAAATAAAAATTCCACTTAATAAGTTGCAGATCTTTATAAATTTGTTAATTAAAAAATGGTGAAGATTCTGACAAAGCTTCCATAATTGATTACAAAACTTTACATTTGCTGCTGGTTGAAGTCTGTACATTTAAAATACGTCTGACTGTTAGTGTTGGCCTAAATTCTCTGCATACAGTCATGTGGACTATTCATTAAATATCTGTGGATAAGAAATAAAGTCTTCTGTGTATCCTTTTCCACTGATGTGAAATACTTGATCTTCCAATTCTGGTTAGCTTGGAGGCTACCACATCTGATTAGGTGATTTTCAGACATATTTTTCCCTTATATATTACTTATGTAAAAAAAAAAAAGCATGAGAGGAAAGGTCTTTCAGTTACTATTTACGTACCTCAGACATTTTTGTAATGGCTTCCTGTTTTTGTAATTTTCTCATAAATACTTGAAATTATAATTTTCTAGTGTAAAAAAAATATGTGAATAAGTGCGTAATCAATGTCTATGAACCTATAACTTAACACCATAATAGCGTAAACATTCAACAGCTGAAAAAATCATATATGAACAATGTCTCATCTATAAAATTAAGAGCATCTGCCTAGCTATTAAAACCATGAGCAATAACATTAGTGTGTAGGAGTAAACATGAGTAACTCACCTGTCTGTTGATCACAGAAGTTATCTAGCGATCCTACTGGGCTACAGTCACAAGCCTTACAACCAGATGGGCCAAACCCGTAGGTGCCAGGAGCACATCTATCACAGCGGCGTCCAACAACATTGGGCTTGCAGTTACACTGACCTCCTAAATTATCACAGATGCTACTGTAACTACCAGTCCCGTCACACTGGCAAGCTGAAGATGGGATCAAAAGTAACCAAGTTAATTCATTATCTCTCTTATAAGGAACATTATTACCTACAGGGAAATACAATTTCTACAAAATTACAAGCTTTAAACTATACAGAAATCAACTCGTATGATCATATACTTAACAAAGGATTTTTAATAAAGGGTTGCTAAAACTTTGAAGATGCTTGCAGTACTTTATGATAAACATAATCTGACACGAAATTTCACACATATTCTTACAGAGAGAGAGAGAGAGAGAGAGAGAGAGAGAGAGAGAGAGAGAGAGAGAGAGAGAGAGAGAGAGAGAGAGAGAGAGAGAGAGAGAGAGAGAGAGAGAGAGAGAGAGAGAGAGAGAGAGAGAGAGAGAGAGAGAGAGAGAGAGAGAGAGAGAGAGAGAGAGAGAGAGAATTTATAACTTACAAAATGCTTGTCCATACACATATAATCCAATGCTCCCAAAATGGTTATCTTTGCATACTTCAGGTACAGTAGCTAGTGCATGGCCATCATAGAAACCTTCACTGCATCTGTATCTCTCGTACTCATAACGCAAATTATCATTTTCTTGGGATCCAGAGTAAAAGGGTAATTTTTCTGCTCTTGGAATTAGCATAATCTGAAATACAGAATTTTACATAACTTTCATGTTCCATATATCAAAGTTCTTTTATTTATTCTTAATACAGAAAGCTGCAGTTATTTGGGTATTTTTAAAACATTTATTGAATCTTTTTCTCAAGGAAAGTATTTCCCTGCTCATAACAGGAACCCCAAATCTTCACATATCTAGGGTCCCATCTCATACCTCGGCAGGCTGAAGCAATCACTGGGGAGGGTGAGTCAATCATGGGAAAGTACCAATTTTAGGCCCTAAGGACAGTGCTTCTCAGAGTAAAATAAAACAGTTAACATACTTTTTTTACTTCTATGATTCAAAATGAGCAAAAATTTATATTCAAACCTGAACAGCCATTCAAATGCTATACAACTTTCCTAAGAATAAAATGCCAATATATAGAACAGAAAAAAGAGAGAACAAACAGAACAAAATAAAATGACTCGCAAGGAAGGTAAATAAAAAACAAATTAAAAAATACATAAACAGCAATACAGTAGAAAGCTATAGCAATGGTGCATAGTTTTCAAATTTACTATCACAGTCTCTCCTCTTCTTGGCTATTCCTCCCTTCCATATGATGTTAGGTAACATGACCAATGGGTCATATCCATTCAATAATAGTAATGCATTAAAATATTAATTCACAATTATAGTGCTACATTAACATTGCCTTAAAGGATTGACTCACAAATGCTTCTAAATCTAATCAAGACAAAACTAAATGTATACCCATACAATGTATTTCTATACATTTCATAATTTTTGAGTACCTGATCTATTCCCCATCACTAAGTAAAGGTTACAGGCTATGTTAGTTGGTACATAATTAAAACTGCTAATTACTGGAATTATCATACCAATTTACATAAAATCAGCATCTCTAAGATTTTAATTTGTTTGGCAAAGCTCACCATCACGAAAAAGTAATGTTCCTATTCCCATTGGAAAAAGATTGCATCACAACAACACCTGTGACGTCACTACTGGTGGAGTAATGCCCATTGGAAGTAGAACCACTTAAATATATTTCCTTTAACACTTGAATAGACCTCCAATATTAGAGATAACTAGGAAACTTTCTATAAAACAAAATCCATTTAGTTTGATTATAAAATACTACAGAGGAAATACTGGCCTTTAGTAAACACCACGGTTTGTAAGTCAAGCATGATTGGGAACTACCATCATGGCTATGTTTCGTAAACAAGAAGTTAGCTAACCTGATTTACCCTTTCAATAATTTCATATCTCTCAATGTTAAAAAAGTCCTTAACTAATGAGTTTTAACAAAAAAAAAATTTCTAATATTATTGCATTAATGCTAATTATCTCTATGTCAGGCAGGAAAAGGAAAAAAAATACAGCATGGCAATTACAGCATAGCCTAGCAATCTAACCCTAACTTCTCACCTTGCAGGAGACCTACTGGCTCCCAATTTTAAAAAATATAAGCCTACCTGTTAAAATTTTAAGGAAATAAAAGTTTTCAATGGGCCTTAAAACTATGTATTTAGCTTTAAAGTTGCTATGATGATGAGGCATTCAGAGCAAACGATGGAAACAAGTGAACTCTGTGACAGAACAGAGTGTAATGAGGACGATAGCCGACATATACCATTTTGTCACCTCTGTGCAAGTGGGATGAAGGAAAAAGCTGAGGATACAAGAGAGAGCCCTCTTGTCCTAAGTCCTTTATACTCTATCACTGTGCCAACTAACACTATTGTGGCCAAGACCAAATATAGGAGAATTCTTTAAGATTGGTTGTTTGCCTTAAGGAACCCTTGGGGGTACCATGAGAGAGTAACTCCTTTGCGGATGAACAGTGGCTATGCTACCACAAACCTAGAATTTTGGAAAGTGAACTCACCATCAAGTAGTCAAGGTGACTGAAAGCATGAAAAGATCTGGGCACCGAAAGACTCCATGCAGCATGCTCCAGATATATGCCATTAACATAAATCACGAAGAATGGGTTACCTGCCCATAATCCCAATGGTTGGACGAATCAAGGCAGCTTCTTGACAAAATGTTATCTGAAGCTGTAGTGAGCAGTCAGGAATGACGCAGGACAGACCTTATAAGAAATCCTGAGGGAGTAATACACACCCATGAACCATGACGGTCTGACCAAGGGCATGATCAATGATGGGCCTGTCTATGGCCTGAGGGGGGACCTGAACAAGCAAAAGTTTTGCAAGAGTTTCATCTGAAACTAACTAAAAAAAAAAGTGATAGGGAGGATGGTGATGAGTCCTACTTAGACCAAACTCCAAGCTCAGGGACTTAAATGGAGTGAATGGAACTCTCCAGTGACCCTGCAGCCCAATCCAGAGGAAGCCAATACTTATTACAATAACATCTTGATTAGAAGAAGAAAGCCAAACGAAGCATAAAGGACACCATCAGGGCCAGAATGTCAAAAAATACATAAAGGAGGACATGGAAGAATACATCCCTCAGGTCTATGAAAGCATAAAAACTGAAAAGACCCAACAGAACCAAGGTGATTTGAATGGAACCTTGCTGACATCATCCCTTGGAGCACAGAGGTCACATCACCACTGAAGAACAGTTTCCTTGCAATGATAACCAAATAGGGAAAACCAGAAAACAGATGAGACTATGAAGAAGAAAAAAATACCAATAGAAGACTATGCCCTGCTTTGCATGAAAAGAAAATCAAGAAACACATGGCTGTGAGGTGCACAGCCACTGCAGTAGGAAGAAAGCACCTAGACTTCCAAGGAGCTATGGAAGACTTTCCAGAGTAGCAACAGGGTACAATGATACTGGCCAGAAGATAAAGAGCAATATGAGAGGATGGATAAGACCACAAAGACACGCCTGAAAACAAAGAAAATGCAGTCCTCTGGAGCATCAACAGACCTGCAGAGTCATTATTGCTGCAGAGAGCATAGCAAAGGTATTTTTTGATTAATGGTTTCATAAAAAAGTTTGTTTCATAGAAAAACCAAAATATTCATCCCAAAGTAGTGTTAGTTGCCTCTTTATAGAAAATCAAGGAGCATGAACCCAGATCAATAGCAGCTAATCATTGCACTGTTCTAATTACTGATTCAATCAAGATTCCTTGCGGGCAAACAGTAGCTTTTTTGTCATTTGTTGAGTTAATAACAACAATCAAATATCTATAATCAATTTCAGTGAGCCAGAATGTTTCATTATTGTACCCTGATAATCATCTGATCAAAAGTACATTCAATTTCAAGTATCATAGAATAGGAACCTCAATAACACTGTAAAATCAGTGGTTTGTGTACTGTAGGGACATACAGTTTAATGATTATATTATCCTCATAAAATTCTGATTTAGGCTAAATATCTGTACACAATCACTTGGAGCAGCAGACTGAAAATCTACATCATGTATGAGAAACTTTGTCAAGTTTCAATGCTGGTAACTGATTTTCAAACATCTTACTACAATATCAGACAAATATTACTGCAGAAGAATATATAGATATAAGCCTTAATCATCATTTCTCAAAATAGTAAACATTGATGAGCACTAACTGAGTCAACAAGAATTGATGCTGAAGGAGAATCAGTCTGGGCATTTGATCTTCTAAAGTCCAATCTTACTTTATACCTTTTACCAGCTTCAAAGCATACAGGTGGATAAACTGTTACAAATCGCCGACCTGAAATGAACAAATGAAGTGAATATAAAAAAAATAAGAGCATCACATAAAAAAAGAAATTTATTCCAATATCTCAACTTTTAAGGACTTACCAGTAATTTCCAGAAAAATACAAAATATTACCTAAAAACTTATTTCATTTTTCATAATAACTCAGGTATTAATGCAGAGATATGTAAATTTACATAAAAAATGTTCATGATTCAATGTAAAGTAACACTCAAATAATCAAGAAAGAACAAAAAACTGTAGATTATCATTAGTTTGGCACCACCACACAAACTACCACCACAATGTAAAACAACACATTCTCAGATACAAAACAAAAATGGAAGAACAACTAAAGATAATTAAGCAGTGACGAGACAGCGTGATCGATATGAACACAATGACAAGACAAGAAGTGCAAGAAATGTGATGTGCAATTGACAAACAAACACTTACTTTTGATTAGGATGGGTGACAGATGTGAGGATTTTATCCCAATTAGCAAAGTAAAGGTTTGTCCTTGTAAAAATACACTGATATTCATTTAATATGAAGACACTTTGACTTAGTACCCTTGTGCATAAGTTTTTTATCTCTGCACACAAATGAATCCATGCTAATGGCACAATACCATCAATTGTAGTTTCCTTTACCTACTTACCCGAAGATATCTGGTATTTTGATAAGCTGTGATATTTTGATATAACAAAAATCTTAACAAACTGGGCTTATTTTCATGGTCAGCCAAATAACAACTGAATTCATCTAATACAGAGACACTTATCATTCAAGAGGTAATCATAACCATTAGAAATCATTTTAAATAGACTGTACTTACTATCAGGTAGACTTATCACCATCTGGTCGTCTGAAGGCCTTGTGTTTCCACATGGCCCAGTTGGGTCAACTGGCTCAGGGCGTTCTATGGTAACCAATACATTTTCCCATTCTCCACGGAACTGTCAACAAAAAGTACGTAATTTTTAATCCAATTTAATCATTCGATAACAGGCAAAACATGAGTTTTATACCTGTCTTTATTGAGGAAATGCTGACAAACAAGTTGGGTTACATAATCATTAAACCTCAGTTCATTATCAGGTAATTAACTATGAGCGGACATGTAACAAGAATAAACATAATGATAGGAAAAAATCACTATTTCATGCCACTTGACTGATTAACTGGTTAATCCAACTTATGTCAAAATGTCAAAGGCCACTGATGCCAAAACTAAACATATTAGATATAAAATGTAAATATTTTTTTTCATATAAAGATTTGATTTGATATATGAAAGGTTGATCTGACAACCTGGCACTTAAACAGTACAGTATTGTTTTTCAGTATTTCATAAGATGTCCCTCTACTTATAATAATTTGAGTAAGAATTTTGAATTTTGGTCTGCTGCTGTGGCAGAGATATGTGGTACGATACTCTTTCCTGATGGTAATCAATTGTGCTCAGCCAGCATACACTCAGCCACTCTGTAGCAATCATGTATGGAAGTGTAAAAAACTGCAGTGTAAAAAATGATACCGCACTGAAAATTTTTATGGTTTGTTTTTACATGTCCAATAAATGTCCAAGTGCAAGCCTCATATAAAATTTAATATTAGCCAATAACATGCTGTAACAAATCACATCTGCAATAATCTTAAAAGTACTCTAGAAAAAAAGAAAGCTCATGATTTTATTCCTAAGTTGATATTGCTTGGCACAGTCTACTTTAGTCAACACCCATCTTGGAGATGCAAAAGTGAAATACTGATGGCAGCAGCTGGGTGGTTTTCTTTACTAAAGGAGCCTCTCCCACCATCCGGCAGATCAAGACCTGAGGTGTAAGGCAATACTGTAGTGTGTTTGATTTGAGCAGAGACATGACATCAACAGCCACTAACAGTATTTATATGCATTAACTTGCTACCTCTCTTCTCTCCTCCTTAGTGTGCATGCCAGGTTTCAAAATCATGCAACAAGTTTGATCAGTTTTACATACTATCAACTTCCAGCATTTGCAAATCGACTCATTCCTCTGTATTTCCTGCTTCACTTACCAAACCTGTTTTCAAGATGTGAGCCTGTTACAGAGAGATGCATACTAACATGCACTATTCTTGCAGTGCCAACTTTATTTCAGGTATTCATGCCTTTCTTGGGCTAATAAGAGTTTGTATTGCTTCTTGAGAAAACATGACAAGTTTAACAACACCCATCAAGCAATGATTACTGTATATTTCTGCGTATAAGACAACCTTTAAATCATAAAATTCACCCCTAAAAGTTGGGGGTCGTCTTATACTACCATTCTAAAAATCAAACCTTGAATTCTAAGTGATGTTTATCGATAGGCTAACCTCAGCCTGGGTGCAATAACCACTGACACATATGAAAAGATTTATCATACTTTATCGTATTGTTGTTAGGGGTTGTTTATGATTAGCAATGAAACGTAAACAAAACAATGGTTTCCCTTTTAAGTGACATATGCAGGAAAAACATGATACAGAATCGACTTTGTCACTTCGTTTACCATATATGCTCATTAATGCGCGATCTTGCGCCCCTCGAATTTTCACCCTTAAAAATGATTTTATCATGTATCTCGTGTATCATGCAAGTTTCTTTTTTGAGAAACCAGATTACTATGGACTAACCTATTTTACTCCATCTCTTTATCTAATCTTCTAGTTAAATAAGTTAAAAAAGTAAAAGAGATTGATAAAAGTATCGTTAGATGCACTATACTTGTTGAGTAAACGAGTACTGTACAGCCATAAACAACCGAACAAGAAACAACTGTTTTACTATGAACACGGTCTAGGCCATGACTATGAACAACCGAATCGGATAACAACAGCTGTTTTGCTTGCATTTCAACCATCGTACGATAGTAAACAATTACTGCAGTTATGTTACAAATGACATTAAGTAGAATAGGACTGATAGATATTTTACATTATACCCTTATTTGCTACGGAGAAAAGATTACAAGGAAATATACTGCTAAATTTAAGCTGCAAGTTGTAGAGCTGAAGCTGAGAAAACAAACAATGTTCAAGCGCTAATGACTATAAATTATTGTGCATCGGCAACATGGATGAAACTCCTAAACTTAGATATGCCATCAAACTCGACCACTATTCTAATCAAAACTACTGGGCATGAAAGAACACATTTTACTGTTATTTTAATGTGAATGGCAAATGCGAAAAAACCTTCCCCCATGGTTATCTTTAAACAGATTATGAATTGATGCCAAAACAAAAATCGTTGTCCACGTTCACGAAAACCTAAACAATGCAAATGGCACATGATCGCTATGTTTGTATTTTATAATACAATTAGTAATATACAAATACAAACAATATTACTGGATACAGTGAAGTAAAGCACAACCTATTAAAAGATTCATGGAAAAGATGTATATTCGTTATATTTGTATTTTATTATACGATACTAATATGTGAATATTACATATGCTAATTTTATATTTCGTGTATGATGCAACCCCCTTAAAATTAGCTTCAAAATTAGGTCTTCAAAAGTCGCATGATACGCAAGTATATAAGGTATTTTGATTAAAACAGCATTTGTAATAACATTATCTTTACATAACCAATATTTCATAAGATACCTGTTGTTGCAAATGCTAGCCTATACACAGATGGTTTTGTAATTTAGCAGTTGTCTTGTACTACAGATATGAGATAAATTCATGAAAATTTGTCATAATTTTTTACCTCGTCTTATCTAAAAGTCGTCTTATACACGAAAATATACAGTATTTATAATGAAAAACTGGATGATAAAAAAAATTTTCTTATATTATCCTACAGTTTTATGAGAGAAGAACATGGATAACCTTTTTCCAAGGATATCAACATTCAAATATAAGGGAGAACTTCAGCATACAACCTTCCCTAGGACTTCCTTGGGGAAAAAAATTGCATCCTCTTTCTATAAAAAAAATTGCCATTCAGTTTACTGAATGTATGTAATATATACAACACAGGTAAAAGTATAAACTCTCAAGTCTTGATTACTACATGTTTGCTTCCAAAAATATAGAATTATTTACCTACAATTTAATAAAATATTACCATAGAAATCCAAAATAATATTTTGAAGCTTTTAGAGGTTATAAATCCACATAAAGATACTATCTCATTCAAAGGATGGACTCGGACTCTTATATATTACACTAGCACAGATTAAAGGCTGAATTTGTGCTTACCTGAGGCTCATAACGTATAACTAGGTCATACTCTATATCTGTTTCAATATTCTCAATTTCAAATTCTAAGTATGAGTTTTCAAAGACACGCATGAATCCTAAGCCAGTCCAAGTTGTTTCCCGTCCATCACGATATGGTTCTCGCATCACGACTTGACAATTCTGCAAGAATATGAAAGCACAGTCAAGCTATTCATTTGGAAAAATAAGAACATTATTCTCAATATCAGAATCACACCAGCACAAACATAAATTTTTCAAACAAGTTGCTTAGGACTAGCAATCATTGAATGACATGTTCTGGTAAAAAAAAAAAAAAAAAAATCAGTTTGCAACAAACAAAATCAGTGTTATCACCAATCTGTCAATAGCATACTTAAAAGACACCAAATCAGTAAGTTCATTACCATCAGTTAGACTTATGGTTCACTTCAAGCCTGCACTATTTGCAATACAGTACAGTAAAGGTAAAAAAGGAGAAAATAATACATATCAAAAGTACGCATAATCTTTTGAAAATTTTAGATTTATGCTCTTCATAATTAGCAGTTCCTCATTATTATTATATATACTACAATACACTGATAAACAATTAATGCTCATAATTTTTTTCATGATAAACAATTGATGCTCATAATTTTTTTTATTCTTTTACAAACTGTTAAAGACACTTTCCTTGCTTACTATGTGAGGCCGATCACCAAGTATAATAATAATAATAATAATAATAATAATAATAATAATAATAATAATAATAATAATAATATCTTCCTGGTCTCAGCAGAGTATATACTGCTTACTTCTAACTTCTCAATCACTTCTGCTGCTTCCCATCCTACTGCTTTGCTCCTCTTATCCTTACATATCTTCCCTATATTTTCTACCTCATTCTGTAGGATTCTTACCTCCTTGAAGATTAAAAACGAACACATATTACATTTATCCACGTTTAAGCAATTTATAGGTGAGCAGAACACATATTACATTTATCCACGCTTAAGCAATTTATAGGTGAACAGACTAGTATTTTGATATAATTATTGTCTAATTGTTAATTCATGCACCAACCACTCCTCTTGGAAGAATTTACTGAGCCAGACTGTTCCAAAGAGAGGTTAACAGTTAAACACTCCAAAGCCCTGCCCTAGGGGTTTACCTGTTACTGTACTATCATCAAAGTATATGAATTTTGTAAAAATACTTGTAACACTCTTCATACAGATCCCTAATATGGCTTCTCAAAGGTATTATTTACCAAGGGCCTTCTATGTATTTTATGGATGTTTGATCACTCGCTGCAGAACTCCAGGGAATTTATTGTTGTTACTCTTGATACCTCTAAGGCATTCCACAAGGGTTAGCCCCATGTTCTATTACCTAAATTTTCTGTTTATGGATATCCTCCTCACTTGTGTGAAATCATCTCCAGTTTTTTTATTTCCCACTCTACCTCTTGATATTGATACAGTTATGCCCTTCCCCATTTCTGGTGATGTTTCATAGTGTTCCATTCTCTCACTTACTGTTTTCCTCTTCCTTGGAAATCACCTACCTCCATGATTTAGTCCTCCATATTTCTTCTGCTTCCATTTCCTAGCATCCTCTACTCTAAACCTTAGAACTCACTACTGCACTCTCTTGCATGAAGGTATCATTTCCTCTCTGTTCTCTTCCATCCAGTTTGGCTGATCAGTTTGATAATAGTTAAATCATACCTATCCTTTTTTCTAATCTTCTTTAGGTACCCAAATGTCACCTACATGAGGTAATTAAAAAAAAAACAAATTACCTCTAAAAATATCTAGGGTTAAATTTTCATGTAAATACTGTATATGTAAATACCTGTAATGTACAAACCTCTCATTTTAGTTAAGCTGAATGTCCAGAGTGATGCAACCACATGAGGGATAAAATACTCATTAAATTATTTTTTTAGTCATTCTTTTAAGTGGCTATTAGCATGACAATAGAGGGCATTCCTTCTGTCTCTTCATCACTCTCATCACCAGTGAATAAAGTCAGTAGAGTTACTTCATCTTGTTATTTAAGCAAGGAAAACTTATTTTTCATTCTCAGAGTAGTAGGAAGTCCTGCTTCTTTATGTTGAAGGCTCCACCTTTCATTCAAATGGTCTTCCTAGTTATGCCGACACAGGAAAGTGTGTTTTGCATATGTATGAAATCAGTTAATATTGACTCTTTCGTGTTTTCGGTAAGAGATTTCCTATCTACCTTATCAAACAATTGCAATTCTGAAGTCACTTCCTTGTTAATCAAATGTATACTATTTGAATTCTCCTCTGCTTATTTTTTACCCATTCCATTCTATCATATACAGAAACTATAGTAAATTTTCTGGAAAATTTGTTGACAATATATTGTTAGGATCTTCTACCATGTATTTTCCGTTGTCAGTGTACGGATTACTTATTTATATCATGAAGTCATGATGTGACTAGAGTTTGATGAGTTAGTGCAATATTTGCTGAATATTTGCAAGTTCATATTAACAGAGCTGTTTAACCAACAATAATTTACAGAATATTTATGAGCTGCCTTGTAAATTTTCATGTATTATATATGTACGAGTGCAATTTAATCAATTTCTTTAATGCTAATCAAGATTTGGAGATTAACATCATGTTCAAAACAGACCTTAAGAGACTGAACGGAGGACATGTCAAAATTCTGGACAATCACATACTGGCAGGTGCACCATAACAATCAACTTCTCAGTAGCTGGTTCATTAGAAGAAGCAATAGCTGGGCAAAAACTCTGTGAGCAACACCATTACATGTGACATTATTTCTTGACCTCTATATTCCTTGAAGTCATTATTGTTCTAGAATTTTAAAGCAAGTCACTTTTGGGAAGTTTGGTTTATCACTGATAATTCAGACACTGAGTTTTTGGAAGTTTGGTTTATCACTGATGGTTCAGACACTTATCTTTATATTAAACTGAGGATGGATCCTCAAACCCTAACCATACAAGACCTTGCCTGGCAATCAATACATAATTAGTCTTGTTAGTTAATACCTTAGTTTGGAAACTGTTTCAAGGACTGACCTTACTCAGACTTCCTAGAAGTCATGGCCTGCCAAGTTCTTGGAAGCATTAGTTCAGACTAGACCATCTTGCAACAAGGCCATCAGAACTTAAGTGTAACCTTACTTCAATTTGGTAAAACCACAAAGAATCCTAGAGGCCCCTAAGGCAAATCTTTCTTAAGGAACTTACTCTAACTCTAACAACAGTTTTTCTGGAGGCATTCATATCCTCCACAAAAATGAATGGCCCCACTACTTTTGGCTAAAAGAAATCATACAAGTTGCTAGCAACCAAAGAGACTATTCACTTAGCTTTTTGAAAAAAAAAAAAAAAGGAAAAGTTACTTAGGAAGCTGTCCTATCTACTCTTCCTACCCTGACTATGTGGGAGAGGATAAGGATGCTCTTCCCTACCTTGACACATGGAGAGGAAAAAGATTATTCAAATCCAAATATTCCAAACTTTTTTATATCTCTATCCATGTCCTCCAAAGGAAAATCATCAAGAACGTTGGGTCAGTCTTAAGGTAGGGTTATGCTTTCACTGAGGTCAGAGTGAATGTAGTTCCAGACTTTTGCCTTTCTTTTTTTGCTTGAACTCAATATATCTCTTGTTCCCTACATCAATACTGGCAAATCAACTTCTGCTACATAATATCTGAGGTCTGTAACTTGCAGTTCATGATTCACTTTCTTGATGGAGCCAGTACAGGTAGCTGCAAATAGGGATATGACATTTACCTAATGTCCTCATGCCTTCATCCTATTTCATTAATCAAAGGACTATGAGGTCTTGGCTTTGCACTTACTAGCAAGTGAAATATCACAGGGGTAAAGATGGCACCAGTGATAGAAACTAATCAATGCACTCACCAACAAGGACTATACAAGAAATATTTAAGCAGAGACCATCGACAAAACCTGAGTTTTGGATATTTATTAACAACCTGGGAACCAATCACCAATCAGACCAATGTAGTCTGAATAAGTCAGGAGTCAGAGACCTTCCTCTTGACTAATTAACAAGCACAAAAATAAGTTTGCAATTTTTAAGGACCTATACAAAATGGAAAATATTTTTGTTTCAAGAAAAAAAAAAAAAAACTATTTTCTACCTCCTTAAATTGGTATGCATCTATGTACAGTACTAAAGGCAAAATTTGGGAATCATATGTATATAAGCTAAAACACGAAACAATCTTTGGTGGGAGTCAAACTCACTGCTTATTGCCATCACATTAGCTTAAAAAGCTATGCAACACTTAGTCCTTCTACCCTTAACTGGATCTGATGTAGTATGTCTTTTAAGTTGTATGTTTATATGGTATTTTTCACATAAAACACTCCACAACCATTTGCAACTACAAAAATTCAAGCACTAGTGTTGTTAGCACATCAGTATAAAACCACAAACCTTTATGCATCTACCCAGCAAAATGTGAAATCTGCAAAAGTAAAACCAAAACCAAAACTCATTGAAAAGGTTATGGCACCATCACCAAAATATTTTACTTTTCTGAATACATACTGTTCCACTGGATTGTCTGAAGCTATACAGACTTGCCTCTTCACAATAAAGCTGCAATAATAAATATTACATGTTTATAATGGAAGGGATAATACACAACACTGAGTTCTTTGAAGATCACAAATAAATGAAGAATCTAAAAATGATTCCTAAAATAGAACATCTAATATACTGTATATTTAAACACTCCAAGTTATAAGAACAGAATAGGGGCATACCACATCATAATCAGATTTCATGGAAACATTTAACATATTTTTAAAACTGCTGTCTAATACCTGAAAAACATCATCCAAGCACTCACTCAAAAATAGCAAATTCCATACATTAAAGATATTAATTGTTTTCTACCTGACAAAATGTAAAAGATGTAAGCAAAGATGTATGGTAAATTAAATTGAAGTTTCTTAACATACAGAACAATACAGATCTTCTACCAGTGATAGAAACTCACAGAACATCCACACTGATTAGCAAACAGCTACTATTTGTGGCAATTTCATCAACATTGAGAACAATCACTCATCTGTTTGATTCTATGACACAATCAAGCAATGGGATCAGCACGAGAAAACCTCATAAATCATAAATATTCTTTGGTTGCAAATCACTGAAGTGACTTTATGAAAGTCACATTCCCACCAAATACTAAGTTATTCTATTTATGTTCAAATGAAGCACCGCATGAAGAGAGGCAGTCTTGCCATCTACAGAGCAGCAACTTGCAATAGAGTAAGGTAAAGAGGTTGGTGTGGGTATAGTTACGACATGGAAGTCATTTCAGGTCAAGTTAAATAACCCAGATTCTAAAATTATGATCTGGGCTACTACTTGATCAAGCTATTGGAAATCAATGACAGGAATCATTACTACATAAGGATTTTGGTAGCATTTATGGAACAAAAAGGCCTACCTGGTTAAGGTAATTTGAAACAATCAGTGAAGAGGTGATTAAGTAAAAAATTTTAAACAATATTTATTTGTTTCATTTAAATCCTAACACATACGGTTAATACTTTGGTTTATCTTGAGATTACCCCCGATGCTTCAGTACCTCTTGAAACCAAGAAAGACAATGGCAGTCAGATTGAAGTACTGCACATGTTTGGGCAAAACCCAGGGTCTGTCTCAGACAGCCTCAAGCATCATTATTGTGCATCTGTGATAGTGATCACTGCTGTTGTTAAGTTCCCTGATGTTTCACTAGTGAAATCCTTTTTCAAACGATTAGCTTTCATTCATTTTACTTTTCACTTATTTCCCTTGAACTTTGTAATTGCATTCAAACAAGATTGGTGCAATTTTCCTGGTTTTCTGGAGCCTGAGGGTTTTGTCAACTGGTCTTCTTGGTATTGGTAAGTAATCACTATTAAGTAAAAAAAAAAAAAAAAAAAAACCTTAATATACTCTCAGATGTTAGCTTTCATCCAATTCTTTGTCAAAGTTTGATTTTGCTTATTATATTTAAAGATCAGGTTGCTGAGTTAAGTGTAAGTTTGCAATGAGTAAGTTTTACTTCCCCCTCTTAATCTTTATTGCATCTGGCTTTACTTACATGCTTTGCTTCTCCTCTCAGGGTTAACAACATAGTTATAATCATAATAGTTTGTTTTATAAGTATTTCATGCCTTTCATTTTTTAAAGTACTGTAAATAGTTTCCTGTTATAATTTGCTTATTGGTATATTATACTTTGTTTATTACAGTTATTGTATCAAGGTTATTCACTTCAGCACCTTTTGCTCACCATAATACAGCAATGAAGATGCATGCTTTCTGCTGTAAGGCTTGCAAGCTTACATGTTAATTTTTGAAATAACCAACATTAATTGTGCAGTAATTTTAGACAGGCTTGTTTACCTGAACCTTTGCTTTACCTGAAAGTGATAATGACAAGAGCCGTGAAAATGATTTTAATTACTTATTACATAAAACTTATTATTCATATTAAAAAGAGCAAGTTTGTAAGAATAATAAAGTTTGACAGAAAACAATTGCATTTCTATTTTACAACTTTTGCCCTCAGTCTCTTGCTTAGCAGTGAGTTCTTAGAAAGACATCCTCCTCCGGGCTGCTACTGTTACTGCAAAGGATTTTTTTGCCAATGCTAGATGAACTGTTTCCTGTTGCCATTTGGATGCAGTTTCAGTATGGTGCTGCATTCACAGCCAGACCACGGCAGCACAGTGGCATTCTGAAGGTCACCCATTTCTTCAGGATTGAGAGCTGCAACTCAAAAGATGCAACCCTAGTTACTTAAACTGCCAGAGCCACAAAAAAAGAGACTTCAGGTCTCATGACCATAGCCACTCCGATAATAAATTGCAAAAAAAGCCAATCCAGTTTTCATTTTATTGATGCTCCACTATCCTATGGAGCCACTCCAATTCAGGAGCTGTTCTAACAAGAGGCACCTCACTGATATAGTTTTGTGACCAGAGTACACTTGCTATCAGAGCTACTCTAGAAGCCACAGCCATGAACAGAGCCACTTTCATTTTCACTTCAGTACTGATTATGCCCATATGGAGAAAAACTTCCAACCAGTGCTTCTCCCACCATCACCTCCCCCGCCCCTCAAGCTACAACTCTCATAGCTGATACCACATAAGCAGTAGCAAAGGTGCATGTGGGGGATTTTAGCAATATCTCTTCAGGAGCACAGGTGACACAGTTTAGCAATCCTTGTTCTGTCCTCTACCTCTAATGAAGTACTTGAGCACATAATTGTTTATTATGGCCATTTAAAGTGTTCCAGTTTGGTTTACAGACTGAGGAGTGGGGCTCCATCCAGCATCATGGCCAATGTCATCTAGCAACTACAATTGCTTACTCTGATGTCAAGAGCTTTGAATAAGGTTACTCTGGTGGCAGAAACCATATCAAGAACCCCTCCTTACATTAACTGGGCTGCTTCAATGAATCAAGCAGCAACATTTGCATAAATCAAGGGCCAAAACCTCTCCTTTGATACCAGAGATTTTCTCTAACCTTCATAATAGTAACAGCCATAACAGTTAAAGAGCTGCTTCTTCGCCAATGAGTGAAGTTATGCAATGTTAGTTTTTATCAGTTCTTATTGAGATTCTTTGCATTATTTTGCCCTTGCCTGTTCAGGGTAATAATAATGGCCAAAAGCATGTTTTACCAACAAGGTGATATAAAATTGGTAAATTTGTTGCTAGTGATTTCTAGTCAAGGTCACTTTCAGCAGTACCTTAGGCAGATCTGAAATATTTTCAATCTGATGAGACAGTAAAGCCAAGGAAGACAGTGGTCAAAGCCAAGATTGGAGGGCCCAGCTTTCTTAATCAGTACTATTCCACTAACCAGAGTTGGGCCCATAGGAGCCTTGACCAGAGCCACTCTAGCAATTGAGACACTAGCTGCTAAAACTAATTGTAAAGTTTAAGAAACAGGGCTTTATAATATAGGAAACACAGGCCCAGTTGGCTGGTATAACTAGTGGCATTGAATCATCCTATGTTAATACAGCATGAAAATTCAGTTAACTTTTTGCAACAGACCCAGACATATCTTTGTCACCTTACAATGACAGCGTTTTAAGTACTGTAGTTTACTATATAAGAGTAAAGAAAAGGCTGTATCTTAATGACAGCATTAATAAACAAATGAAATATAGAAAAATATAATCCTCTGAACATTTTAAAACTGCCTTTATCCACTGTGATTTAGCTAGTTTTGAGTGAAAACAACCTTTAGCACAAGACATCTGAACTGTCATTAAAAATAACATGTTGACAAAGCCAAACTCAAGGAGAGTTCAAATTTCTTATTCCCGACACAATTCGGGTTATGTACGCAATGCACAAGCACAGCATCATTTGATCTTACATTTACCTACAACTCTCTTTAAAACATGCATACGCTTACCTCTGATCCCCTCGACAATTCTGCCTCATAAGTTAAATAATTCAATGTGGCAACATAATATCCTTCTTCAGGAGTATCACATCGACGACCAACTACATAAGGGCGACACCTGAAGAAAAAAATAAATATAGCTTGCAAAAATACACAGTGGTTTTGGAAAAGTAATCAAGGATAATGATTTTTATAATTTACATAATGGATAATGAAAAATAATGCCAGGGCTTACTCACAAAGGCAAATGACTTACAAATCAGCATACAGATGAGAAAAACAGACGTGATTTAAAAATTTCTGTACAGATTTCTGCCCATCTTCGGCATAAACATACAATGTAAGTGCATACTGTACTGAATTAAAATAAATTCAAAAACTGTTTTAATAAAACATGGAGCTAACTGCAACATCTAATGAGTAATTTATCATTTTACCTAATGGAGCACTTACTTGCACTGTCCACTAATAACATCGCAATTATTATCTAATGAGCCACCAGGATCACAATCACAAGGTTGACAACCATCTGGGTGCTCAGAAAGACCATAGTGCTGAGGCAGACATTGATTACAATCTCTGCCAGTTACGAAACGCTTGCAGGAACATTCACCAGTAAGGACATTGCACCCAGCATTATTAATTGTTCCAAGAATATCGCAAGAGCAAGCTGAAAAGAAAAAGATATTTTAATAAAAAGGCAAACAACAATTAACGACTAAACAAACAATTCACTGTAATGATGCCCTTATTATTAATATTGTTATGCAGTAGTTTAACCAGACTGGCATATCAAAATTCTTAGTTCTAATACAGCTAAAGGACTGTTTTCATATATAACAAATTTTACATAGCAAATTGCTGGTAAAAAAAATTCAATGCAAATTTTGCAAGAACTTATTTTTTCTTCCATACTCAAATAAAAAACTGTGCAAGAGTTTACTAAGAGGAAGATCATACACTTGCTCAATTGTGAACAACACCCTTTAGTGGGTAATAAACCCCAATCCCTTATCCACCTAAACTGATGTGTTGTATATGCACCCTACTGGATAGGGTGAAGGAAAGACCTGAGCATAAGACAACGATTCGCATATATGGAACATAATTTACTTAAAAGAAAAAGACTCTGTAAATATTTGTACACAGCATATACCAAAGCCCTAAGAATACCAGGCAATACTGTACTCATTAAAAACATTTAAAAATAAAATGACAATGTAAGCACAGTACATAAACACTGCTGTACTTAGGCTGAAAATGGTATCACAGTCATTAAAGGATGTAGAATTTTTCAGTATATGGTCACACCATTTAAAAAGACTGTAGAGTATGTTGACAGATGGTCAGCAATAAGTGATGTGAGGAGCACTGTGTTGGCGGGCAGGTAAGAGATAACCTGCTAAGAGTGGTATCACCCAAGAGCAAGAGCAGTCAACCCTAAAGGGATAGCACTAATATATTTAATGAAGAGCAAGTGTAAGTCAAACACACCTGATGGGACTAAGAAATGCCTCAGGAAATGCACTCATCTGAGACTACCTCCCTGTGGGAGATCATATTTGCTACTTATTTACTCTTTTCACTTATTCCTCAGTGAGATACATAGCATGGTACCTAAGCCTAACTCTCAAATATAGGCTTTCATAATGTAAAAGGGTCATTTTTATATGAACATACAGATTTACGATCTTTTGTACTTACCTCAGTTTTTCACACCAAACCTTAGCATTTCATACATTTCCATAATTAATGTTACATTTTACTGAACATTCATTTTCTAAACAATTGTGTGAGAATTCCACCTAAATCAAAACATTTAATGCTAAACTAACCATGCACTGGATGCTGAAAACTTTACCAATTCCAGAGCATTTAAAACAGCATTAAGTATTTGTTACATAGCCATAAACTGGTAAAATCTATCAACAATAAGAAAGCATTAGGAGTCTGAATTTCACACTCAATAGAGAAAGGTATGAATGGAGTTGGCTACTTTATTATGTATTTCCTCTGCTTTGATTGATTTAAATCACAAAGAATATTAGCACAAGGTTAAGCATATCTATACCTCTATAAACTGAACAAGTACTTTTTTTGTGATATGATTTTCATATCTCATCAAAGCTTCCAAGCTCGTAGATTGAAGCACTGCTTATGAAAGACAAATTTTAAAGGCTTGAATTAAAAAAAAAAACTACAAAACCTAATTGCACAAATAATAAAAACAGCATGCAAAAATAAAGATTACAGCACTATTAAGAAAAACTAAAACAGTGCCAGATGCTAAAGGGACTGGGTAAAGTGCAAGACTCAACTCTCAAGAAATCATCAGAATCAGAAACACTACACACAAATGGACTATTTTCAATAATCCTTACGTATCTGTGGCCATTCTGATTTTGGCTGAGACAAATAGTCTTCTGGCATCCCTGCAAAATCAATATTTTTTCTTAAACTGAAACAGTTTCGTACTGTTAACCAGATTTCTATAATACCAGTATTGGTCTACAACACTGAAGAATAAACTCTGATTATCATAAAAAACAGAAATTTGGTAGAGATGAAAAATCTCATATTCCTACATGATATTAAAAAGTATAAAGTTTTCAAGAATCTATTTCTTTAAAAATATTTACGCGAATGTTGTACTTTTCAATATCACAATAAAGATGGCTACGTTATACTACTGTATAAGAGCAACTATTAGTATAATATCATACAGACTACTACAAACTAATTGTATTTTACTTCATCAACGTAAAAGATTGCTGGTGGTTACAGGTGTCTTTATATTTGCTAGAGATACAGTTACAGCTTCTAACACTGCCAAGAATTTGCACATGACAGCCATGTCTACCTTAAGCTATGTTCATCTCCCCTAGGTAGGCAATAAGTTAAAAACACCACCATGTATGAAAACAATATTGAAATAATTTTTTTTCTTACATAAAGTTGATAAATTATTTAAAGAAATTACTTACTTTGACAACCTTCAGGGTTTGCTGCTGTGAAATTCCAATAACCAGGTTTACAGCGGTCACATTTTAACCCATCTACATAAACTTTACAATGACATCGCCCAGCCAGCAGTCCCTCAGCAGTGTCCGTTCTTGAATCGCAGATGGCATCATCTACAGATCCTCTTGAATCACAATTGCATGCTACAAAGATATGAAATAATTAGAATAGGCAAAATGAATATCAACTGGTAATATCAACCAAAACACCTTACTCAATATTGACCAAAACACCTTATTTCACTTTTAAAACTTTTATCCCATAAGCAAAAAAACTAACAATATAACTTACGTTGACAGATGTCAGCATCTCTGATATCCCTGCTTGGATCCTGATAATAGTATGGAATACACTCCTCACAATTTCGGCCTTGAGTGTTATGTGCACAATCGTCACAGACTCCTCCAGAGACTCTACCCGTACTCTCATAAACTTGTTGATCGAAGTGGCATCTTGATGCATGATTGTTGCAGTTACACCCTGAAAAATAAATAGCATAATGAGAGCCAAGAAAATACCTTAATTCACTGGCATTATAATCCCTGGTAGGAACACACAAAACTGATAACTACATATAATTATTGACAGAAATTAGGTGAGACCTCTTCAAAGGGTAAGACAACCATATAACATACTATACCAAGTCACTTTACAGCTTTGGTTCTGAGCATAACCATTTGCATGTTAAGAATGCTTCACTCCTCTAAAGGAATCCTTTCTGATGTGCAAATTTGATTTAGTGATCATGTCTGTTACATTATTTCCTTTGAATAAAAAATATAAACCAAACACTTTTCAAGAATTCATCAACAAGGGGAGCTCAAATCAATTCCAAAGAGTGATGACTTGAGGACAGGCCACTACTTGAGGTCATCACCACTGGACAACAAGATCTTCACACCTTCAATATAAGCTCTCTCAGCTCTATCACAGACAACCTGAGCTTGACTTCAATGCTCAATGAAATCAGGCCACAAAAAGTCAGATCGATTGCTTGTTCATAAATGATAAGCTCCTTGTTTTTCATGGTAAGCAACTTGCATGCAGTATTAAACCATGGCTTATCTTTAAGACAGAACTTGAGGATTTTAAAATTATTTCTCTGGATAATAGTCTTAAGGTGGTCATTTAAACACCCAATAATATTTGGATTTCTGTAAATATTGCTCCACCAGGGCTCTATAAGATCATGGTGAATACCATCCCACTTCACCTGGAATTCCAAGTATGACTCTCTTGAAATGTTAACATCAGGAACAGCCCAATCCACCTCCACTTTAAACTAAATCCAACTACAATCAAATGAGCCCATTGGCAAACCTACGTCAAAGGATACAATCCCTGTAACACCTTTGAATACAAGGTCAAGATGTTTGCCAGATAATTGAGTAGGTTCATTTATTAACTGCTCACAACTATAAATAGTGGAAAAACCAACTGATAAGAGATTAGACTAGATGTCATATCAGCAATATCAAAGAGTATGTTCAAGGAAGACAGTCATCTTATAAAAAACTACATTTCTGGATCGGGGTCCCGTGTCACCCGGTGAAATAGTCCATTCAGCACTTATTTCTAGGTAATTCCGTTGCTAGATACCAGAGAAAGCTAAATGAAATGCTGGAGTTATTACCCCCAGAGCGAGCTCCACTAGATGGAGTCGTGTATGGAAAAGGGTGAACTACAAAAACACGGAACCTTAGCCTATAGAGATTCCCAATGTCAAAAGTCCCAACGAAAGAGGTGCCGATTACAGCAAGCCATGCACTACTCATGGACTGTATACAAGGCAACACTAGCCGCATTCCATTTTAACACGTTTTTCTCACACGTTAACTTTCATTGTGATCCTTATTTTGTGCTCTATTTTGGATTTTTTATGGCATCCTCGCAAGGTTCTTCTTCAATTACTTGGTACCAGTGTTTTGTTGTTTTTTAGGCAATTGAGGCTTTATTTTCCTTTAGTTTAATAATTAAAGGGATTTATAACGCCCGCCTCGATCTCCCTCTCACGCCGCCTCTTGACCTCTCTGTGGTCGTGGATCGCATATTTGTTTTGTGTTTTTTATTTGTATCCCTTTTATTTGGGATGTTTTACCAGTAATGATCCCTAACTTTAGTGGGTTTGATTAATTTTTGTTTGTTCTGTACCCATTTACTACGTTCTTGGAAACTTCTTCCCCCCAAGAGGTTTCCTTTTAGGCTGGTTCTGAACAAAACAGCAATAGTGCGCTGCGTAAACAAGTGGTTTTGGACTCGAATTGCTTCGTTCAGGTTATGGTTCATTCTTCTCCATAACCAACAGACGCAGGTGCTTCTGTCTACCACCCTTCTCGTAGGGGTCCAAAAGGTCACTGCTTTTTCCCTATCCAGGGCCTCCCCTGGTGTCGGAATAGTCCTTAGGCGGAGCGTCATTCAGGTAGTCTTGTGACCTTTTCCTGGGCCTGGAAGTAGGTCTGTTTGCAACCCAATTCAGCCACAAACTATCAAGCTGTCCCGTCTGGTATAAACTCAGCCTGCGTCAGCCCCCTCAAACTCTGATGTCCTGGCTTTTTGGTCTTTGTGAATCTTACAGTTTAGGAGGAAACTGATATTGGTCCTGTTATTACTGTTTTCCTGAAATCAGTTAAGGGATCCTACTCTACTGCAGTATGGTTCTGCAGTTAAGTAACTAGCACTCTTCACATAGTTTTCGAAGCTACAGTACCGATGCGCCGCATTGGCCTCGAGGAAAGTGTTTTGTTGGAACCAGACTCACAGGCCCTTAACTTTCATCCCTAAGGTCTGTGTTCGTCTAAGAACAGTACTCCGTCCACATTCGGTTTCCTGGTCTTTGAGTAATGTATCGGAGTTAGCTTCGTAACCAACAATCATCTTGTTCTTATCTTTCCTTGTTAAGGAAGTCCCAAAAATTTTTAATCAATTTAGCTTCTAATGTTAGTTTTCCTGTACTGTCTGCCCTGTCTGATGGAACCAATCAGTTTGGTTTGTCTGGAACCAATCAGTTTGGTTTCCTCATCAGGGGTAGTGTTGTGAATTCCTCACCCTATCTTTCTATCTACAATTGAAGGTCCTCATTTTCGTGGTCACCTTGGAAAGTACTCCCTTTACAAGGTCTGTTTCTGTGTCCAGTTTTCTCCTTGCAGGCTTTTTTAGACAGGACCTCGCAATTTTGTCAGGTCCTCTCCTTTAAAAAAGGGGGTTACTGTCATTGGGTCTGCTATTAGGCAGGAAGTATTTTCTTAATACAAGCCTATTCAGGTGCAATTCTAAGCTCATGATCTTAGACGGTGACCACTTACATTATTTTCATTACATGAACTTAGAGGACCTTACTTATGTTCAGGGTAGAATTCTCCTAGTTTTCAACGTTTATTTTTAAGTCTTTAATAGCATAAGAATGATGTTTATTTCTCTGTTATTATTTCACCGGGTGACATCGGGACCCCGATCCAGAAAAAGGATTTTGACAAAGGAAAAATCTATTTCTGGAGAGGGGCCCCTGTCACCCGGTGACCCACCCTGTTTTTCATTCTCTCCCTCCCTTGATAAACTTCATTCTAGTGAGGTGGGTGCTAACATGGAATGCGGCTAGTGTTGCCTTGTATACAGTCCGCGAGTAGTGCATGGGCTTGTATCGCACCTCTCGTTGGGACTTTTGACATTGGGAATCTCTATAGGATAAGGTTCCGTGTTTTTGTAGTTCACCCTTTCCATACACGACTCCATCTAGTGGAGCTCGCTCTGGGGTAGTAACTCCAGCATTTCATTTAGCTTTCTCTGGTATCTAGCAACGGAATTACCTAGAAATAAGTGCTGAATGGACTATTTCACCGGGTGACACGGGCCCCTCTCCAGAAATAGATTTTTCCTTTGTCAAAATCCTTTTTATTGTGCATTTGTATGTGTTCTGATCTCCATTTCTGAACTCGGTACAATTGTAACAACATTATGAAAAGAGAAGTAATAATCTGACATGCCAAGATTTCTAATATTTTCGTCCTGGTTGCTGGAACTTACATTTAATTCTGTATGAAACACTGACCTTCATCTCTGTAGTATTCTCTACAGATTTATTAATTTTAAAACCTTGTTTAACATAATTCAAACTTAAAATAGATTTTCCTATCCCTTTACCCTTCAAATTTTTATTTTCTTACAACTTATTTAAATATTCAGATAAAATTAATTCATATATTCACAGCACTTACTTTTGCAAGCATTAGACTCCTGCTGTATTGCAGGTCTCCATGGCAAGTCGTTGTAAAAATCTTCACATTTCTCACAATTAAGTCCCTTCGTGTTGTGTGTGCATTCACACTTGCCATGGACCATATTTGGCTGATCTTCTACACCATCCAGAGGAAGACAACGGGAAGCATGACCATAGCAGGAACAAGAACCCCTGACAATCATCTCATGTATGGCATAATAATATTTTTCCTGTAAAGTACAAAATAAAAATCATTTAGAAATGTATAAATAAACATATACATTATGCTAAATGTGAGGTAAAAATCCTTTTTAAAAATTATTATATAAGTATAACGAGGAAGACTACTTCAGTACCATGGTGAAAGGCATTTGCACAAGATATAAAAAGGGAAACCAAGTTCTATACTGTATTATCATGATTACTGAATAACAAAATATGGAATTAACCTTCAAAGCCTTAAAAATTTGTTTCCTTGTTCTGAAATTTTAATAATTTTAGTATTCTTTTAGGATACTCAATTCTAATTTCATTCTCAGTAATAATTAAAAAATAGTTGGAACACATTCACAATGAATATGAATAGAGACTTTTTACAAGTTATTTTCAAATGTTTTTTTCAACAGAAGACAGAAAATAATGCAGCCTATAAGGAACTAGAAAGACATTTAAATAATGACAGTAAGTTTTCTTCATGACTGATAAAGAAGAATTACAGACAAGCTAAGCTGTCCTTATTTAAATAGTAACTGAAATAATTAACATAAAACCATAAAGCTGACTTGTTACTAAAGTACAGTTCATTGACTTTGATACTTTCAGTTTAAACTGTGAGATACTTAACAATCACAATCAATTTCAATCTGACAAATTGAAAGACCATGTACCACAAATAATTTCACCCTTACTTAATTCATGGTGTATTAGAAGAGTAATACAGTACATACCTTTATTTCCTTTCGGTTGTCAAGAAGCTGGTCTCCAAGGGTATGCAGCTTTGTGAAGTTTATTCTCAAATTAGTAATCTTCAGCAAATCTTGCACTTCATCACTGTATGGATCTTCAATGGGAATGTTTGGTGGCAACACCCTGAAAATTACCTAAAAAATGAAGTAATTAATAAAAGCTGCAATAAATATATGTAAAATCATCAAGTTACAAAACTCAAACATAGCATTTTACTAATAATACAAGACCTTCCTTAAACCTACACCTATCACTTCAATTTTAATTCAATAACTAATATGGCATATCTTAGCCAAGACGTGAACTACTCACAAGACAAATGAAATCTCAAGTCACTCTTTCAGTTCAATAATCCACCACAGAAGGGATCACCTTTAATCACTGCCATAAATAACATGTTTAAACTGACAATGGCATATTGAAACACTATTATCTTATTACTGGCTTTAGTAATATCAACTTAATCTGAATGGTCAACCTGTCAACACTTACCCAGAAATACAGTTTTTATTAACATAGCAAATAAATGTCAGAAGGATATTAATATCCCTCAAAAAATTTATCCAGTTAGGGAAACATATTAACTACCAAATAGTAAATAAATTTGGAAAGACATACCTCACCCCCAGTTGAAGGCTCTACTGCAGAGTACCTTGACTCACAGACTACATCATTAATCGCTCTACGAGGTCCTTTTGGTATCCCGGGGAAAGCTTCATTGCAATCATATGCAAAGTACCGATAAACCTGGTGAAAATACATGAAAACATATGATGTGACAAAGTTGCAATGCATTTACTCTAATCATGCACACTAGTTAAACAATTTTAGTCATAAAAGTAGCTAGCCTTTCTGGACTTAACCGTAATACAAGGGAAAACTATGCTAATAACTAATAGAATCCCAATGAATTTACAGTAAAACCACATACAATACTGTAGCACAGTACACCATGTTTTTATAAATGTTATAATACAACGATAACGTTACTTAGGCATTAAACCAACTTCAGATGTGATTAAAAACATAATCTGTCTGTGTAAAACTTTTCTCAATATGGCAAACTAAACTGAAAAACTGATGAGGGAATTATCTGTGGATTGGAGTGAGATAACAAGGGCTTATTAAACATACTAAAGCTAAAGTGATTCTTCTTTCATAACAACAAACCATTTATTTTATCTATGCAAATCACTCATAAAACAATGGTTGGCTAAGGCATGTAGCTCTTGAAAGAGGTGTTATGTCTTCTCTCCAGGGAGAATTAAGCAGTTGGGAAAAAGCTCCATACCCATATGTTCCTGAATATCACTCTTTAGCCTCAGTAAGCTGAAGCTGTGGAGAGTTGCCAGTCAGTGGAGTTGAGAAGAGACCATTGCTAATACAGTAAACCCCCCGTATTTGTGTTCTCATGATTCGCGGACTCACCAATTTGCGGATTTCTCTATGGAACATATATATACACATTATTCACGGAAAATTCGCCCATTCGCTGCATTTTTCACTGAGAAATATTCACTAATTACTGTATTTTAATATAATTTTCATGACTAAATGCACTTTTTGTGATAAATTATTATCACAAAATTATTAGATTACTGACAACTAATGATCTCATTGAAACTGTCATGGATGATTGGAGGTATTGTATGGTATTAGGGCAAAAGCTAGGGTACTAGGGTCAGGATGACAATTCAGTGCCATAATGAGAGATCAAGAAGTAACAGAGGGTGAAATGATGAGTGATGTGAAATATAAGAGTTTGAAATCAATGTTTTAATAAATGATGAGATCACAAAGATTGATATAGATTGGACATATAATGAGAAGAGATGAAGAACAGCTGGTAAGAAAAGTAGTTGATATAGAAGTAGATGACCTGTAAGAAGATGCAAGAAGTCATGGATTATCATTATTATTAAGCAGTTTAACCAGATCAATGAGTCAAAACACATAACTCCCATGGAGCTGGAAAGGAAACTATGTAAAAAGGTAAAACATGAAGATACAGACCAGAAAGAATACATGACAGAAAAAAGTGGAGCTAACTTATTTTCCATCTAACCCAATAAAGGAAAAAGCTGAAGCAAAAATGTTTACAATGGTGAAATGAGTGAAAATAATGAAATTCACTGAAGGTGTTGTAGGTGGGTGAAAATTGGCCTGCAGTTCCCGCAGTCTGCAGATGTGCAACTCTTTGGAGCAGGCACTGCATTTCTAAGCTTGCGCTCATCCCAAAGATACTATGTTGACATAAAAACCTATAGAGTCTCCTAATCTTGGGAGACAACACACCTGAAACCATTTTAAAAAACAAAGGGAAGAAAATGTCACGATCTTCTTCATCTAAGCTATCAAGATTATCAAGAATTTTCTTAACACCCCTAGTGTGAAATGCAAATTTTGTAAGAATAAGTTCCGGATGACAAGCATCAGGGAGAGGGACATCTTCAGCTGATTGCTTAGCTTCAAAAACTCGATGAAGCAGTTCAGTCTTTTCCTAGGGACTGTAACCAATCTACTATCATCTCTTAGTGGTGGTGGAATGGAGGGTAAGCCTGGCCAAAAAATAGATGATGTCAATTTTGTCCACCACAGATAAGGCTGAGTAATTTTTTCAAGTTTCCTCTTCAACAAATTATTGTAATTTCTCTCAGCTGTATGGTAAGTTCTATTCAAAGCACAGGAGACTCTACAAAAATGGTATGATTTTCGTTTAAACAATTTTGTCTCCATGCATTGAATTTGGTCTGTTTGTCATGGTAAGCTCATTTACAGTACATGTATCATCAAACCAAGGCTGGTCATTTTTCCTGAATTTGATGACCTTCCTAGGGACATGCGTTATTAACATAGCCATCAGAATTTCATTTAACTTCTTCTTGGAATCCGAATCTGATATGGCATCTGAAATATTAAGTTCCTAACAAGCTTCAATAATGCCATCCCAGCTCGCTCTGGATTTCAGCCAGACCATTTTTCCGATGGTGACATTAGGAATATAATGATTGACAGATATGTCCATCTCATTGGCCTATACACTCGCAAACCTTGGTCTTGACAATAGCAGGAACATCTGTAAATATGAGGTCTAATCCATTACCATAAATATGAATGGGTTCCTTAATTTGTTGGACAAAATTGGAGGACTCACAGAACTCAAGAGCTGACCAGCCATGTTGATCTGTGGAATTTGAATTAGGCCACTTACTGTGCTTTGCATTGTAGTCTCCACAAATAAAGAATGAAGCTTTTGAATCCTATGTCTGAGCCATACTAATCCTCTCCAAGAGACAGTCATGTAGAGAATTGTTGATATTTGGATTGGGGTACACAGGAAATATGTAAACATTGTATAGCCTCCTCAAAATCTTTAAACAAAGAACCTCACGGCAACTACACTCAAAATTTTTCTGACGATAAATAGGTTATCTGGACTTAGGGTATACAGCATACCTTGCACATGTGGGATGTTATGATGATAAATAAAGTCAGCGTCGTCAAAGATTAAAAACTCAACCTTTGACTTGTTACTACTGTATACAGTACTGTACTTATAAGTGTCTAAGATAAAAACATCAAATGGTAGCTACAGGCACAAATCTGGAGATCAAGAAAATCTGATCTTAAGCCCTAATATTTGAGTAAAATACTCTGCAATTTTTCTTACAGTTATGAGTAGAATGCCCAGGGTTCAGTTCAATGTCACTAGAGAGAATTAAGATTAACAACATAAATAGGTATTAAAACTAATAAACAGACTCATAACAATATTTTAAAAATCAACAGAACAATAAACAATAATGATACAATCAATAACTACAGTATTTACATTATTTAAAAAATTCTGTTGAAAGTATAAATAAACCTCACCATAAGTCATTAAAAAAGTGCTGTAAGCAAACGGTTGACAAGGTGAAGCCAGCACACCTTGTAAGGCAAATAAGAACCCGTCAGGTTTGCCTCAAAACCTGGGGGAGGGCAGTCAGGAAGGATTTAGAAATTATAAAAAACCTAGAAAGAAAAGATTAGGTAAAGAAGAAGGTACCTTCCTGATAAACCACCAAGCAACTTTTGCTTTCTCATCAGCCTGTCCTACACACTTTTTGAAAAACAGGAAAGTGAAAAAAGGAGGAAAAATGCCTGATTGTACTCTCAAGCAAGGGAGCTCAAAACCAAGCCTATGGAAAGCAACAGTACATTGGCTATGGCACAGCCCAAGGTTGGAGAACAAGGTTTGTATTCAGAGTCACCTATTCTTAGAATGGTTGCCTACCAAGGCTAAAGGGTCCCTTCCACCAGCTGGTTTGATTTTGGAGTGTCCTCCTAGAAGAGTGTCTGACAAGACTAAAGAGTTTCTTCCACCCTATCTTGATTTGGAAAGAAAGATATTTCACTAATTGTGTTCATAAAAAAATAGGAAATTTTTTCTCCCCAATTTTTTCAGATATAGAAACCTATATTTTCTGTTTCCTATGATATTACTATAACTTTCTTTCATAGAACAGTATAAATTGAGATGTGATGAGTGACTTCTCTGTTCCATGCTGATAAAAATCTTTGAGAGATGACGTTATGGTCATGACAGGTCAAGCTGTCAATCACAGCCCCAGGATTAAATATGTGATATGTAAAAAAAAACATAATGTGCAACAATAAATACTATACCTTTCAGGCTATTACTTTTCATGAAAAAAAATTCTTTCTATATTCTCTGAGTCACAGCATTACAATAATAAAAGTAATAAACATTTGCTCTTCAATACAGTACCTTCCATGTCTGACCCTTATCAAAAGATCTTTCGATAAGCATGGCTGCTGGTCTGAATGTCCTGAATGTGATGACAAGATGAGTAAGATGAAACTCTGCCTCCAGATCAAGCCGTATACTCACATCTTCTACACCATTTTCACTTTGCCACCACGTTCTTCTTAGTGTACTGTAAAAATAAACATAACTTCTCAACAACACTATGTTTTTCATGATAATTCTAGCAAATTCAATTGGCTACAATAAAGAGTACAAAAGCAAATAACAATACATTGCTTTAATTCATCCTTTGCTTGTTTACAGAAATTCTGAATGATTTAATTTCTCCCATTTTTACAGATAATACATGTATATTACTGGTTTGTAATGTACGTCATATTCAAACATTTTTGTTTAATTTATACTTTATCAAACACTGTGTATGGATCAAATAGTTATATTTCACTTACCGTGCATCAGTTCCATGGATTATATTTCCAATTCTATGGGAAAACTGTGGACTACCCACGAACTGATCACGAGAATCACACCAGAAACATTTTTTCCGATCTTTCAAATGGGACACAATACAATATCGTTCCTGCGAATACAAGAAAGGATACTTAATGAACTTTTTCCAAAGTATACAGGCTTAAATTTTTCGAGTCTCTGGTCAGAAAGCTATACATTAATGAACAATGTGTATAATTATACCTACTGTATAAATATACCTACCCTTCTGGTGAGGCCGCAAGTGGATGTAGCAGTCAGTTTGTCTTGTCGACCTATGAGTAAGTTACCAGTGGCAGGAATGCAAGAGCCCTGGTCGCAAGGATGTGGCACAGTGTGAGTATAACCTAATACAAGAAATAAGCGATTTAAGAAAGGTACTGTAATTTATGCAAGGAATTACAGAACTAAAGTTTGTACAACCTACTTAATGGCTTAAGTAACCCTCATACAGAAAATTATTTTGTAGATTATTGGTTACAAGTTCTGAACTAAAATTACTTCACAATATAGTACAGAATACAATTCAAATTATATATACTGTTGCCATACATAAAAAATGATTCTATTGGCTATATGTATGATAAACACAGGATATATTAGTGAGTTGTTGTAATGTCTATTAGGAAAATCGCCACTTTTCTTTTTTACTTTCATTTAAGAATACAGTAATATAAATTTGAAGAGAAATCTGACTGTAAATTGAATATAACCTTTGCTGGATGAAAATCTTTTTCAGTTTTACTTTTGTTGCCAGAATATGTTCAACCTTAACTCATCAATCATTATTCAAGTCATTTAGCACCACAATCTCATTATCATTTTTAAAATCTCATTCATCTTCTTAGTGTGAAGAAATTTCACCAGGAAGTGCTGACAAGTGAGAATACAGATCTACAAAAATGTATGGTCTATTATAGAGACGATTATATGATTTTGAGATGCAAGGAAAGAAAAAAGCTACACATTAAAAGTGGAGGGGAAGTGGAAAATAAATTATCAATGAAAGTAAAATGACACTGGGTCTTACAAATAATATCACTAGGATACTCTTACAGTAATACTCTGAAACAAAAGAGCAAACAACCCAAACTATACAGTCATTCTGATATGAAGAAAAAGAATATGAATCTTCCATCAAGAGACAAACAACAGTTAGAGTGGACCAGGGGAAACTCAGAAGTGAGTCAAGAATTCTTTACACATGATGAAAAGTAATAAATTGATTTTTGACATGATCCTTGAAGAATAGTCAACTAAAAAGGAAGCATCATGTACTCTAGGAGTTCTTGACAACAGTGCCAAAAGCCATAATAGGAAAATGCAAAACTTTGCCCCTCAGTTGAAAGGCCCAAGCCATGGGGTCCAATCTGTGGAGGAGACCAAGGCCTTTACATCAGCTCCACCAAGATCACTTGAGGGAATAAAGACATACAAATCACATACAGCACTGGAGCTGTTCCGAGGAGAAACGCTGAAAGCAAAGAATGTGTGCCTTGCTGAACATTCTTCCAATAATTGATACTATTCATATCTTAGACCAAACTATTGACAAATGAGAGAGAGTAAATTTTAATATCTTCTAATATCCTGGAGAAGTCTCTTGGAAGTCTAGAAGTCAAAAATGCACAAAAGTTTAGCTCTCTAACTCAGCACTATATATATTTACAGTGTCCAACAGAATTTCTTGTAATCCCACTAAATCTGCTTGGCGTTACAACAACTGACACCATTTTATGATTATCATCATTACTGAAGCGTTTCCACATTCACGTGGGACACGGTAGGAAGGCAATTATCTTCCAAAGCAAGATTCAACGCAATAGAATGCACGTATGTTAAACGAGAAAATCAAAGGGAAGAGCACTATTATAAAGTAAATTACCAACTAAGGTCACAAACAAATCTGTAAGCCAATACATATACCATTAATACACATTAACGGAGAAATTTATCAGAAAAATGGAGACAAAGGCATATAAAGTTTCTAAGTATATACTGTCGTTTTTCCGAGTTGACGGAAATATCTGAAGCCGATATCACTGTAACTAATAGGTGGTGAGCAACAATCTTCTGCCAATCCGATTAGCTTTACTGATATCAGTTGCAGATATTTACCGCCAGTTCCCAAAAAACAGGCTAGAGTATTAAAGTTTTAAACTTTCTTTTATTTTCATCTGTTCACATTGGTCTCTTCTCGTGTAGCTGTACAATTTTTTTTAATTAAAACTGTTGTCCCATATTGTTTGTCTTCGAATGGAGTAATAACATTAAACTAAAATAAGACAATAGTGGTAATGAATGTAATGATAAAATATAATGAATGTGGTGATAAAATAATGATAACTGTATTAACTGTAGCTAGATATCTAAAATTGTCAAAGGCAATCACAAAATTTAGCCAAACTTCAAATCATTAAAAATTGGGTTAAATGCACCCCAAAATTAATTTACATGATAATGTCATTCAAAAAGACTTTACTCAATAATTTTTTTAATTACATATAATGAAGGAGATTTCTCATGCCTAAGATTCTGTTTTGTTTTTCTAAGAACTCCTTTTCCTCTGGAAGCTCGCCTTTTGTTTGTTCCATATAGTTACTCAATTTGAATTATAATAACAGCCTCAAACCTTCGTTTTTATGGTACAATTTTAGTTTTCTGAAAAGAAAACTATTGTGCCAGCTTTTTCTGGCCATCTGAACTTTTTTGTCTGCCCTCAGATCTTAGAAACTACTGAGGCTAGAGGGCTGCAAATTGGTATGTTGATCATCCACTCTTCAATTATCAAACATACCAAATTGCAGCCTTCTAGCCTCAGTAGTTTTTACTTTATTTAAGGTTAAAGTTAGCCATAACCGTGCATCTGGCAATAATATGGGACAGGCCACCACCTGGCCGTGGTTAAAGATTCATGGGCCGTGGCTCATACAGCATTATACCGAGACCACTGAAAGATAGATCTATTTCGGTGGTCTTGATTATACACTACAGAAAACTCAATTGCGCTGAAGAAAATTCGGCGCATTTTTTACTTGTTAATTTATTATATTTTTCTGTACTGTACAGTTTATTTGGTTCTTTGCCCTAAAATATTTGTATGTTCACAAAAAGCGTGTGCTGTCTTCTTTAAGACTGTGGTGTTTTAAGGACAGTCGAGTTCTTTTCCTTTTGCATAAGAATTTGAATTAAAAATATGCTGTTTTACTGAGCACTGGGCCAATACTTGGCAAAATGGTACATTTTTAATACAGGTGCTTTCGTAAAAGGAAAAGATTTTCACCAATCTTCCATGGAAACACGTGCATTAGGCATGTGATATTTTACAGAGTTTTTTCCATTTTTTTCCTTTTGTGGCAACATTCCCGTTCAGTAAATGTTATCTTAATATGCACACCATACTTATTCCATATTCCATAAAGAAGTCGTGATATGATCTGAACAGCAGCGATCTAACTGAAAGCAGTGGAAATACTCTGAATTTCCAGGCCTTCTTTAGGCTACAGAACATGTTTTTTGAAGTAGCATATTTTCTCAGAGCATTTCCTATCCTTAGCGCAGTGGACGTTGTACCACGGCATCTATCTTCTCGACCACATAATACTAAACCAGCTGAAGCCTTGAGGACCGCACCTGCCTCTAGCTCTCCACGCGAAATGCTAAAATTCCGCCCACATTGTGCCCACTCATTTAGGCAACGCCTAGTTGAGAAAGAGGCAGAGGAGACACTGTTATGCTATACTCATACTTCAGAGTTACGTAGATCTACTCGTATTAAAGAACATGTAAAGGAAATAAGCTGGTATATTTCTAAATTTGGGTGAATGTTCGGATTCAATCTGACACTCCGATTAGTTGGGATTATTACTGTTATTTCTATCAAATATAACCGCAGCATTATTGGTCTGGCATAGAACCTTTTCTTTTTTGCCGTTCATCTTACGAAGAACGGGGGTGAAGTTGATATCAAGAGAGCATTTATGAAAAAATTTTCCTTACTAGATGATGCAAAGCTATGTGCGAAACACCTGGCTTAAATAGCTGCGCTTCTTAAATGTCCTCCGTATATCTACAGTGCTTCCCTTTTTCGTTTGAAGATACAGTATTATTCGACAGACAGGGACAATTAAATATAACGTCCAAGGTGCGCATGCCGCCTTCACATTAACAACACTTGAACAAAAGAGGTCCTGTTTCCAACCATCAGCGTTATTATAAGGGCTCTTGAGAGCCGTTCAGAGAATTTGTTCTCGAGTGAAAATTGAAAAGAAATTCCTTCCTAACATTGGGAAAACAAAACTATGTTATACTTATCAAAACTTACACAAACGCTTACAGATTAGCTGAAATACGCGAGCATCGCGTATACATGCTATGCAACTCGGTTCATTTTGCATAGGATGTATACATGATGCTCACGTATTTCAGTTAACCAAGCGTTTGTGTAACTTTTGTTAAGGGCATCATAGTCTTGTTTTCCCAGTATAAGGAAGGAATTCCTTTTCAATTTTCACTTCAGAACAAATTTTCTGAAAGCTGAAAAATTATAAGTTAATATTCAATTTGTCCAATATTCTTTTACCGCAAACAACTAGATCCCCCACATCAATTCAACTCTATTTTGCCGCTCTTCTTTTCTGAACTTATGACGATAACGTACAACCATTCATCTCAAATCACACTAAAATTATTATGCTACCATTAATAGTAACTCTATTAAGTGATCAAAGGAAAATAGAGCTGACGGCTTTATACGTGGGAATTTAAAGAGAGAGAGAGAGAGAGAGAGAGAGAGAGAGAGAGAGAGAGAGAGAGAGAGAGAGAGAGAGAGAGAGAGAGAGAGAGAGAGAGTTTGTACGTGTTGTAAATTTATCGTCCGTTAAAAGTAGTGGCATCGATAACATTACATAAACACGAATTATAATCTTCTTAAAATTTTATTAAAATGTGTAAAATAAATATACAACATAAAATACTTATAAATGTATCACGCAGAGAAGAATAAGGCCTTATTTTATGTATATTTATTTTTTTGTTGTATATTTATTTTTAATTTTAATTTATTTGAAAAAATTATAATTCATGTTTCCACTTAAGTAAATTTATCAATGCCACTGCTTTTAATGGAGTACAAATTTACAACACATGTACAGACTCTCTCTCTCTCTCTCTCTCTCTCTCTCTCTCTCTCTCTCTCTCTCTCTCTCTCTCTCTCATCACTAAAAATTTTGTAAACAAAATAACTAAACCCATCTAACGATATTCATAAGAATGTTTGGCTTTTTGAACTTTCCTGTGCAATTGCTACAAAGTAGAAGGTCTTGTATCTTCCATTGCACATTTCAAAGCATTTGAGATGCAAATTTATGTACTCACTTATCAAAGTTTCTAAATGCTATTGCATTTTAGCGGAAATGACTTTACAGCGTATACACACGACATTTCTCTCTCTCTCTCTCTCTCTCTCTCTCTCTCTCTCTCTCTCTCTCTCTGACTAGAATCACTTTATTGCAGTTCCGCAAGCTGTAATAATTACATCTACTAATTTATTTTTGGCGAATTTTTTTCGGCGAACTATAGAAATTTTTTATTGGGTAACTTTAACTCGGCATTTACACAATTTCTTTTCGATCTGTTGCCTTTTTTAAACATACTAAGGTAAAGCGTAACTATTCAGCTTCAACATGACACTAGGATTATTACTCTACTAAGAACTGTAACTTTTACATTCAGCAGTCATAAAAATTCTTATGAGTGACTGCAAGGTAGCTATCCGATCTATCTTGACCTTGTTTATTATGTAATTATAAGAAGTTATATAGTTAGTTACGTAATTCAATCAATGTCATGTAAACACATACATTTATCGGTGCTACTTTTTTGGCTTGTTGTCTACGCGTCACCTACTCCGAGGTGCTAGTACTAAACTGTTAATCCTGATACGAAACACCGTATGGCAAATGTAAAGTAGACGGCCGCACGAAGATATCGTTTATTCATACAATTTGTCGATAACACAATATAGAAATGGGTGTATATAATACTTTGATCCCCGCGGGGCTAGTACTAAATACGGCGTCGCAAGGAGTTTCCGCCATGTTTAGTACTAGCACCTCCGAGCTGGTGACGCGTAGAAAAGCCAAAGTGGCACCCATTTATCTCTCTTTCTCTCTCTTACACATCTCTTTAAGAGTTTTATGGGGTAAAGCTTGAGCCCCATCAGTCGACCATAAAACATTGAATAGAATATACAATTTAGGCGAAGGCCAAGCGCTGGGACCTGTGAGGTCATTCAACGTTGAGGGACAGTCGACCAACAAAAAATTTTTTCCTGATTCTCCTTACACTTTAATCCGCAACAGATATGCAGGTAGAAAAATATCATCACTCTACGTATTAACCGAAAGGCATTTTATCGTTGCTGTGCATGGTACAAACATTTCTGAAGGCAAGATACAGAAATTTCTGCTATAGGCTAACTTTAATCTCTCATTTAGACTTATTATTATTCTCATTTTTAATTACCTAGGATTAGGTGCGGCTATTCAGCTTTGAACTGACAGCATAACAAGTTTCCTGGCATGAAAAAGAACTTTATACTAGGCGACATTAAAAAAAAAAAAATCATCGCTATACTAGCCCAACTTTCCGGTCAACAATAATTTTTCGTATCATCTTCTTGTTTTAATGCGCAATAACTGGCATAAATAACAATAAACTATACATCTAAAGATAGGCAATTTACCTTACCTATGCCAGGTGCGAAAATAACCTATACCCTCATGACTTTATTCTACTGATTTGTTGTTAGGTAAATATCCTTCAAGGCAAACTATGGAAATTTCTGTTAACGGCTAAATTCTACCTGTCATTTGGACTTCTGATTTCAATTTTCGTTTTTTTTTTTTTCAGACAGTGTGACAAAACCCTATGCAACTATTCAGCTTTAAATCAGCATTAAAATGAGGTTGCTATAATAGATTGTAAATTTACACAAACCAATAAGAAAAAAACTAACTATACAAGGATGCGGTCAGCGAGAAAGTGGGTGGATTTAGAACAGACATGACTTGACAAGGGAGAAAAATGTGATCGGGTTAAATTTCTTAAAGTATGTAGAGTCGAACAGTTTAGTCGCTAATATGTCATTATCAGAATTTTTAAAAATCATTCTAAAGTAGATAGCTTGCAGGAGATAAGCCTGAAACAATGGGTGAAATGTCGTTATCAGTGTTTTAAAAATGCTACATTTTTCTTTGAGTGACAAAAAGATCGTTAACAGAATCTACCAACTTCTTATGGAACCTGTTACAAAATTTTCTAACTAACTGTTACAAATTCTAACAAGAGACAGAGACTTTTTTTTATTTTATTTCTGTACCTGTCTCAGAGAAAGCCTACGAATAAATATCTACTATGCACTACACTGATGCATTTCCAATTCTTAAAACAATGATAGCAATACATGTTGTCTACTGAAGGTAAACCAACTGATAAAATGCTGACGAAACCATTAAGGTTCTTGCAGGGAGAATTTTCTCTCAACAAGGTTTTTGAGATGAAACACGATTGCATGCTGCAGTAGCTATCTTTAGTATAAAGGTCATGGTCAGGGTCACAAGAAAAAAAAAGTTAAGTATACCTTAGTTTAACCAGACCACTGAGCTGATTAACAGCTCTCCTAGGGCTGACCCGAAGGATTAGACTTATTTTCCCTGGCTAAGAATCAATTGGTTACCTAGCAACGGGACCTACAGCTTACTGTGGAATCCGAACCACATTATACAGAGAAATGAATTTCTATCACCGACCATGGTGGTACCTGACAGACAGACAAACAAAAACAAAGACAGATCGAGTCATTGCATCTCTCGCGATGCACATCAGCGCTCTGACGAGACGTCTTTCCTTGTTCCAACTTATACTGAAAACTCTTCAGCCACATAGAATTGCGATGACGAGGTGAGCGTGACATACGCACTTACAAACAGACCCCAAACACAAGCGAATGATAGGTAAAACCTGAAGTCTTCCTGACTTTATGGCTAAAGGACTAATAACAATATAAAGTTTATTTGCCCACAACGCAGTAATTATTATTATTATTATTATTATTATTATTATTATTATTATTATTATTATTATTCAGCAGGTGAAACTTATTCATATGGAACAAGCCCACCAAAGGGGCCGCTGACTTGAAATTCAAGCTTCCAAATAATGTGGTGTTCATTAGGAAGAGGTAAGAGGAAGTAAAGGGAAATACAGGAAGAGGAGATCCCACTTATTAAAAAAGAAAAAAATAAATAGATAAAAATGTATCAAAATGCAAAGTGAATAGCATTAGGGTAGTAATGCACAGCATCTTCGCTTGAACTTCTGAAGTTCCAATTGCACGCTATTAGCTATTTCCCCGACATGAGACATGGCTCTAGAGAAAAAAAAAAGATTGCGGTAATTATTCTAAAGCAACAACCGAAAAAGACTTTCAAAGCAAGTAACTTGAGAAAATTTTAAATTGATCATTCCGACCTCACAAGGAAGTTCTATGTGATTTTTACACGTATATTCACGGACTCTTTGCAAATACTCTGTCATGAAAACGAGATTACGATGAGGCCTATGTGACCTTGGAGATAGATATCACGCTTATTTCACAAATCTTAATTCATACGAAGAGATACAAAGCCGTAAAGGAATATTAAGATACAGAAATGAAAATTCATTCTGACCTAGGATTCAGACAAGCTATCTACAGGATATAACTTCAAAACTAGTTACTATAAAGTCTGAAAACATGTACAATTACCAGTCATTGTAGCACTGCTACATTATCAGAGATTTCTTTAAAAAAAATAAGGAACATGAGAAACAAAAGGTACTTACATGTGATGAACAATCTGAAAGGAAAATATCATTTCTGAAAGGAAAAATGATTTATGAGAGAAAAATCATCTCCATTTCAAAAAGAACATAAATTTAGGTATGCTCAATTAAGCCTTAAATCTAGCCTTAAAATATTTAGGAAGCCATTCGTCATGCAAATAGAAATTACATACTATTTCATAGTTACTCTGATTTTAGACTATTTACATAAAGCATGCTTTTATCAACAACATTTTCGAACTCAAACAAAAATCACAGGTTACACATGACATGCAAGCAAATGAAATACAAGTACAATAAAATGACATGCAAGCAAATGAAATACAAGTACAATAAAAACAAGTTATCAGTAAAGATTACAATATTTTAAAATCTCATCAATGAAGTACCTTACAAAAATAATCGCAAACATTTAGTTAGCGATTATTTGAGTGGCCCAAGCATCGTCTTCATCGCTTTCACCTGCGGATAAAAATCCTTAAGTACATAAATCCACTCCTAGGGTTAATCCAAAATGAAACACTCGAAATATCACTTCCACCAACACTAATTTTAGTTCTACATTTGTGAACCACCCAAGCACCAGGTTGCCAGATCACCTCATTATCTATACTCCAGTTAGTTTTGGAAGCAAGGAACTTCTTCATTACGTGTCATCATGGCAATGCCATTTTCTTTCTAAAGACCCGTCACTATTGAACTATGATAAAGGTCTGTCAACTTCATACCAATGTAAAACATAGTGCAGTACCCAAACCCGTTTGCAATGCTATCCATCACCTTTAACATAGTCAAGCTGAAGTCTGTCCTTTTACGCTAACAAGCTGAAAACTATTCAGAACAAGCTGCATGTCCTTGAGAGGGCCTTGGAATACTATGAATACATTGTTATCAATGATACTAAAGTCAACCTGATGCACGTTTCCAGAAGTGTTATTCAGATAGAACTGGAAACCAAACTCAATTCTTCACAATAAGTGTTACTTCTTTGAATGAGGTTCTCATTGCCTGATTATTCTGAGGTCTCCCAGGAGCCAAAAGGAGTTAAACCACACCAACTGATCCATGTTAGCACTGATTAGGAACTGCAAGTCTAAGTTGTTCAACCCTACCTGGAGCTGCAGCCAGTCCCCGCAGTACGAAAGGATGAGTTCTGTCCTCCCGTGAAAGCAGTTTGGTGTGAATCTCAACGCCATGCTCTTCTTCATTGTACTCAAGTGTTGGCACATCCTCCTCAGCACCCCACTGGTCAATCTCTCCTATGCTTATATCACCACCATATCTGCCGCGAGATTCAGCAGTGCTACCGTAGCTGCTACTGCTACTGCTACTGCTACTGCTACTGCTACTTCCACTGCCTGACTCATAACGTCTGGTGTAGGTCGTTTCGTATCGTGTACCAGAGCTGCTTCTCTCAGGCGTCCTTGCACCAAAGCTGCCAGAGTCGAACTCAGTCTCATATCCAGTCTGGCCAGTAGACCTAGAATATCCTGGAGTGCGAGAGCTGTAGGTTGTGGTGTTCTGATATGTGATGATGCTGGAGCCACCTGGGTATGTATGAGTGTAGGTAGTAGAAGTAGAGCCTGGGCGTCTCTCTGAAGTTGTAACAGTTTTGGTTGACTTAGTGCGGGAATTAATCCGGTCTATGCCGGTATACTTCTTGCCATTCCAGCGAAAATAATCTTGACCATCCTCTGTCTGCCCGTAGCGCTGGTTAAAGTACGATTCATCCACAATGGGTGGCTGTTCATGCTCCTCCCCTGCTCTGCTGGATCCTTCCTCCAATGAAAACTGAGAGGAGGACGACGACACAGAGCTAGAGGAGGAGGCTGCACTACTACCAGCGGTACGCCTAGCATCAGAGGTGGTCAGTTCCGCCGATGGCGTGTGGATATTGTAAGTGTAAGACGTGTTCTCTACTCCAGAACCTGGGGTACCGTACGAGATAAAACTCACTGACCCTTGAGTTCTTCCATCAGGAAGAGTTCGAGACGATGAGGTGTAAGTGGAAGAAGAAGAAGAGGAAGAGGAGACTGAGGAAGAAGAAGGGGAAGAGGATGAAGACTGTCGAGAGCGGCCCCGTCCACGTCTATCAGTAGAAGGTACGTACGAACGCCCATAGAAGACGCCGCCCTGCTCTTTACGTGAGGACTGGCCCTGGGAATCTCCTGACAACCACAAGAAGATTACACCTAGCATAGTTTGCGAGTATGTAAACCTATATAAAGAAAACTTTTCTCTCTTACTTTCAATGGTAAACAAAAAGGGATTGATTATGAACACACGTCAAGGGAAAAGTCCAAATGAATCATATTTGTGATCATTTACAACAACTAGATATTTCAGTGATGAGTATTACACTCTCAATAGTTTCAACACTATAATTATACATATGATTACTATAATTATACATATGATTGCATATATATATAATATATATATATATATATATATATATATATATATATATTATATATATATATATCATTTTAATTTTAATTAAGAGATACATACGATAACTACCTGAATGTAATAAAGTCAAACACCTCTATCTCGCCACCTCCGAAGCTGTTAAAAGCGAAAATATGAGTGGTCTCTTCTCTCTCAAACCTCTGTGCCTTACGGGATCTTGATGCATGATGCCTTGTGAATGCAGTTCAGCTATTTTCCGTAACATAACATTTCGTAAATCTTGGAAATTAAACAGGTTGAGCTGTAACTTCGTCTTTCAGAAAGAATAGTGACTTGTACAGTTTTTGAAAAATTTTCTCAAATGGAGATTTATATACTGACTTGAAATTTGGCCTTTCATCTCTACGATAATTCTTCTTCCAATGTCTATATATTCCGCCATGATACATGAACTTGTGAAATACGACATTATCTAAAAAATCCAAAAATCATTCTAAGATATGTCTATGGTCCTTTTAGACTGTTGTTAATTTTTCTCTTTGTAATAACCATATGGGTTGAAATAAAAAAAAAATACTAATAAAACTTAAGAAAATGTGAAGGACGAAAAATACAGCTGAAGTTGCAATTTTCAACAATATTAATGACAGAGACATCTTTTGCTTTTCCTTTTTGAGTAACTCTGAACATTCAAATGGCAGACGATAATGATAACGAAATCAGCCAAATGACTTTAACTATTACCAAAGATCGTTCCGAGACTCACGAAAAGAATATACCACAAATCTGACAAAAACTGGACTGACGAAGATTCGCAAGGCATTCATGAACCAATATCAATGATGCATATTTTCTAGTTATTAAACGACAGTTCTGTTAACACTCACAAGTACAGGCAAAATGCTGTTAAAAATACAAAGCTGCATCAGCATTACGAAGAATGAAAGATTAAAAACTTAACGAATCCTTAGTAAAAATTTGGACACCGAATGAAAGATTTTCCGTTATTTAACCAATTTCCAATCGTGAAGCTAAACTGTATTAGGTTATTAGAGCTACCCTACCTAAAATGTATGATTACAACACAAAATGCAAAATGTCCAGGAAATGACAGGCCACTTTGTTTGATGAAAATGGCCTTACAATACTCTACTACTACTACTTCTGCTTCTCCTGATAATGTTAATAATAATGAGTTCCGCAACACTCAGCGTTACGTCATCGCATGCTGTGATCGGTCTCATCCAAGCATATGACAATTTTAGCTCCACGAGACAAGGAAGAGGAAGAAGAGTGGATTGGCTGGTGTTGCTGACGGTTTGCTCGGTAGAACAGCAATTGTTGTTTTTTGTGGATGACGATACTGATGTTATAAAGGCTACATGTTTTGTGTCAGTTGAAAGGAGAGTGGAGGAGACTTTATCATGAACCGTGTTTACTCGGGTCTAAACCCAAGAAAAAAAAGGCCCGGTCATACACTCCGCCACTCTCAGGTTCCGTTTTGAGCGCAGAGGCCAAATCACTACCCAAGTTAGCCTGGCACTGCCGCACTGCTTTTAGTTAAGTTATTATTAGTAGCCACAGTTATGAATACTGACATAGATCTGATATATTTTTTTTTAATGTGGTTGGGGTTTTCGTCGTACAGACCGTTACTGATAAGTTATGGTGTTAGTTGAAGCATAAAACTGAGGGAAGTATGTATTCTAAGCAAAAGAAAATGAAGATATATAATGGAAAATGAAGATAATAGCCAATGGGACTGTTCCAGTTTCAGAAAAGGGATTGGTTAGATTTGAAAATATAAGGGATTGCCCCAGTTTAGGAAAGAATACAATAAAAAGTTTCTTTTTCAATTAAGAACACCAAGACTATCTATTTAAGAAAGAATACAAAGGATTGTTTCAGTTTGAGAAAGAATACAAAAAACTGTTTCGATTTCAGAAAGAATACAAAAAACTGTTTCGACTTAAGAAAGTATACAACGGACTGTTTCAATTTAAGAAAGAATACAAACGGCTGTTTCAGTTACAGAAAGAATACAAAGGACTGTTTCAATTTAAGAAAGAGTACAAAGGACTGTTTTAGTTTAAGAAAGAATACACAGGACTGTTTCAGTTTAAGAAAGTATACAACGGACTGTTTCAGTTTAAGAAAGAATACAGAGGACTGTTTCAATTTATGAAAGAATGCAAAGGACTGTTTCAGTTAAAGAAAGAATACACAGACTGTTTCGATTTCAGAAAGAATACAAAGGACTGTTCCAGTTAAAGAAAGAATAAGGACTGTTTCTGTTTAAGAAAGAATACAAAGGACTGTTTAGATTTAAGAAAATACAACGGACTGTTTCATTTTACGAAAGAACAGAAATATACTCCAATATACGGAAGAAAAGCAAGGGCTATTTTAACTTAAGAAAGGATGCAGAAGACAGTTTCATTTTAAGATAGAATACAAAGGATTGTTTAAATACAGGAAAAGAATAAAAAGAAGCTTTCAGTTTAAGAAAAATAAAACTGGCTGTTTAAATTCCCAGACAAAATAAAAACGACTTTCAATTTTAAAAAAATAAAAGAGGGATGTTTCAATCCAGGAAAGATTGCAGACGACTGTTTCAGTTTCAAAAAGAATACAAAGGACTACTTAAATAAAAAAAAAAAAAAAAAAAGAATAAGCGAATGCTTCAAAAGACAATTTCAATGTAGGAAACAGCAAAAAGAACGGGTTCAGTTCAGGAAAGATTGTAAAAGATATTTACCGTTTACGGCATAATGCAAAAAACTGTTCCACACGAAGAAAAAGAATTCAACTGACAGTTTCAATTTAAGACGAAATAAAAAGGACTGTTTCATTTTCAAAATAGTAAAAAGGACCGTGTAAATGTAGGAAACCGTGAAAGAGATTACTTAAGATTACGAAAGAATAAAATCTATGGTGCATCACTATAATGTAACCGGATATAATAAGTGAAAAGCCACAATAGTGTATATGGGCGATTGTATTTCCAAAGTACAAAAAAAAGGTTAAAAAAAGGGGAGTTTTAGACCGTTTCCACAACGGTCCTCTTCAGCCTGAAGAGGACCATTGTGCAAACCGTCGAAAGCTCCCTTTTTTTAACCTTTTTTTTTGGTATTTTGGAAATACAATCGCTCATATAAGTTACTGTGGCCTTTTACTTATTAAAGAATACAGTGGACTGTTTCTGTTTACGAAAGAAAGCAAAAGAGTTTTTAACTTGAGAAAGAATCCACGGATATCTCTCGAATTAAAGGACAGAATGTAGGAATGATTGAAGTTTAAGAAAGGATGCATAAGATTGATTCTCTAGAATTAAAGACAGAAAGTAGGTATTATTCCAGTTGAAGAAAGAATGCATAAGATTGATTCTCTGGAATTAAAGACAGAATGTAGGGGTTATTCCAGTTTAAGAAAGAACACAGAAGATTGATTCTCTAGAATTAAAGACAGAATGTAGGGGTTATTCCAGTTTAAGAAAGAATACATACGACTTATTCTCTACAATTAAAGATAGAATGTAGGGATTATTTCAGTTTAAGAAAGAATACAAAAGATTGATTCTCTAGAATTAAAGACAGAATGTAGGGATTATTCCAGTTTAAGGAAGAATACATAAGACTGATTCAAGAAAGAACCTAAGAGATTATATTGCAGTTAGAGTTTTTTTTTCTCTTCAAGAAAGAAAACAAAGGGTTTTCAAATTGAAGACTGAATATAAGATAGTGCTGCAATACATGTAAGAATGGATGGGACTGCTCTGGCTTCAAAAACAGTACACAGCGATTAAAATCTTACAAAATCATCAATATAATATGCATGGTTAAATTGCATTGTTACAATAAGCAGTAAAGGTATTATTTCACTTAAACACGTTCATATTAATTAAGCAGCTATAATTAAAATCGAATTAATGAAACTCTATAATACAATGTCATTTCTACCTCCATTAATACACTAACTACTATCAAAATATTTCATTTCTGAAATAAAAATAAATTACATCATAAAAGCTTTTTTTTTTTGTCTTGACCATAAAAGCATATAATTTTTCTGATATAAAATATAAAAAACATTTTTAAAAAAATGGTTTATTCTACAGGCAAGCAAACTATGAGAGACTACATGTGATTACATGCACATATGGTAACGAGGATGTTTTAACTTCAGCAGGAATTGAAAGCAAAATATTAAAATTTGTTTGAAGGAAACTACCACCGCATGTCTTTGGAATTCAAAGTAATTCATAATATATATAAATATATATATATATATATATATATATATATATATATATATATATATATATATATATATATATATGTGTGTGTGTATGTATGTATGTATGTATGTATCACCAGAATATGTGACGTATGTATGCAGATGTACAACGGGGGGAAAATGAAACACTGGGTAAAAATTCTGGCCGGCTGCGCCTTTAGTTTCCCAGAACATCTTCAAGAGACTGATACTTTACATTAAATATGCTAAATTGAGAGTAAAAGCAAACACATGGTTGGGAAAACTATCCGCATCTGATAAGCAGAAAAAATGGGTGGGGGGAGGAGCAGAAAAATCCGCGTCTGAGGTCAGTGCCCCTTTTATAAATCTTTATCTATGCAGGCGGGCTCACATCTTAGCTGCATGCCAAGGTAAACTACCCTCATTAAAATCTACACATTTTTCATAATTGAAAGAGTTATGCGAAGTGTAGAGACTTTCAGGAAGGTAGTTTAATTGAGCCTAAGCCTTTGAAGTAAATAAACTACATGTCCGTTTGCTCTGTTACTCTAGTACTTATACACTGTAAATTTGTACCACTAAGTATCAGTCTTCTTGAAGATTTATTAGAAAATACCCGACCAAAACCGTCAGGAGAGAGAGAGAGAGAGAGAGAGAGAGAGAGAGAGAGAGAGAGAGAGAGAGAGAGAGAGAGAGAGAGAGAGAGAGGAAGCTTTGTTTAAAATCTACTTAAAGCTATGTATTGCAAGGACACTGTCTCCTACGCAAATATTCCACTGAACGTACACAAACAAACGGAGCTCATGCAGATCATAAAAGCGAAAAGCGAATGGGCAACACTTTCATATATTCACTAATAGTTTTTTTTTTTGTTTTGGTAAGTTTAACCAAAACAAAGGAAGATTACACGGCACTGCATAGAAGTACAAAAGCAAAACTACAGCAGGGCTAAATCATTCAACAAATAGCTTGCATACGGAAAATGAAGTATTCATCTTTTTTCCAACGAATATTGAAAAAAGGGAAACCTGAAGTCTAGCGCATGCGCAGAATATGCTGAACATTCGCGCAATTTTACAACAGCTAACTGTGAAGTTCTGTGTCGCACAAACCTGTCGTCTCATCCAGTTATCCTATATCCTATTTGCCCAGTGCTTCTAAGAAAGCATAATAACTGTGGATGTAGCAAGATCCAAAGCCCCCTGCCATTTGCAACTATCATTGGTCGTACCTGGTCTGACGACCCTGGTGCTCGACGATGAAGTCCGATAGGTCGTCTTAGTCCGTCCTCGCTGACGGACGACTTGGTTGGCGTCGTCGGACTGCAGGTCCTCCCCCTGGCGGTCTTCTCCCTCTTCCCCTTCATCGTCGACGACGACGCCTGGCGCCTCCAGATGGCCCGACTCATTCTTCAGGTGGTGGTCCACATCTAAGCTTCCTTCCTCCGTTACGGCACCTTAACAAAAGAAAAAACAGGCAGGGTAAACAAAAAAAAAAAAAAAAAAGTCGAAAACTAACAAATCTGACAATTACTTTAATGAAGAGATAGATAGAATATAGAATTGAGGCCAAAGGTCAAGTGCTGGGACCTATGAGGTCATTCAGCGCTGAAAGGGAAATTGACAGTAAGGAGGTTTGAAAGGTGTAACAGGAGGAAAACTTCGCAGTTGCATTATGAAGCAATTTTTAGGAGAGGGTGGAAAGTAAGAAAGTAAGACAATATGACCGGAGGTACAGTAAGATGAATGGAAGAGGTTGCAGCTAGGGGCCGAAGGGACACTGCAAAGACCATTAAGTAATGCCTACAGCGCACCACGTGAGGTACACTGACGGCACTACCTCCCTAAGTGGTACTAAATGAAATAATGAACGACTAAATGCCTCTAGCTAACTACTGTAGCTTTGCTGATCGCAACATCGTCGCTCCAGCAAGACCAAAGACACAACAAATTCACCCACTGTGAAAGAAGTCTTCAAGAGCCAGGAAGGGAAATTCTCATAAATGAACTCTGTGCATTTTCCTATTTTACTCATCAGTAATTACTCAAGCATGAATAGAATGCTCTATAATAGGCATTACCATAAGGTTTTCACTGTCGTCTTTTGAATATCTCCGGTTACTAAAGCAGGCCTTTAAATACAACTATACCAATCTCGGTTAATTCTCAAGTTCCTCATTGGATGAGTCGGTAGAGTTGTCGGCTAGCACTCTGCTAGGCCCGAGTTCGAGTCTCCGGCCAGCCAATGAAGAATTAGAGGAATTTATTTCTGGTGATAAAAATTTATTTCTCGGTATAATGTGGTTCGGATTCCACAATAAGCTGTAGGTCCCGTTGCTAGGTAACCAAGTGGTTCGTAGCACACGCAAAATAAGTCTAATCCTTCGGGCCAGCCCTAGGAGAGCTGTTAATCAGCTCAGTGGTCTGGTTAAACAAAGGTATACCTAACTTTTCGGTAATTCTCAACACAAGAGCAACGCTGTCGAATGCAATTTCTACGGAGTGAATTAACACACACATATTTCGGAAGATAGGTCTGCAATAACTACAGAGGTGGGTATACTTGAATTATGATTTATGAAAACTCGGCTCTAAAGCCCATTACTGTGAAATTTTCAGCCATTCAGCGCTCAAGACAGCGAAAGGAGGGGGTTAGAGGTGTTGGTCAGCAAGCTAGAGGAATGGAGGTAAAGGGGCCGCTAAAGGGAAGCTGCAATCACCCTCAAGTAATGCCTCAGGGGCACCACGTGAGGTGCACTGACGGCACTGCCCCCCTACGGGTGAGTGGCTATGCAAGCAGTGGCGTTGCTAGCACTTGCTACATTACAGAAAACCCCAAAAGATACCAAATGCCGTAATACGCAAGGATGGTGGCAATATTAAGCTGGTAACTGAAATTGTTTATATCACACAACGTCGAAATGGCAGGACACAGCGAAAAGAAACGTAACATTCAGAGTTGGGCCATAATAGAAAAGGCTGCTTTCCAAATGGGAATATGCCATGAGCTTTACTTAAGGGCAAATTTAGCAGAGTCGTCTAAGCATCGTGGTGAATTGGGTTTCTAAGACTCTGGCAGTAGGCACTTTTTTTCCGTGTCAGGGGGTTGGGGGGGCTCGATAATTGTTGTCCCTAGCAAGGGAAAACTACCTGTCATTATGTATGTATGTAGGTATGTGCTTGTGTGTTGATGCAAGCAAACTATTGTGTTTAAAAAGAAGCAAAGGAATGTTTCAGCTGGAAGGGGAAACACGTTTCCTTTTACAAACAACGGGTCCAGTTAACAAAATTTCATGCTGTAAAATCTCAGTTGTTTTCTTTTCTCAGAAACTGTTTCTCTCATATACACAGGCAAACTTCTGTGTCCGTGAGTCCAAATCTGTGAAATTACAGAAAACATGATTTATCAGATCCAAAAGCAGTCATAAATAGCCTATATTTCTGCAAAGAAGGACAAATAGCAACAACACACGGTATGAAAAACCCTTAGGATGGTGCATCCCCAAATTGGATTCGTTCATTATTGCAACTAATCGCAGATAGTCTTGATGCAAACTCTGACTTAGAACTGAACACGATGACCAGCATCCTAGCGCTTAGTTCATCTGGAGGGGGATCCAGGAGCTTGTCCGATTTCTTTTACTTTAGTCTACTTGTTAGTTGGGGCTGAGAGATTGGATCTGCAAATGACACAAACCCAGCAAACTCAGTTGATGTATTGTCGGTTAATGAATATGTCAAACTTAGTGTAAGATTGTGGTGGACTGAAGGGCAACAGGTTATGATATAGTACAAAGAGAACATAAATGGTTTCTGGTCTTAAAGGCTGTGACGGTAAATTTGTTCTATAAGTTATCATACTTCTATAATGATAACCCTTCTGCCTATGCTTCAATACTGGTAAAACAAATGTCATCTACGTTCTGTGGGTTATAATACAGGTATTTTGAAGTTTTAATGTCGACAGTCTGGAATGATATGAAAGGTCATGAACAGCGAACTCTAATCTGATGTAGGCATACGAAAGGATACCCACAATGCGCTCATGATATCGAAATCTTGAAAGAAAATGTTGAAATATCTGAAATTTCTGAGAAATGATCTCAGCCTGTAAGAGATTTACTTCGTGTACACCCTCCCGTTTCCAATTATGATTCCTATTTTTCTCTCTCCCCTACCCCCAGCAGCAACTGCGACACTTAACAGATGACCAGCAAGCCGACACTTAATCCAATCATCGTGTCAAGAAGTTTGTTGGACTTTTAAGGGAGAGGAATATAAAATTTAGGCCAAAGGCCAAGCCCTGGGTCCTATATGAGGTCCTACAACGCTGAAGATATTGAAACCAGTTGTTAGGAAGGGGTGGAAAGTAAAATGGAAGAAAGATATGAACGGAAGTACAGTTAAAGGAATAAAAGACGCTGCAAAGAACCTGAAGTAACGCCTACTGTGCACCGCGAGGGGTGCCCTCATGGTACTACTCCTCTACGGGGGCTGGAATTTTATGGAATTACACCAGTACCGTTCCTTTCTCCGCCCAGGCTGAGGATCTGACGTCGGCTTCTCGGTTGACAAACGAGAGCTACAATCATTACACCTCAAGAAATGAAGAGAGAGAGAGAGAGAGAGAGAGAGAGAGAGAGAGAGAGAGAGAGAGAGAATCACGACTGCAACACTTTCTCCACCACCTGAGGCAAGATGATGTCTGTAAACGTACCTCTCCCGCTCAACACCCAGGTAAGCCCGAGGATACACCCCCTCCTCCCCAAGAAATACCTGAGCTTAACACGCAGGCGCATTCCCACTCGGTGGCTTCAATGACCAATCATGCGCGCCGTGAAAGCCCTCTACCATATTACCACCTAATGCCCCCATTTTATCTTGATTACCATTCATGAAAAGTGGAAATAATTAAATTTAAAGATACTTTTCACTGAAATAACAAAAGCAAACGAATCACAAAGTCGACTTCACAGCACTTTCTCTTGATGTGAGCCTTGGGAAGCTGGAGATAGTTGAACTGCATAACATGACTTGACTTCGGACTTCTCTCGGCTTCCTCGCAATATTTGGAGGTTGGAGCATTTTGACTCTGAAGAGTTTGTAGGGTTTTATGATCTTCATGAATCCTAAAGGATTTCAATACCTCTAGATTTCTGTCATTAAAGATGATCTTTTTTAAAAATTCTTCATTAGTTCTGTGTTAAAAACTATGAAGACACCTTTCAAACTTAAAAATTCATTGTTATTGAACAAAATCAATATATTTCGTGAAAGTGTTGCGCTTTAGCTGTAAATGGGATTTAGCAGAACTTATATATAGTTGTACTGCAATTGTAATAACGAAAGAACGATTACTCCTCAGAAAGAAAATGAAAGTTAAGTTTGTCATAACACCGAAAGGGGCCAAAGTTACAAAAAACTTGAACCTTTAACAGGACCCACATACATTCAAACGCAAGGAGATAAGAAAAACAAGATTTTTTAGGCGTTGGTTTCTTCCTTTTTTGTCAGTTACAGACATTTATGTAGACTTCTCATTATTATTCAAGTTTTAATCTTGCCAACTTTCTTGGTTAGGCAAAGCCCAGAGGCACCCATATCCCCTTCAATACTTTCAATTCTAAATTCAAATTCAAAAGATTTATTGATATATATTACATATGCACCAAATGGGGTGTATCAGTATGACGGTACACCCTTCAAAATATTTTAACAATACATCATTGACCTTCCAAAATTACTTGTTCCTGTAGAAATTGGGAAACTTCTTCATAATTCTTGAAACCATATTATTGATGAGCGAATAATGCACCTACCCTGGAACTGTATCAACACTTTTATCTCTAAATTCTGAAAGTTCAATACAATACAGTACATAATGACATAACTTCAGCACCTTACCACACTGAGCAAAGGACCTGTGCTGACGCAAGTGCGGTTTAACCTAAGCAGACCAGAGTATGCCTGTCTCCTGGGTTTTGTTAAATTCTCCATCTAAGTATTCTGGACGGACAATTTTCTCTCCAGGGTACCTTAGGGCATTTAGCCCTACGGTACACTCAAGGGAAAAACTGACCTTTTAATTGGAACGATGTGGCCTGAGTAACTATGTTACACATGCGTGAGCTTTCGTTGGTTATCTAAATATGGTGACTTGATGCCTGGAATTTTTCTATCTAATAATCAATACGCTTAAAAATGGTCGATTTTTTTTTGTCTTCAGATTCTTTTTAATCTATTTATTTAACTTTTTCATCTATTACATTAAGACAGTGAAAAGTGGGAGTTAGAGTGGTTGGCCAACAAGATAAAGAGCTCCAGAATATAACGGAGATCAAGTACAATGAAGTACAAGGATCTAAAAGTAGAACTGGGAGAAAACCTCACAGCTGCACTAAGAAGTATTAGAGAGGCTGGACAGCAAGACTGACGAAAGGAAGCGAGAATGATAGTGTGATTCTTAAAAAGAATCTGCTTCTTAAGTTTTAGTCAAAATATATCAATGAGATTCACATCGAAGTCTTTAGATACGGTAGACAGAATTGTTGTCAATAAAAGCAGCAAAATCACCCTAGTTAACATACGCATTATTAGATCTGTATACAAGAGCAATTACTACAGATGCACTCAGGATATATTATGATTGGTACAGGCTCACAGAATTTTCCGCCAGAATAATTTGTGCCCTTTTTTTACGTAAAACAAGCAAATCAAGGTGGAGTTTAATTTGTCTTTTAACTACTCACATAATAATAATAATAATAATAATAATAATAATAATAATAATAATAATAATAATAATAATAATAATAATAATAACGTAAGCATTACTACAAATAACAGCTCAATAACAGTGAGGCTCAGTGGAGCGTTTGTTTGTGACTGACCCTATCTGAGAGACGCCCCTTGAAGATAGACTCCGAACCTCCCACTTCCGGTGCCGCAGTCACTGCCTTCCTCGGGCCTCTGTACATGGCACACAAAGGACCAGTCCGCCGGGAGGGAAAATCCCTCTACAAAGCGAAATTAAAAATCCCACTTCAGAACAATTAGTGGGCTTCGCTTTCTACTGTCCCGTAACCGAAACGAGGCTTGCCTAACGTGAAGAAGCCATTGAAAGAGAGAGAGAGAGAGAGAGAGAGAGAGAGAGAGGTGGTTAGTGATGTGATCATTACACACACAAAAAAGGAATAAAAAAATGAAAAAGTGTAAAAGTATTCTACCATGGATTTCGACGGCAGGGCACAAAGCAGAACAGCTGGATGATAAAGGCCCAGCCAGACTAGAGGCTGCTTACTAAGAGTATATATATATATATATATATATATATATATATATATATATATATATTATACATAAACACACACACCTATATATGTGTGTGTGTGTGTGTGTGTGTGTTCACGGACGTGTGTATGACTGTCATTCATACTAAGTTAATTATGATATGGCTTAAATATATATTGCCACTGATAAACACTTGAGCACACTTGCATATATATATGTATATATAATGTGTATATATATATATATATATATATATATATATATATATACATATATAATTATATGCACACACTTACGCTCTTATACTGTATACATCCTTTTAAGTCCTGTTACTTGGCTAACTATATTGCATACCACCCCGACCAACTGAGACAGAAGGGCGAAGGGGAAAGCGATACCTTAATTAAGTCCGCCACGCTAAAGGGGGCCCGAAACGAGTCAGCCTGTGCAAGGGCAGGCTGAAAGGGCCGGTCGCAGGCCAGCTGAGAAACGCGAAAATCTCGACCCGCGAAAGGTTACGAAAATAAGTTGAGGATATACTCTTAAGAATAAGGAGATAGCGAAGGAAGGGAGGGAGGGAGGGAGGGAGGGGAGGGAGGAGGAAGGGCCTCATCAAATGCATTACTCGGAGATGACGGGCCCAGTCAGTAACCAAATCCCTGGGCCGAGACAGTTGAAACTCGGTACACTGGTGATACTGAAGGACATGACGGGTGGGTGGGAAGGATATTGCGGGGGTTCGAGAGTGGGGGGAAAGAACAGGCTCCAACAGATGTGGAGTCTCATATTTGTACAAAGGGGACGGAATGCCACCGTTAAACGTTGTTATGGTAGGCAGTCATGGTGGCACTAACTTTACTGTAAGGTTAGATAAATATTTCCAGATGGGGAAATGTCAGCCGCGTCATCTGTCCTTCGCAAACATCTCTGGAGACGGTTTATGGTCAAAAGAAGAAGGAAAAGTGTTCTAAAATATTACTCTTGAAGATATACAGGTTTTTAAATACGTGAGTCGATCGTTGTCTTCGAGGGGCTAAGGCTTAGCCTTTTCCTTTCCCTGTTTTTTCTTCAAGACTGGGGGAGATAAAGGCACTGGGTTATCATTCGAAAAAATAAATCTTACCATTACTCTTACAGCTTTCTTACAAGAGCCGCCTTTGTGGTATTTATAAACGGGAAACAGTATAGGTCGTTTGTGGGTCACAGTCCCAACAGCTGCACATATGCTCTCACAGCCAACAGCAGCCAGTCTTCATATCTTAGCAAATGGCTCGCCACTAGGGGCGCCGTTTCAAAGGCAAGCCCTCACTCTACTACTAATATTACTGTTACTACTACTACCACCACAGAAGCTTTCCCCTCATCTGAGGCTCTTCATCTTCACCCGAACATCCGTGATGAATGTTAGTTTTACTAGTCATAATAAAAACATAAGTTGGCTAGGAATGATACACCCTCCAAAAACTACCAGAGCTCAGAGATTATGAGTGGCCAAATTGAAGCGGGAGTGGGCGTAATCACAGTACAAACACGTGTAGATATGAAGTGAATATACATGTGTATGCACACAGCGAAGCAGTATACACAAAATGGAATTTACAGTGAAGCGACGCACAGACACAACACAGTGACACTGTATAAATACCTATATAAAGACATGATTGTCAATAAATACAAACCAGAACAATAACAAATTACAGCCTACAGCCCAACAGAACGACGAAGAAATCACTCCCTGCAATAACTTCCGTTCAAAACCTCGCCTTGAGTATTTGATATCAGACCTTCCTAACAAATTGCGTCAAGAACCAATGAAATAAATAAAAAAATAAGCAAGATGAAACTAGTCCAATGCATGGGCGAAACCAAGCGCCCACAAGCATCCCGTGCTTAAGTGACATTTTCTTAACTGCTCCAGTGTCTCTCTCTCTCTCTCTCTCTCTCTCTCTCTCTCTCTCTCTCTCTCTCTCTCTCTCTCTCTCTCTCTCTCTCTCTCTCTCTCGTACAAACACATGAGACAGAATGAAGTAAAACATTGACATAAAAACCCGCGTAAAAAGATTAACAAGAAGATCTATTTTTTACAGTATACGTCTGCCCGATTAGATTAGATTATGAAATAATAATAATAATAATAATAATAATAATAATAATAATAATAATAATAACAACAACATCCTTTATTTCATCTCAGGGCCATATACAACGGTTTCCCCCGCAGATTGTTTGAGATTACCCCGTCGAGGCCTTTCTGACATCAATCACGATATGGTATACAATTTAACGGAGTACTGAGCGTGCAGGTCTTCTATTTTTTTCCTCCCTCCCACCCAAATTTATGCGGCCCACAGCAGTTAACTAACAACCGGATACATAATTCACTGCTAGGTCAATAGAAGCTCACTGTATTTTCAGGGAAATGTTTCTATAACGTTCCTTTCCTTCCCGGTTCTGAGATCGAAACCGGAGCTACGCGACTGTATTGGCACTTTCAATTGCCTTATCTTGGTGTGAGAGAGAGAGAGAGAGAGAGAGAGAGAGAGAGAGAGAGAGAGAGAGAGAGAGAGAGAGAGAATTCGTACTAACCACTAATATCTTACACATAAAAAGTCTTGTTGAAGAAAAGATGGCTTTAGTTGGTTATTGGCAACTCTTGTTGTGATGGGATAGAAAAAGAGCGGTGGGGAGGGTGCAGAAGGACAAGGTCTTGCACCCTCACATACTAAGTTCACGAACATGAGACAGAGAGCTTGTTTAATCACCGTCAGTATTACAGCTGCCACAAAATACCAGGGAAAGTCGAAAGTACTGATATGTCTTCATTAGTTGAATGGTAAACATTGGGAGGGGTGTCTGCGGGCATCGAATTTTCAGTCAGGAGACCGAAGAAACATTTTGTTACTGACGACACAGAAAAAAGAATGAAAGATTCAGCCGTTCCGGAATACCAATGAATGAACTTGAGAGAAAAATACATGACCAAGATCTGATAGTTTAAATATGACCTTCAATACACTGAAAGAATTCACAGGGCAAGGGAGATGTGGCATAGTATTCCCTGTCAAGAGGTAAAAGTAATGCACATTAACCAATAAACAGCAAAAGCAGATTTACCTAAAACACAACCCAGTTGATAACAGCACAAGTACTGAACGGAAATTATACAAGAATTCAGTGTATGAGAAATAAAAAGCAATGGCAGGAACATGGTCCAACTACAAATGGAAGTAACGACATACATTCCTATAGCGATCAACCATAAAAGAAAGACTGAAAATTGCGATATCAGGAGGCTGTGGAACTCATGAAATGGCAACAGAGTTCTTGACACATAACCCTTTTAAATGCTCCGTGGCAGGAGCGCTTCGATACCCCTAAGGCAACAACCCACCCAAGATGGCAACAGGATATCCTAGGGTAGGTTTTGAGGGCTTTTAGCCTCCCTGATTCTGTACTGACTCTTATTTGCGTTTTGTCATCAGAGTTTACTTAACGGAGATTTGAAAGAGAACTGTGGTATACCAAGCGCTTTTACACTGGCCATAATCTGAAAATATTCCAGAATGTTAACTGTATCCATACCACTTCCCATGTTACATTAGCCATGAGTCACAATTATTTTTAAAAAATCACTTCATCTTAATAAAATTGCTCATACAGCAACTTTACCTATGATGTGTCACATCACATGTACTAGAAAAGGCTCATTAAATATCCTAGAAAAGGCTCATTAAATATCAGGTTTTGCTTGTTAAATTACTATTTTTCACGTTCAGCTATTCTCCAACGTCGAGTGGCAGGCACAATCTAAATGCTCACCAAATGGAGAAGACAATACCAGAGAACAGGTCTTAGACTTCTCCACGGGTCTTCAACATTACAACTCTCAATGTTAAGGAAAAAAATACCTATATAAATTATGGCAACACGAGAGGTTCGTGACAGCAAACAACGACCCTACATTATTATTTGCAGTTGAGGATTTTCTTCTACTGGCTTTTTTCTTCAGTTCAACCTTATCCTAGTTCCTCGTTGGACGGGTTGGTATTGTTCTCGGCTAGCACTCTGCTGGGGGCCCACGTTCGATTCTCAGACCGGCCAATGAAGAATTATAGAAATTTATTTCTGGTGTTAGAAAATCATTTCTCGTTATAATGTGGTTCGGATTCCACAATAAGCTGTAGGTCCCGTTGCTAGGTAACCAATTGGTTCTTAGCCACGTAAAGTAAATCTAATCCTTCGGGCCAGCCCTCTCTAGGAGAGCTGTTAATCAGCTCAGTGGTCTGGTTGAACTAGGGTATACTTAACTTTTTCAACCTTATCCTTGAAATAAAGAGATCGCCTATTTCCTGAAGAACCTTACTTCCCAACTAAAATTCCTTACAGCTTTTCACAGTATTCCAAACCAAAATTATCTATGTTACAATCTTAAATTCCTGCCACTCTGAGTAACATACATCATTCCAGTCGTATGGGAGATACAAATGCCTTTGCCTCTCTCCATAACCCGGGGATAGAATAAATCATCAAGCACAAAACTCCTGTTGGTGATTGCGTCGACCATACATTAACGCTTTTGGTGCAAATTTCATTGCTTCTGTTCTTCCGGGCAATAAACTATTTCTTTTTAATCTTTGCTTTTCCCACTACTCGGGCACATCTTCCTTTGCTTATCCATCTCCCTCTCGAATTCTTTCCATTTTCACTATGAAAATGATTACTTCCGTGTCATACCTCTCGGCTAAAAGCAGCCTGTTTCAAAGATTTCAAAAACTTAAGAAATAAATGGACACAGTTCCTTTTTCGAAACATGCCCACAAACCTTGGCATTAATGACCCCGCATCCTAGCTATCTAAACAGGGAGTTAGTGGACCGACCTAATACTTCCAAGAGACAATGTACAATTCCTGAAATGTCCTCCAGTGATCACTTCAAAACTAATCAAATCCAGATATGGAAGAGCCTCGATAAGGTATTCCAAAGTTAGTCAGGATGGGAATGTTGGACAGAGGTATATCCAGCTATGATCTTTGGATTCTACCATCTGTCTAGGACGCACTTAAATATTACGAAATGACCGTCTGAGAGAGACAGTCTCTTCATCTGATTAATTTTCAAAAGAAAGTGATTCCTTATTTTGCCACTACATTTATATACATTATATATAATATATATACATATATATATACATATATACTTATATGTATTATATACACATATACGGTATATAGGCAAGATACCATATTTACTTTTGTTATAGTATTCTGCATTTAGACCGTGCTTGCTTATATATATATATATATATATATATATATATATATATATATATATATATATATATATATATATATATATATATATATATATATATATATATATATATATATATGTATATGTATATGTATATATATAACATACAGACACACACACATATATATATATGGCCAAAATACCAGTTACTTTTTTGCTGTAATATTTTGCATTTAAAACTTTGTGCTTTCTTGTGATGCATATATATATATATATATATATATATATATATATATATATATATATATATATATATATATATATATATATCTCAAAACCCTTACAACCATACAGTACCCTGACATACAGAGAGAGAGCGAGAACGGAGGATGAGTCTCACGACACGGGAACAAGGGGCAATTTTTTCAAATTATCCTATAGTACAACGAGCGTCAGTTACGCATCAATAAAGCAATGAGCGTGAGCGTGCGCGCCTTGATATAACTCCCACCTCCAATCTCTCCTTCCTTTACCAGAGTTTCTCGACCACTGGAGAAAATATCACCACTGCATGTGAAGCATTATCACCTCCCACCACCACATCCGACACATTTGACGGGGCAATACCTTTGGCCGTGGAGACTTCACATTCTGCGATCTCTTTGTTGACAAAAGACGAGGCGCGACAGTCTCTTCGTTAACGGTGACTCAGACTGCAGAGCAATCTCTTCACATTCTACAATCCCGTTGGTGGAGACGATTCCTTATTCTACTGTCTCTTTGTTGGAGGCTACTAGATTATCGATCTCTTCGTCCGAGACGATTTTAGATTCTTTGTACTTTCTGGGGATAACTTCAGTCTAATTATTGTGAACGACGCCAGATTTTATAACACCTTTGCTGGAGAAGACTTCCAACTGTAGAACAGTTTCTCGTTGTGGACAACGCCATATTTCAGTCTCTTTACTGGAGTTGACTTCCGATCTGATTCACGGTAGAGGAGAACGACGTACTCCACAATTTCTTTCTTAGAGCTACACCTGATTCTACAGTGTCTTTAAAAGGGACAACTCTATTTACAATCTCATTTTTAGAGATGACTGTACAATCTACAATCTTTATTGGAAGTGGCTCCTCCCCATTCTGCAGTCTCTTTACTGGAGACAAGTCTGGATCATACACCTGTTCGATGGCGAGGCCTCCAGATTGTGGAACAATCTTCGTTAGTGATGATTCCTTATGGCAGAATCACTTTGTTGGAGACAACTCCAGACTCTACAATCTCTCTGTTCGAGATGGCAGAACCATCTCTCGTTAGAGACGACTCCCGGTTCTACAACCGTTCTCCGTTACGTTTATATGTAAACAATGCATTCAGTTCCAGTGCATGCGATGCATACGTTATTGATAAAAAACTTACCCCTTCATTGTGACGCTCGACTGCACATGCCTCACTCCCCCTCTCTCTTGAATGTCTGAGTAAATCAGTATGATCAAAGTATAGTTCCAGATATTGTATCAAATCAAACAAAAACACCCTTCAGTTTTCTTGTGAAGATGGAAAGAGAAACCCACAAGATTCCTGTGTATAACTTGTTTACTTGTAAATATTTACATATTACTTGAATCTCGAGTACGTCCAGGTCTTAACTGTGACCCTTTGGGCCTTGAACCAGCCTGACCACCTTCACATCTCTTGAAAAAGGGTCACAGTTAGGACCTGAAAGTACTCGAGATTCAAGTAAATATGTAAATATTTACAAGTAAACAAGTTATACACAGGAATCTTGTGGGTTTCTCTTTCTATTATATCAAATATCCGTTACAAATGGCCCACCACATTTTGATAATTTTTCCAATAAAAATTAATGTCTAAGACACATCATCGTTTCCTATCAGGTAATTTATCATTTTTCAGGTAACGTGGCATTCACTGAGATCACTGTGTTCAAATTCATAGCAAATAATGAAACAATTAAATCAAATCATTCGTAGATAAAATTCAAGCTACATAAGTTCAGTATTTCGATCCTCTAAACCAACAGATGATGCGTAACATCATCCAAGTTACGTAGATTTGCTGAAAAAAAATAAAGAAAATCCAGAGGCACAACATCTACTCTTTGTTGCGACAATCTTAGTGGTCAAAATATATAATCAATTTACCTACGTGGACAGACATACTTAGTGAGGCATCAAGACTGGCTGACAGTGTTGTTTTACAGTGACCATAACATACGTTAAGGAGAGAGAGAGTTGAGAAATAGCACTTCTGCCAGCTATGAATCATCACTGAAGGCATGGGAATGTTAAATATTTTCTATGCAATTCTTTCTCCGCTAGAGACTAAATTTCAAAAAATACAGTCCTAGAAATGCCCTCTACAATTAATACAAACGAACGCTAGAATTATATTTCATTCTACATTATGAGAGAGAGAGAGAGAGAGAGAGAGAGAGAGAGAGAGAGAGAGAGAGAGAGAGAGATCACCAGGAATGGTTCCACCTTGGTGGAGTGATTACTGCGTCAAGGTCCTCGCATTTTTAATGATGAAACTATGGCATATAGGCCTAGTTTGACAGAAAATTGATCTCTCAGGTCTGTAACTTTTTATTCTCTTCTCCCCTCCTTTCTCCCCTTCCCTAACAGTTGACTATCCAGCTGCGTGGCTGAATTTACTACTAGGTTAACAAAGACCAACAGATTCAAGAGAACGCGTCCAGAACGCCCTGTCCACTCCAGGGATTCGAACCCAATTTGCTAATGAGCGACACCAGGAACCCACAGGGAATGATACAGAGGGGGGGTGGGGTGGGGTTGGATGGGTGCTTGAATGACAACAAGAAAAATAATTGCAACTAAGGAGGAATCCTGTACCAAGAAAGAGTGCATCCACTTTAAATTTCCATGGGATCTGAGTTAAGCCTCATGTGAAACACACGAAGCTCTGAAATGTGCCAACAGCACAAAGACCTCTCATATGATGAGGCCAAACAGAGGAACAGATGTTGTAAATCTTTCCTCCTCAACTTTTTATGCGTTTTGAAATTATCTGGTTTCATTGAGGTCCATTCTCTCGCCAGCTGGCTTGTTTAGCATCTCGTTAAGAGTCCTGATGCTCCTAGGAGCTGTCCCACACTCTCTCGTTCTGTTATTTCTAACTTCCCTTTAATATAGTTGCTGTCTTAAAAGTATTCACTCCAATTTACAATTATTCATTAACACAAAACCATTCGAGCTATCACATCAAGGAGTTGAAACTTTTCAGTGCTTCGAAAATCAATTACACTACGAGTAATACATCTTAACCATTCACATGCTAATTTCCTACAAAATGTTTTCCTCCATTTCAAAATTCACTCAAAATTACAGACCAGACCAATGCATTTTAATCTTATTACTGCAAGGATGGAAAACAAGGATGAAAAGGCAAGGTTTCCTCGTTCTGAGAGAAAGTGTTTATGCATACGAAGGAGTTTCAGCCTAAATAGGAGCTAAACACAGTATACTCACCGAACGAAAGCAGGACAAGGGATGCGAGCACGCAGACGCTGTATAACCGACAGAACTTCATCGTGAAGTTGAGGGAATTACAGCCTTATCATGAGGAAACAGTCCAGCTGATTTTCTGTACCATGAAAGACGGCACGTCGGTGATGCTTACTGTATAAGTTTACAGCGAAAAGATGGAAAAGACGGAAAATAGTGTCTAGGGGACGGAGGATTGTCAAAGGAAAATAAGACTTGAAGTAATCGCACGCCAATCTTCCTCTTAGCTTGGTCTGTTTATCCTCAGCGCAATCTGAAAGGAAAGAAAAGAATATATGACATTAGAATACTTATCGCTTATTTCAGCCCTTGTTTCCCCTAAACACACACACAAAAACAAAAAATAACCTATGAAGACATTATGGAAATGATGACACGATGGAGGGGTAGAGTGAAATAGCAGAAAGTTTTTTACAGCTCAATGAGAGAAGTGCTCGCTGTAAGTTACTGAACTGGTAAGGTGTCATAGAATATTTGGTCAGAGCAGAGTTTTTGCAAGTAAAGACGGGAGGTAAATATTCTGGCAAATTGTTATCTGACCCGTAGGACAACTTCATCACTGACATGCTACTCTGACAACTGCAGGTTCTTTTCCTTGAAAGAATAAATACCATGGATCTGTAAGCGGTTTTATCAATGTGAGACGACGATGAACTACAGAAAATTAAGACCTTGGCTAGCCGATCTTTTACTGCGTTCTCACTGCATAATTCAGTGCGCATAAGCAACACTGTACTAGTAAGTGATTCCAAACTTTGGCCCAGGCATCTGCGTGTCAAAAAAAGATTAGAAAAAATAAAACCCTACAAAGATCAAAGAACTACTGCAAAGTCAAGCTGATGACTTTGTTCTGCTGTTTGGACGTCTGCAACTTTGCAGGATCTTCACCTCCAAAACAACAATGCTCAAAGTGGTGGTTTCATTTCTCCTAGTAATGATAATAAGTTACATGCCGTCAGAGACTCACTATATCCGCCACGATTTCACAGTGTCCAGTACCAGAAGATCTTTTCACTCCCTACACTGCAAAACTGTGAAACAGACATCCTGTCAGATGAATGGAATGTCAAGAAAGAATGTAATACTACATTCCGGGGCCATGCAACATTCCGTTAAGATTTCCTACTTCTCTCAACAGCTGCGTACGTTATTTCTTTACCTTCGGTTACTTTGTTCATCTTTATTCATACTTTATCTTTATGTTATTCTACTTCTCTGAGATTTATCTTTTTCACATCAAGACAATACTCTCTCTTTGGAATTTTTCTTAGCTACTTAATGACCGGTTTGTTCCAAATGAAAATGTGTTCATTCTGAATATTATCATCGTTATGCTTTGCGGCAAAATAAAACCTGAAACGCATGCATTACCAATAAACAAGACAACACGATCTTTAAGAAATATCGACGTCTTGGTGTGATGGGAACTATCAAACTTGGCAATGTAAGCAACAGTACCCATAGACCCAGCACTCTCGCAAGCATATGCTGAAGATAATGACAGCTCTGGTATATATTTTTTCCCAGAAAGAATAATTTTTTTTTTTTTGTGATGAAAGACAAATATACTCTTGTTGGCTCAGAATAATGTTTATATTCCATTTTCTGCGCTCCCACCCCAAAAATAATTGGGCCCTATCCTCCTAATGGACAGATCAGTCTAATCCTTCTGCTAGATATAGACAGGTTCATCTAATGTTCAATGAGAATCATTCCCATCACTTAGAGACAGCAGGGAAGCGAGTCAAGGCGAGAGAAGGATATGTGGAAAGAAGAGCTATGAAGGATTATGGGAGATATTTTAAACAAAGAACACGGATCATAGGAGATGGGGTATATTAGATAAAAAAAAAAAATCAATCTTAAACTCAGAATATAAATCCCACATATACATGGGAAAAGCACCAACCTTTCACCCCATTTCTTCTCAACTAAAAACATTTCATGACTGGGAGGTCAGTGACAGAAATTCATTTCTCACTATAATGTGGTTCGGATTCCACAGTAAGCTGTAGGTCCCGTTGCTAAGTAACCAATTGGTTCTTAGCCACGTAAAATAAGTCTATTCCTTCGGGCCAGCCCTAGGAGAGCTGTTAATCAACTCAGTGGTCTGGTAAAACTAAGGTATACTTACTTCAGTCATTAATAGTAGAACATCATCCGACAGTCACATGCCCCTCAAGCTATTAACAGAATATGTCCCCAAATGAAAGATAAACCTCTTCTCATGAAGTCTACGAAAATTACTCTTTTAAGTTAACAGAACATTAGGGTAGTAATCTCATATCCTGCATTCATGTTGCATGAAGTTTAACAAGAAACAAATTATAATGTGTTGGAGCTTTGAATATATGTGAATTCTGTGCAAAGGAACAGAAATAGGCCTATATGATTGTAAACATGTTTACAAGCAGGATGCTGGATGTTGAGGCACCGTGCAACAAATGTGAACAAGTACAAAATGCGCCGAAGTTTCTTCGGCGCAATCGAGTTCTCTGTATACCTCATGATCTGTATGAAACTTCCAGCCACGGCCCATAAAACCCTAAGCCGCGGCCCACGAAACTCAGCCACGGTCCGGTGGTTGCCTGTGTTGTTGGTACCTAAAGCGGTGCTATAAGCACGATTATGGCTAAATTTAACCTAAAATAAAATAAAAACTACTGAGGCTAGAGGGCTGCATTTTGGTATGTTTAATGATTGGAGGGTGGAGGATAAACATACCAGTTTGCAGCCCTCTAACCTCACTAGTTTTAAGATCTGAGGGCGGACAGAAAAGCGCGGACGAACAGACAAAGCCATCTCAAAGAAAACTAAAAAGTAAGTGTTGAGGACTATGAATGAAAAAAAGTTACCATATCTGTTGTGGCTTGTAAAAGCAGAACACTAAAGAGGATAGTTCTTGTATCTGGAGGAGTGTAAGGACTTGTGGAAGATTACAAATGTGTTATTCCATGAATTGTGGCTGTCGCTAAGTGTAATATGATGTTTATGACCCAGGGATGATAACTATTTAGAAAGAAAAATAATCTGATGGAAGAGTACTCTGTGCTTGACTGGGAGAAAGGGAGGCTGTGCTGGGTGAACTGAATACAAAGTTATGGGGCATAAATGGTGTGGTTAATTGTATGTGCACAGGAAACATGACAACGGAATATCTTGTGGAAACGTGTTTTGAATGGGGTGTGGATTTTGGAAATATAAGAATTAGAAAGAATTTTGCTAAACACCCTCAGGAAAGAGAAAACAGCGGCAAAGAGTCTGTAATGCATTGACAAACTGAGTAAACAGAGAGCAAGTTGTTGATGAAACAGCATATAAGAAAGTGGCTGGCGATAAATTTGATAAGTATTTAGCTGAAGCAAAACTGAAAGTAAAGCATTTTCAGTTAAAAGGGAAGGTTTAAAATGTTATTTTTATTATACAAATAACTGAGTAAAATTATTGTTAAATTAAGGAAAAACATAAGCGAGATGAGAATTCTTAAGCACGCAGAACTCCAAAATAACAAGGCTTGCTAGCTTCCACATATGAACAACCATTTTTAAAGGTGCAAATTCAACCATCTACATTTCAGTGAGTGTTTTGAGTTGTCATCCTGTACCTTTAGCCGTATGGAAACAGAATAATGAAACAATCCCTAGACCAAGACCTTAGTCATCATCTCAGAAGACCTAGTATAGTAAGTTCATGCATACAGGATCACAAAGAAAGAGCTATCAGTAAAATGCAAACATACATACTAGATGTCACTGAGCAGGCCAGTCAGACTACTGTCCCCCGTAGGGAGCTAGCGCCGTCAGTGCACCTCATGCGGTACACAGTAGGCATTACTTAAAATTCTTTGCAGCGTGCCTTCGGCCCCTGGCTGCAACCCCTTTCGTCCCTTCTACTGTATATCCTTTCATATTCTTTTTTCCACCTTACTTTCCACCCTCTTCTTAACAACTGATTCACAGTGCAACTGCGAGGTTTTCCTCCTGTTACACCTTACAAACTTTTACTGTCAATTTCCGTTTCAGCGCTGAATGATCTCATTGGTACCAGTGTTTGGCCTTTGACCTACATTCTATATTCAATTCAATTCAATTCACAGACTACTGTTCACCAAAATGATCTCCATATTGTACAAAATACCGATAGAACGACTTGAGAACTCTCCATATTTTCACAGAAAAGCAGACCATATGCGAGACGCTCTACAGTGTGCCACGCCCAAAGGGATTTCAACTGCTGCTTTTAAAATATTCGTGAACGCGAAAACAGGCTGTATTTTTATAAGATCAGGAGAGGCCTAGTTCTAAACTTACCATCATACCTGTTACATCATTTACAGTGTATTATAACTCGATAGTATATTCAAATTTAGTATATTCAAATGTTAATGTTTGTTTTCAGTCTCAAACGCGAAGAATTGACATCCATGCAATATTATAATCAATCATCACTGATCAAACACTTCACACCTTTAAAAAATGTCACTAGTTTTAATTTTCTATAAAAGAAAACTATCGAGATGGCTTTGTCTGTCCGTCCGCACTTTTTCTGTCCGCCCTCAGATCTTAAAAACTACAGAGGCTAGAGGGCTGCAAATTGGTATGTTGATCATCCACTCTCCAATCATCAAACATATCAAATTGCAGCCCTCTAGCCTCAGTAGTTATTTTATTTAAGATTAACGTCGGCCATGATCGTACGTCTGGCAGCGCTATAGGACAGGCCACCACCGGGGCGTGGCTGAAAGTCTCATGGGCCGCGGCTCATACAGCATTATACGCTGTACAGAAAACTTGATTGCGCCGAAGAAACTTTGGGATATTACTCCCGATAAGTCCAGATGAAATGTTACTGACGAGTTACGCGATCCTAACGCAGGATGTGAGTCAATGTGGATCTCACACATGATATCCAATTTCTAAGTCAAACATGACTTCATGACTTTCAACTACGAGTTCAGTGACCGAATCCACTTACGGACGGGCATCGACGGAGTACTTCTATGACGCAAAGGATTGGTACCATTCCACACAACCTAACGATGATATATATATATATATATATATATATATATATATATATATATATATATATATATATATATATATATATATATATATATATATATATATATATATATATATATATATATATATATATGTGTATGTGTGTGTGTGTGTGTATATATATATATATATAGTATATATAAATATATATAATATATATATATTATATATATATGTATATATCAGTGCTATGGTGACTAAATTCCAGGAGTCTTTGATTAATAAATTGTTTATTTTCATACATCCGTGTCCGTATACAAGAGAGAGAGATATGATCTGTTAAGTTACGGCAGGAATATCTTTGACCATAAATCTTTTACGCATACACGAAATATCAGAAGAGGAAAATTATCAAAATTAATGTCCATCTTGTGGAGTCAAAGATATGCCAGCACAATATGGAAGATAATGAATTTGGAAGAATTAAAATCAACGAAAAACCTGGGGAGTGGGGAGTAAACCAAGTAATGACAGATTTACAAAATGAAATTTGTCTATAAAAAGCTGAAGCGTGAGGAGGAAAATTCAAGAATGACGGGACCAAAAGCAACGCCGAAAGTTTAAAAAACATTAATCGGGTAAGGAACAAAAAAGGATGATGGAAATTATTTCAATAGACCAAATGCTTTGGTCACTATTTGCAATATTATGCAATGTTTTTGTTTTGCAAGAGGAATTTCGCAAAACATCTGCAATATTATTCAGAAGATGGCACTGAAAAAAACCCTGACCCTACGAATCTACTGTACTGTAAGCTAAGATCCCCTAAATTTTCTACGGAAAACGTTTCTTGTCCTTCTACGCCCACATGAAATCGAGTCAGGGATTCGGTAATTAGTGACTGGTTTGCTGAAACGCAAAGCGTAGTCAATGAATGTGAACGTGTTTACATTCTGTCACTTGATAACTGCAGCACATAAGGGAAAATTAGCCTACCTATATGATAACGGGAGTGATACCCTTTATCAGCCAACTTGTATTGTTTACTGTGCGATAATGCGAAGTTTCGATGAGTTCCTCAGAGAAGATTCTGTATCAAGACTTTCATATTTTACATTTTATACTTAACTGAAGTCAGAACAACTGGACTTCTAGCGTTGGAACTAAAAATGAAAAAAAAATCCAACTAACACGAGATTGTGGAATACTCTACGAACTAATCCAGATAATCATCATTCATAAGTTCGGTAGATCAGCTCAAGTTGGTATCTTGGCACATTCTCATACTTCATATACGTTTCAGAAACAATTTTTCGAATGCTTAGTGTGAATCAAAAGGAGCACACCAAAACTCGATGGCACAGTACCTGAACCTAATTCACAGACTTTCACTAAAAACACAGCAACCTCAACAATCAATAAGCCTCAAACATTTTCGAACCACTTTTAAATCTCATAAGTAGCCTGCCTGAAAAGGACTTACTTATTTATGGACAACAACCAGTTAATGACTGGTTTGATTTGTTTTACATCTTGAATCCCACATGACATCCACTGCCCTTGAAATGATTACAGGCTTGACTTTCATGCCCAAATTAAGAGACGCTACAAAAAATTATTCAATCAGTTTCGCGTAGGTGAGCACGTGGGAGTGGCTACATGCTACGTCTTCCCCAAAACTATAGGAAACGGAGAACGAAAGGTATGAGATATCCTCTATGTTACAAGTTGCTGGAGATGAAGCTGGCCAACGGTCTCTTTCACCCTTTCTTTCCTTAAGTTTTGTCGACTGCGGGACTGGGCAAGAAAATGGGGATTTCCCTTGCTCTTATAAACCTATCAGTATCCTTCCACAATTCAATTCAGAGGAATACATAAAACTTAGAAAAGAGAGCTCCATGCCCAATGGGGTTAAGATGGAACGCGAAGGAAGACTGCAAAGGAGATAAGAAAGTCTTCTAACACGCTTAACGCCCTGATATAGACGGCACTGACAAGCAAGAACGGCGAGTATATATATTGGGGGAACAGTCTTTTTCAGACGTGTTCTGTTTGCCAAAGAGGTGTGGTGTGAAAACGAAAGGGATTTCGAAAAGAAACTGGATGCGGACTACATGGACGAAGACGTGTCCAGTTCCTCTGGATGCTTCCTCGCTCCAAAATTTCCTCGGTATGAGTATCCTGACGCGAAGCTACACTGCGTCTTTGGTTGATGAAAGTTCCTTAGACAATCAACATTTGGCAAAGTCGCGCACTGAATGTTTTAAAGAAACTGTAAAATGTTTAAGAAAATCCAAACAACAGATGTTCAAAATTTTGCAAAAGAGCAACTGAAGAAAAATGTTGATCTTAACACGAAAGGTTTGTTGCGTTTCTTCAGAGGCTTCTAGGTACTGTCTGCTGCCCAGCAACGTTCAGAACTATCTTTCTGACTGACGACTTAATCTTTTTGCAATGTGAAATCTCTCTCTCTCTCTCTCTCTCTCTCTCTCTCTCTCTCTCTCTCTCTCTCTCTCTCTCTCTCTCTCTCTCTCTCACGCACGTACTGAAAAAAAAAATGTTTATTTAATTCTGTAATGAATTAAACTATGGAGACAAAGAAAACACTCCTATCTTAATCATCGTTTGCAATGTTAACCTCACATTTCTATTACCACATTGTAATGCTATAAATCCAAACATGCATATTTTAGCACTTCAAAAACAGCATGAAAAGTGTCTGTCCCTGCCTAAGAAAGAAAATAAATGATCTTGAGAAAATGTGGTAGTACTGTCAAACAGGTGAACTGTGAAACTGGAGAAGTGTACATAACCCAAGAGTTGAGCTGTCTACTCTACAGTACATATACTGTAGTCAGTCGTCCCAGTTATTAAATTTTAGCCCAGCAATAAGCTTTCAACGGCAACAGATGGATGGCAGCCAGATCAAACGACAGCGGAATTTTCGAACTGCCAGACAAGGAGTAAAGGTTGTTTGCTTGTTATGATAACCCGGCGTTTTGCCCGCGAGGACCCTTGCTCAATGGTGGCCGACGTGATTAAATGACTGACTAATTCAAGCTGTCGCGCCAAGCAGCACTGGGGCCCTTTTCAGCCACTGTTAAGGAGTTGGAGAGGTAGAGCAGCAAGGTAAAGAGGTCCAGAGCATAAAGGAAATGGCAGCAAGGTAAGGAGATCCAGCATAAAGGAAATGAAGTACAAGGGTTCAAAGGTGGAACTGGAAGAAAACCCAAAAATTGCACTAAAAAGTAACAGTTAGAGGTGTTGGATAGCAAGACTGAAGAAAGGAAGGTTAAGTGAATGACTAATAAGTGGGTGCAGCCAAGTAAGTGATGATTGGGTGTTGAAGTGAATAGGAGAATGAGAGGCCTGGTGTGGACCTACAGCCTCTTATCCCTACCCGTGATGAAGAGAATACAGGTCACGAATGAATCGTGAAGCTATACCTGTTAGCAAAATCGCCACTGCAAAATCCAGTATATTATTCACGCTCGAACGAACATATGGTTCCTGGGTAAAACTACCATAACAACGTATAAATTTTCACACTCATATAAAGCATGATTCCTATAGAATGTCACAATATAATTCTTCACAATCGCAAGAAAGTGAGACACCTAAGTAAAATTATCACGACAAAATTTGGTTTTTCAAGTTCGACATAATGTATGGTTTCTATATAGTCTACCAGCGTATCCTTGCAACGCTGAGGCACCGTCATCTGTCCCTTCTGTCCCATTGTAATCCAAGACAGGGCATTAGACACTCTTGGTCCCCGCCTACACTTCAGCATGACAACGACTGAGATACGACTGAGATTCCTGACGCATGTCTCGATTTCCCAAAGAATTTCAAATTTTGCCTCGTGAGAGGCTGCTTGTCATACCCGGATCTTCATTTCAACAAGCTGAAGAAGGTAGTCTTCCTCAAAAGAATTAACCCCCCATAACCGATTTTAGTTTTAGTTAAAAGAAAACTACTGAGATGGCTATTTGTCTGTCTGTCCTCACTTTTCTGTACGCCCTCAGAACTTGAAAACTACTGAGGCTGGAAGGCTTCAAATTAGTATGTCCATCATCCACCCTCCAATCATCAAACATACCAAATTGCAGCCCTCTAGCCTCAGCAGTTTTTATTTTATTTAAGGTTAAAATTAGCAATAATCGTGTGCCTGGCACCGCCATAGCTGCCAACAACAAATGCCATGAAAGTTTCATGGGCCGCGGCTGAGAATTTCATGGGCCGTGGCTGAGAGTTTCATACAGCATCATATGCTGTACAGAAAACGTGACTGCGCCAAAGAAACTTCGGCGCATTTTTTTATTTGTTATTTTCGTCTTTATATCTAATTGCCTTGCTTGAAAGCATGAAAGTCACAGCTATGTATCAGTTCGATTCATGTTTTGTGACGAAATTTTAACAAGAAGTTGTAGGACGTCGATGACCGTTAGAGGTACCAGTGGGCCAGATGACAAAATTTAGTCAAAACCCATTTCTGTATGGCACACATTGCTACCGGTCCTCGGTGCATAATCATACATACACCAGGCCGCAATGCAATCGCTCAGTTCTAGATTCTAACTGTTGTCGAAAACCACTGTAGTGCGACTCCAATATACAGATTCGATCAATCTACAGTCTAATACAGCACCTCTTCCATAATCGAATCACTCGAGGTGAATTTCAAACGACCAATTCGAATTCTAAATGCATCCAGAGCTCAGATGTGCAAATCACCGAGCGACCGAACAGATATCCAGGTAAACTCTCTCTCTCTCTCTCTCTCTCTCTCTCTCTCTCTCTCAGTACAAAGTGTTAAGAAAATTAAAATCAAAAGTGTGCCGAACAATACTATTCCGCTGTACAAACAAAAAACATAAAGATTAAAAGTCAAGAACATTCTTAAAAAACATATAACATTAAAA